>NC_067162.1:41415744-41745744 GCF_903995435.1 Acomys russatus
ACTGGGCACTCTCATGTCCCAGCCTCTTGGCTGTAGGGCAGATGAACAGACCTCCTCCCACCACATTTCCTCTCATTTCCCCCAAGGCTGTCCCAGGCCTGTGGAATCAGAGAAAAGCTCAGAACGTCCTCATTTTGAGTTGGTGACTTCTGGTCCCAGAACTTCAAGTGGATGACTGGGTAGATCCAAAGAATTTTGGGCATTTGCATGAGAGCTATTAAAAGAAACCCACCCTTTTATAAGCCCTCCACCATCCTCTCAGTGCACCCCATACTGTTTTTACAGGTGAGAGGAAAGATGAAGAGGCAGGGCTGAAGTGACTGGAATGTACACTGGGAGTGATGGCTAAGGATGGAGGGCAGACAAAGACACGGGCAGGTGGGGCACGTGCTCTGTGAGAGGCGGGAGGCGGGAGACAAAGCTGCGGTGAGAGATGATCAAGGTGGGACAAAGGTCAAAGACAAGTGGGTGCACCCAACGATGTTGGAAAACCACGGACCTCCTCAGCTTTGGGGTTGGAATGAATGTGTATTTGGATAGAGAGGAAGTCAAGGCCAGACAGAGTCTTTGCTTTTCTTATTACTTGATAATAAGAAAGATTTGAAGATTAAATGTTGTTCGTGATTGTTAGGGTTTTTTTTTTCCCCTAGTGACAAACAGATGTAATTGTCAACATGTAGTGTTGAGGGGATAAGTGAAACAACATTGGCACTACTGAGTCCAAGTTTTGAGGATAGCATTGGCCTGCACCCTCACTTCCCACCTCTGCCCTAGCTCAAGGAGAAGGCGGCCTGGTTCGCCCATGGGCGCAGAAGGAGCTCACTGTTCGTGCCTGGAAAGTAGCCACGAGGCTTCTAAGCAACTGGGGTTTCTGAACCTGCAGTCTGAGCAGGGCTAGCTGCAGGAAGCCGCCCACCACGAGAGGCCATTGGGTCCTTTTCACCTCAGATCTCATGCTGCCTCACCCCCATTCTGCTAAGGCCCCTAGTCCTCGTTCATGGAGGTGGCATAAGCTCCCAGTTAAAAGATCCTGGATTGACAAGCTCTGTCATTTCCTTTGGATTCCCAGCCTCCCCCTCACCCCGACTGTCTACTTCACAGTACCTTGTAGCCTTTCCTCCCACTGAGACCCGCCCTGAGGTTTTCCCAAAGGAGGCACTCACCGCAATGGAATAGGCCAAGAGCATGATTAGGATGACAGTGATAAAGCCGGAAATGTCCCCCCAGGCACGGCGCAGTGCTGATGTGATCATGTTCATTTTGGGATTCAGCCTGAGCAGGTGCCAGAGCTTCACTGTGGACAGCAGGACGAGGAAGGCAATGACGTAACCCAGCGCAGCATCGGCTGCTGCTGTCTCACTGAAACTGACCCCCCTGTGGGAACAAAACGGAAAGGTCCCACCTTAGATACAGAGGAGCATGGCTGGAGTCCATCCGGATGCAGGGTTAGATTTACCATGATCTCAGAGGTCAGCATGCCCTGTGCTAGGAGACAAAGTAGTTCCAATTCTCCCTAGTCTGGTGGTGGTGGTGGCAGTGGTGGGTGATGGGTGGTTGTGGGTGATGGGTGATGGGTGGTTGTGGGTGATGGGTAGTGGTGGTGGTGGGTGATGGGTGGGGGTGGTGACAGAAGAATGTTGTTGCTGTTGGTTGTACTGGCTGGTTTTGTGTGTCAACTTGACACAAACTAGTCATCACAGAGAAAGGAGCCTCAGTTGAGGAAATGCCTCCATAAGATCCAGCTATAAGGCATTTTCTCAATTAGTGTCAGCGAGGGAGGGTGGAGTCCAAGGCGGGTGGTGCCATTCCTGGGCTGATGGTCCTGGGTTCTATAAGAAAGCAGGCTAAGAAGAAAATAAGTAAATAGCAGTCCTCCATGGCCTCTGCATCAGCTCCTACCTCCAGGTTCCTGCCTTATTTGAGTTCCTGTCCTGACTTTTTTTACTGTAAAGAGCAATGGAAGTGTAAGCCAAATAAACCCTTTCCTTCCCAACTTGCTCTTGGGGCATGGTGTTTCATTGTAGCAATAGAAACCCTAACTAAGACAGTGGTAGTGGTGGTGGTGGTGATGGTGATGGTGGTAGTAATGGTGATGATGATGATGGGGATAAGAATAATAGGATGTACCAACATGATGGCTCAGTGGGTAAAAGTAATTTATGCAAGTCTGGCCACCTGCGTTGATTCCCAGACTCCCCCACCACGTACATGTGGTAAAGGTGGAAGAACCAACTCCTGAAAGTTGTCCTATGACTTCCACATATGTACTATGACATATTTGTGCCTGATCTCTCTTTCTTTCTCCCCCTCCCTCTCCTTCTCTCTCCCTTCCTCATACCAATAATCATAAATAAAATATGTTAGATGTGGTGATGCGTGCCTTCAATCCCAGCACTTTTGAGCCAGAGGTAGGCAGATCTCTGAGAGTTCAAATCCAGCCTGAACTACATAGTGAGTTCTAGGGCATCCAGAGCTATGTACAGAGACCTCATCTCAAAAACAAAAACAAAAACAAAAACAAAGCAAAAAAACCAGACAAACAAAAAAACAAAATAAGTTTATAAATCAATGAAAATAAAAGAATGATAATGGTGGTGACAGTAGTGATGATGACATTGGTGATGGTGGAGATTTAGTAACGGTGACAACAAGTGATGATGAGGATGAGAGAGATGCTGTTGATGAGGATGGCGATCATGATGAGGGGGGTGATGATGAGAACACTGATGTTGGTGATGCTGATGGAGATAAAGGTGTTGATGGTGATGATAACAATGGTGATGAGAATGCCGCTGGTGGTGATGCTGCCAGTGATGAAGGTGATGACAGTGATGATGAGCATGCTGATGGTGGTGATAATGGTGATGACGGTGATGATGAGCATGCTGATGGTGGTGATGAAGGTGATGACAGTGATGATGAGCATGTTGATGGTGGTGATAATGGTGATGACGGTGATGATGCGAACCACGATGATGAGAACGCTGATGGTGGAGATGAGGAGGATAACGTGGTCTTGAAGAGTCAGTGGTTTGTTCTCAGGGACTTTAACCAGTAGTCCTGATTAGTGGTTGCAGAGCAATAGAAGGATGGCAAAAGGGGACTATATTGGGGGTGGGGGTTGGGAGGCAGAGAGAAGAGTCTTTATGAACCTTGATCTCCCTGTTTGGGAGTCACTAAATGCCACTCTATCCTGCACACTTATTTGAGTGTACATCCCCGGCTGCTCTCATATTGACAGAAGCATGGAGGTGTCAGCTATTTGTTGTGCTAAATGAGCATCTGACGTCATTCAGGTTTTGCTATCTCCGTTTCACAGATAGGGGCAGATAGTTTGTACAAGATCACTTGGCTCTTGATGTACACAAATGACACAATTTCTGAAGGGAGGAATGAGTTGGAACCCAGGTGTGTCTAATTTCAAAGCCCTTCCCTCTCCATTTGTGCTGCCTGTTAGCCTCTCTCTTGACCTCTTTTTTTTTTTTTTTTTTTTTTTTTTTTTTTTTAATTTTATGTGCATTGGTGTTTTGCCTGCGTGTATGTCTGTGTGAGAGTGTCAGATCTTGGAGTTACAGACAGTTGTGAGCTGCCATGTGGGTACTGGGAATTGAACCTGGGTCCTTTGGAAGAGCAGTCTGTGCTCTCAACCGCTGAGCCATCTCTCCAGCCCCTCTCTCTTGACCTCTTACACCCACTCCTACAGAGACCCTCTCCCCTTCCCAGGCACCCTCCCCCTCCCTTCTTGGTTTTTGTTTTGGGGAGCCAATGGGTTTAACTAGGGCTGCTGCCTACATAAGTGCCCAGCAACTAGCCATGATTTATAGCTTTCAAAATCTGTTTCTCTAACGGGTATTTTTCAATGTTATGCATGCGTTTGGTGTTTATTTAAAAAAAAAAAAAGTCACAATTTTACAGGAGCAGCCTTGCCACCAGGGCGGCTTTCCGTGGAGAGAACAGGCATGGGCTGGCTGTGTCCGTTTAGGTCCTAGTCAGGCCTAAGTGAGAAGCATCCAACACAAAAGTCTCCATCCTTCCAGAGCTTTGCTCCTCTCTGAGCAAACTGGAGCTGCTGGGATGGGTGGCTGCTTCCTCCTTTGGCTTCTGTGAGCATTTTTCTCCGCCCACTCCTGAGCTAGCAAGATGGCTTAGTGGATAAACGTGCTCACCGCATCATGTTGAAGACCTACACGATGGAACAAGAAAGTTGGCTCCCTCAAGGTGTCCTTTAATGCCTACATGCATGTTCCTACACACACACATAAAAAAATAAATAAATATAATTAGCAAAATAAAACACCCAATCTCCTCTTGTGTCACTGGATTGCTCAATATGTGGAAACAATAACAGTTCCCGGACCCTTATCTGAGAAGGCAATTAGTGCTAATTACAATATGCCTCTCAGCTTTGGCTACAACTTTTTTTCTTTAAATAAAACAGAGACAGTGTGGTTCACTGGTAAAATGCTTTTCTAGCATATGTGACGTATTGGGTTCAAGCCTTAGCATTGGAAAACAAAAACTAAAAGCCTTTGGTTAGTAGATTAATAAAAAACTATTAAATTCAATTAAGAGTTTCAAATGAAATCTTCACACTGAAGCTTAACTGCTCTTAGGTCTGCTGGGCTCAAGGCTCATTAGCAGAGCAATCACCTAGAATGAGCAAAGCTCTGGATTAAAGGGTTCGATCCTCAGCAGCACCATACAAAAAAGGGGGGACTAGAGAGATGGCTGAGCAGTTAAGAGTGCTGGCTGCTTTTCTAAAGGGCCTGAGTTTGGTTTGCAGCACCCACATTGTTCAGCTCGTAACCACTTGTAACTCTCCCTCGGGGGTGGGGGGGGTTCTGATGCCCTCTTCTGGCTTCTGCATGCACCCGCACACTCCTGGCAGGCACTCACACAGGCACAGACACATAAATAAGAGAGTCTTTAAAAGTAAATAAACAAAAGTGAACTAAGATTCAACGGGTTTCTGAAAACTGGGCAGATACCATTTTATGTTTTCTGGCATCCGCTGTAAAAGGGGAGATCTCTACAGAGGGTTCAAGACCCAAGACAATCATAAACTGGTCCATGTGGATGTCAAGAATGCAGCATGAGGGGAAGCGAGGAGGGAGTGTGTGTGTTGAAACCCTGCGGTCCATGATCTCACGCTCGACCTGCTACAAACTCTGCACTGTTCCTCTGAGCTCCCAGCCTTTGTTCTCCAGGCACTCAGCTCTTTCTGGAAGGGTCGGAGAGTCTGCACTTGGAGCTCCATGGGCCAGACAGTTTCTCTCTCAAGGACTCAACAGTGTCATTGTAGCAGAAAAACAGCCATAAGCAGCATGTGAGCAAAGAGGTGTGCCCATATAGTGATAAAACTTTATTTGTAGTGGAGCACGGAGGCACATGTCTGTAATCCCAGCACTAGGGAGTCGGAAGCAGGAGGCAGGAGCTCATGGTCATCTGCATAAGAGCAGATGCTCTTAACCACTGAATCTTCTTCTGGCCTTGTTACTGTATTTTGTATTAAAGAGTCCTCTCTACCCAGAAGTGGAAGAGCAAGAGAGGGTAATGGTGTGTGTGTGTGTGTGTGTGTGTGTGTGTGTGTGTGTGTGTGAGAGAGAGAGAGAGAGAGAGAGAGAGAGAGAGAGAGAGAGAGAGAGACTATGATCAAAGAATATTAAATGCATGTATGAAAATGCCACAATGAAACCATTATTATGTATTTATAGCACAAGTTTATAATTGGTATCAATTAATACATATTAATTTGAAAATAAGAAATGAAAGAATCCTCTCCAATTTCCTAAGTTCCAGGCACTGAGTGTGAATCTAAGGGCAGCTGCAGATATGCCCTGAGGACTGCCCTCCATTCACTTGGGCGAGCAGGGTTTCCAAAGCCTTTTTCTGATGGAGCCATAGGAAGGCAGGGGAGGGCCAGGGATGAAGAGAAGCCACTACATACTCGCCCCTGTGCTTCCGGTAATGCTGGAGGTCACGCTCTGCCAGAATAGCCCTCTTCACAAACACCACCAGGGCACTCCAGCTGGCCAGGATGATGGCCAGTTCCAGAAGATTCCACTTGCTGCAAAAGTAACCCCACTTCTGCTTCTTCATGAGCTTGCCCTGGAAAAGGATCCAGAGGTTCTGCTTAAGGCGATGGCAATGTCTGCCCCTTCGTGCCAAAGGCCTCCAGCAGGATGCTACCCTGGCCCCACATACATAGAATCCCTGGAGATCTCCTCAACCTGCTCCAACCCCTAAATCCAGCTACCAGGCTGTGGCTGTAAGTACAATAGCTAAGAGTGTATGCCTGTGCGTGTGTGTTCATGGGAATTGAACATGGGGTCCTAAGGATTCTAGGCAAGAAGTCTGCCCCCTTAGCCATCTTTTACTTTTTATCTTGAGGTAGACTCTTGTTAAGTTGCACAGCCAGGCACTGAACTTACTCTGTAGGCCAAGCTGCCCTTGCATTGATAATCCTCCTGACACCACCTCCCAAATTCTGGGATTACAGGTATGTGCTATATCCAGTTAGACGCCCTGCTCATGTTGCCTCATGGAAGATCAGGGTGAATGTCAGGTGACATACTCTGGGTTCAAATTCTGGACTTGGGGCCTGAGAGGGTAGCTCACTGGAAAACCACTTGTCTAGCATGCAGCTGTCCTTGGTTCCAGCTGACCTTGGTGAATAAGGTCTCTGGGCTTTTGTGCCTCCCTGAATGTCAGAGTCTAGAGGACCTTTCTCTTCTTAAGAAAGTACCTAGCATCCTTAGCATAGTGCCTGCTTCACAGGCAAGGACCAAACGTGTGTGTGTGTGTGTGTGTGTGTTTGTGTGTGTGTGTGTGTGTGTGTGTGATGTGCCATGCCTCAGTGCGTGTGTGGAAGGTCACCAGGCTCAGTAGCAAGTGTCCTTACCCACTTAGCCATCTCACAGCCCATCCTGACGTTAGAGAAGTTATTAGGCCAGGCACAGTGCCTCACACCTGTTATCCCAGGTGTTAGGAGGCTGAGATAAGAAGGCCGCAGCCAGCTGGATGGGGTGGCACACACCCTTAATCCCAGCAGAGGCAGGCATATCTCTGTGAGTTTGAGGCCAGCCCGGCCTACAAATCGAGTCTAGGACAGCCAGGACTGTTATACAGAGAGATCCTGTGCCAAAAAACAAAAAAAATGAAGGAGGAAGAGGAGGTGGGGGGTGGGGGTGGAGAAGGAAGGGGAAGAAGAAGAAAAAGAAGATTGCAGCCTATAGGATACACAGTAAGTTCCAGGATATCCCAAGCTACAGAGTGAGACACTGTCTCCAAAAACAGAGTGCATAAACAAACAAAAGGAAAAATCAATAAATTAATATGTCGTTGGTGTGCAGAGAATGTCCCGTTTACATATCCTGTTTACATTTTGGGGGGAAGGAGAACTCCTAACCCACTTCAGGTAAGGTTGTGGTATCTTTAAGCTTCCGTGGTGTGTCATGGCAGTGAAGGTGGTTAAGGGTACTAGGCCCATGGGTGAGGACAGAGATGCTAAAAACCCCACGTGCTAAGAACAGAGAGCCTTACCTATAGGGGCAGTCACTTCCACCTCCTATCATCCCTTCACCTAAGCCTTTTGGAAGGTTTCAAGTCAGAAGCCATAAGACCACTGCAGACCCACCTACCCCTAGGAAGGACCAAGCTTCAGGAGTCAGTTCCTGGGAAATCCCAGGCCTGGTCCTTCCTGCAGCAGCCAGTAATAGCCCTCAGTACCAACAGAAGGTCTGCCAAGCAAAAAAAACAAAAAACAAAAAACAAAACAAAACAAAACAAAACCAAACCCTTTCCCTCCTGCCTCAGGCCCCAGCTGGAGAGCTGGGAAGGCAAAAGGATGAGCCCACTTATCTCTCCCACTGAGCCCTCATCCCCCTCACCTGCACTACCATGTAGTAGAAGAGGAAGAGGAAGTAAATGAGTTCGGCTGCCACCACGAAGGGATGCCAGCCATCAGTGAAGGGGTACAGGCGCAGACTCTGCAGGGCCGCATGTGAGAAGAAGGTACCTGGGGAGAAAAGTGCCTACTGGAGTCCCGTCTTCTCACCAGACTCAGGTCACATGACTCCAGCCCCCTCTAGGTTGGTGAAGAGAAGATAAATGTCCTTGGGACAAGGAGATAAAGGGACAAAGTTCGGCATGGGATTAAGAAGGAACAGGAAGTAAGAAAGGCCATCCCAGCAGTGAGGGTGAGCATCCTGTGTGGAGCTCTGGTCTGAGCTGTATGAGTGCAGGTTGCATGGGTGCTGAATGTGCTTTCCACTGTGGGACTAAGAGACGGACAAGCTCCCTTCACACTCCACAGGATTCCCTTATGACAATGAAAGAGACCAGGTCAGAGTAAAGACGGAGAGTAGGCTAGGGTAGCACTCATGCCTTGCTTTGGGGGATCCAGGGATTCATGACCCATTGCAGGGTGAACCCAGACCCCCACCCCAACTTCCCTGGACCCCAGTCCCTGAGGCAGCAGGATCCATCCCAGGGTGAGGGTTTCCAGGAGAGACGCCACTCACCCAGGGCGCTGTTCTCCAGAGTGAGTGTGACAATGCAGAACAGGTTGACATTGGCGTTGTAGACAGTGAACTCCACAAACACTGCTCTGGTCAGGGTGTCCAACCAGCTGTTGTCAAAGAGGTACTGGAGGGTCCTGCAGAGGATGAGGGTGCTTGGGTATCTTCGTTTGGGATGCTCCCTGCCCGTGAACCCCTGGATGATACTAGGTCTTACTGCCTAAGCCTTCTCCTCTGCCCTGCTCTGCTCCTGGGCTACATGACTAGTTCTCAGGGGGCAGTCACTGTTTGCCAGCCACATGGTGTGTTGGCTTATGGTTTCCTGAATGTTATAACAGAGTTTCTCCAAGGGTCTCCGGTCAACATTTGTAGTATATTGTGAAAAGAGACTCTCAGGCTCTGTGTCAGATGCATCAGAAAAGCTGGGCCAGGGTGCAGGGATGTGTGTTTGGGTGTGCCCCATGCAGGGGAGTGGAATGCTTTTTTCAAGTCAAAGAGCCATAGTGTTAGAGGGAGGAGGAGCCTCATGAAGCAATGAGGGCAGGCAGTAGCGGCAGCTGTGGAGGCTTCTCTGGGATGGCACCTTACATGGGACCTGGTATAACCAAAACAGCAACATGTCCTGGGGTGGAGAGGGAGTTGAGTTCAAATCCTGACTGCCTCTTGGGCAAGATAATAACTTCTTTTTCTTTTTAAGATTTATTTATTTATTTTATGTAGAGTGCTCTACCCGTGTACACCTGAATGGCAGAAGGGGGAGTCAGATCCCAGTATAGTTGGTTGTGAGCCACCATGTGGTTGCTGGGAGTTGAAATCAGGACCTCTGATCTGGAAGAGCTCTTAACCACTGGGCCCTCTCTCCAGCCCTGATAAATAACAACAAAATAAAGGATATGCCTTTGTTTCCTCATTTACAATGGTGATAACATCAATGCCTCCAGATAGACCAAATGAAATTTATGTGTGTGCACATGTATATATACTTAGTAATTATAGCTTCAGAGAGGCTTGCCCCCCAAATCAGGGAGCATACTATTTCTAGGGGTCTGAAAAAGACAGCCTGAATGAGTCTTACTTTCCCTTCCTCTCCCACAGTGGCATGACTGAAGTCAGCCAGGCATTATCTTGAAGGCTGCATGCTCCAATCCTCCGTGCACGTGTGTATTCTAACAAATGACTTCACTGAGCTAGAATCAAGTCAGTCTTACCTTGAGGCACTCTGGCGATCAGTTCCCAAGGGGACCACATAGCCTCCTCCCCCATACACGGTAAGTTTGCCCCACATGGGATAACCCTGGCGTTGGCTCTGGCTCTGGTATTGCCACGCCCAAGGGAAGCCATTGCTGTTATTGTAGGTAGAGGCATTCCAGCTTTCCCCATAGTCGCCCAGGTCTTCAACATCCAGGGAGTACGGTGCATGGCATCCACCAAAAGAAGCCTGTAACTGCCGGGCCACAGAACAAGAGCTTTCCCGGACCCTCACTTGGCGAATGTGGGCACTGCCAACCAGCTTGGAGTTCCCGTCAGTGACAAAGCCTAAAGATGAGAACGCAGAGGGCAGGTGTGGCATGTGAAAGCATTCTAACACGTCCCACGCTCCCCAACCCGGAAGCGAATATGATCATAGGTGTATTTATTAGAGAGAGAGCCGAGGGCTGCATCCTGTTAGAACATGACCCTGCCCCTTTAAGACCCTGGTCACTCTTGAAAAGCCAGAGCCCTCAGCCTGAAGAGATTACACCTCCATGCAGCTCTCTCTAGGACAGACTTGAGAAGTTGTTCTGTGGTGTTTTATGTCCTAACCAGTACTTGGCTCCTCCGTGCTCTTTGTCAGGCGCGCTGCTCTGAACTAAATCATGTGACATAAAACTCTTCACCCACTAAAAGTTTATAAAAGTCTGATATGCCCTATGACCTGGGGATTGCCTTGCAGATTTCTCAGGAGACTCCTCAACTGCCCTGGGGACTCTCTTTGAAGGTACTCTCTGGCTTTCTCCTTTCCCCACCATTGTCTCCCTGATCTCATTCATATTCACCCTCTCATCCTGCCCATCTCTCCAACCGCCCCCCATCTCTCCTCGCCCCCACTGTGGCCTCTCTATGTAGCCCCTGGCTATCCTGGAACTCACAGAAATTCACCTGTCCCTGCCTCCCTAGTCTTGGGATTAAAGACATTTGCCACCATGCCTGGCCTAATTCTTATTCTTAATGAAGCTCCTCTCCAGCTTTTAAAAGGAAGTCTTTCTTGCCTTTAGAGCCTTACTGTGCTGCCTCTCCCATATGTTGTACCACTTCTGTCTAGTATTCTCCCTCTGTACTGAGGCCCATCATGGTCTTGAGGCCCTTCCTCCTAATAAACCTCACTGCGGAAGGCTGATGATGTGTCAGCTTCCTTTCCTGGACCAACCACTGCCACTCTACCATGAATACATTTAATACATTCCCTCCCTGCTTCTCTATCTTGGACACTACATCCTCTCTGTAAGTTCTCTTTGGGGACAATATCCACCACCCTGTCAGATGTCTAAAGAACCATCTGTGGCCTTCTCCCCAAGCCTCACTTTCTTTTTTTGTTTGATTGTTTTTGTTTTTCGAGACAGGGTCTCTCTGTGTAGCCTTGGCTGTCCTGGACTCACTTTGTAGATCAGTCTGGCCTTGAACTCACAGCGATCCGCCTGCCTCTGCCTCCCGAGTGCTGGGATTAAAGGTGTGCGCCACCATGCCCAGCTAAGCCTCACTTTCTAACAGCCACCACATCCTGAGAATACTTCTTCTATCCCCTCTCTCCTGTGTCCCTCAGTCAGTCCCCATCATCTCTCTCTAGCATCCTGACTCAAAAACCCTTCACTCCAACCTCCACAGACTTCCAGAGTGATGTTTCTTGCACCACACATTTGTGTTGCTTCCTTGTGTAGAAACTTCCATGGTGCCTCCACTCCAAGAAGATAAATGTGATCACTAGCACTCCTTCATAACCTCGTCTCCTTGTATCTTGCTTGCACACAACTTTACATTCACCACTCACGCAGACACTCCATAATAGTCACACTCAATGTGTTGCAGTTGTGTGGACTTCGCCATTATGGTGTCCTGGCTTGGCCAGTCTCATGTCCTTTCTACGCCTGTACACTGTTTTTGCCTAGTCAGTCTAGGCTTTGATCTCTCTCATGAAAGATGATCATCAGTTCCTATCAGCCTTCTGATAACCTGTCAAAGCTTGTGGTCATGCAGCTTTTGTGTTTTTATGCTGCCCAGTGACTTTAGCTGTTCCCACACAGTTACATGCACAAGTCGGGGCAGGGTGGGAGAGGACACGCTGTCTCAGGGTGAGAGGAGTACCTGGGTGATGACCATATAAGTTCTTCACAAGAGTGGTGTTGGCCCATTCGAAGAACTCTCTGAAGCCCAGAACAGCTGAAAAGCCTTGAGTGAAGCTGTGTTCCAGGTGTCTGTTGAGGTGGTAAGCACTGGGGTCCCTTTGCCCATAGGCCACCAGCAGCAGCATCCACAGGAAGCCCAGGTAAGCTGGAAAAGATACACAGCCTGGTCAGGCAGGTCCTTGACTCCCACCAAGTCCAAGGAGGGAAAAGAGAGTACATGACGCAGACCGGTGGGGTGGGGGGGGGGGGATGTGCAGCGCAGGCCCTGCCAGTCTGGCAACAGACCCAGCAGAGAAGAGGGTGGTGTACAGACGGGGGGGTGTTCCTGGACAGACAGGGGGGCCTGTACAGATGAGGGGGGTCCTGTACAGACCGGGGGGTTCTGTTGCTTCCTCTCCACATGTCGCTTTGAATGCTTCAGCCTCCTCTGTAGATTATACCTCATCATTCAGATAGGAATTTTAAGACCTGGGAGGATCAGCTAATGTTTACAATGCATTTAGAACAAGACCCAACCACCAGGCCTTGTGCTCTGTGTTTCTTTTGAGACAGGGGTCTCAGGTCCCAGGCTGGCATTGAACCTGGCCATAAATTCCTGATCTTCCCCAGTGTTGGGATTACAGGTTTGAGCCGCCATGCTTGGCTTTTTTTTTTTTTTTTTACACTTCTATTTATTAGTCTTGTGTGCAAGGGAGTATGACCCTGCATCTGCCGCAGCCTGTGTGTAGATCAGAGGTTAGAGTGCAGAAGCCCCTTCCCTCTTTCTACTGTGGGTTTTATGGAGTGGACTCGGGTCATCAGGCTTAAGCAAGTTGCCTAACTCGCTCTTCTGCTGGGGATTGACCACAGAGCCTATGCTTGCTAAGTGAGCACTCTCCCACTACGCCAAACCCCAGAGCCACTAAAGCTGCTTTTTCCTTTTCTTTATGTGTGGGCCATGCAAGCACATATGTGTGCCCCGAGTGCACATATGTGGGGCCAGACCCAAGGATGATGTTAGTGACCTGTTCTAGCACTCTCCACCTTTTCCCCTTGAGACAAGGTCTGGCATTGAACCCAGAAGAAGGCTGGCAGCCAGCAAGCACCAGTGATCCTCTATCCCCCCTACAGCTCTAGGGCTGCAGGTACATGCAACCACATCTGGTTTTTTATGTGGGTGCTGGGAATCCAAACTCAGGGCCTCTTATTTGCGAAGTAGACACTCTTACCTACCGAGCCCTCTCCAGACCCCTATAAGTGTTCTTAAACAGTATTGTCCTGTTCCGTTGCTGATAGTGCCCATATGGTCCCTGTGCTCACCGTGCTCGCCTGCTTACTGGAGACAGGTTGGGAGTGTTGGAAGGCTGGAAGGGCCCCGTTATGTGAAAAGATTTAGATTAGAAAAATCACAAGTAAAAAAAGAAAGAAAGAAAGAAAGAAAGAAAGAAAGAAAGAAAAAAAGAAAGAAAGAAAAATCACAAGTAACAATACAACCAGGGTGCAGGTTCCTACTGAGCCAGGCCTTTCAGGTTTAGGCTTGGGATCTGCACCATGAGGCACCATTACTACCCAGGCCTCTGCTGGGCCTGGAAGAATACCAATGATGATAATGCATAGGACAATTTGGGGTGGGGGTGGGGTGGGGTGGGGTGTTTCCCAATCTCCCCAAGGTCTCCATTAGAACTGAACCACTGACCCCATTTCTTGGCTTCTTTCTCTCTTTGCTGCACTTTTCTCCCGACCTACCTTCCTGGGATCACCTTGCCAGTGACCCATAACCACCCAGATCTGCTTTGGGGGGAGCCAGGCAGACAAACACTAAGGTTTGAAAGCTCCTGGCCCGAGCAATGGGGAGATGGGGTCCTCTCTAAAGATAAACTCCTGGGATAAGAATTTAAAAAAAAAAAAAATAGGGAGAAATAGCCAGAAGGAAATGTGGGAAGAAGGATGAACACATTCCAGGAAGGTGAGATAACAGAACAGATCAAAAGGCCCTGGGCACAACAGAAGCCCCCAGATCCCAGAAGCTGTAGCAAAAACCAGTACTGAACTTGACACTGGGAGCCAGGAGAGGGGACCCATGGTGGTAGAGCCATAATAGTGAGCTTAGATTTATCCCAAGAGCTTGAAGGATTTCAAGCAGAAAGAAGTCTGGATGAACGGCCATCTAGAGAAACTGAGGCCTAGAGGCAGCGAGGGGCTCATCAAAGGATGCTTGGTGTGTCTGCTCCAGGGTGTGCTAGGAACCCAGACACCGGAGGCTGCCCACCCAGGATTTCTCTGATGAGAGAGAATGCTTTCTGCTCCTTGAGACGAGTGCTTCTCATCTTCTCAATGGCGGTGGTGAGCGGAGGCTGGTAAGCATCCTTGCTGCTACGTCTTCGTGTTCGGTACAAGGCACAGGGGCCTGTGGACACAAGGACAGGGAAACCACGTGTTATTACCAGCCATTCTGACAGGTGTGTGATGATCCATCCGTCTTTGTGCTCATGCCCTCCTGCCTACTCTGTCCCCAGCATTTGTCATCTACTTCCTTCCTGCTCTCACATTTCCACCTGGGCCTGATACCTGGGGTCTCCAGGGCAACACTAGGGAACTCTGTGAAAGGACAAGGCAGAGAAGGCTTCTCTCCTTTCTCTCATATTTTAAACCCCCAGAAATCCCAGCATTACCCCAGACCTTCCAAGTCCCAGCATGCCTTGCTCCCCAACCCTTTCCATTAGCCATCTCCTTCAATACAATTCCCTGAGCTCCGGACACACCATTAGTGATTGCTATAGAATGCCAGTTCCATCTCATTCTTTGCAGGCATCTAGGGCCCAAGTCTTTCCTTCCCTTATCCTTCTGGGGATGGCTAGGGAAGCCTGCAGGGTCTTATTCCTCTGCACCTTGTCCTCATCAGACTTCCTTAGGTGTTTGCTTATGCATTAACATGCTTTAATGTCACCTCCCAACACGGTCTATGCCAGCAAGGGTTGTGACCCATCGCATTCAGCTGGTACCACATTGCCCAGGGTTACGGTTGGGGTCGGAGAAAGACTCCAAATGAACAAAAGGGACCCTTCTGGGGGGAGGAAGTGTTTTACATCTCAATCACAGAGATGGCGGTTATATAACCCTCTAAATTTAACAGAATCAGTGAATTACATCCAATAGTGAGTGAATTTTATGTCATTTATGCTCTGAAGCCATTGGTGCCTGAAACACAGCCAGCTGTCCTTGAGGAATTGCCAAAGGAGGAACTGGATGAGAATGTGATCAGCCTGGAAGCTGACATCTCTTTAGAGAGAAATTGCAATTACTCTTTCGTTGAGAAACGGGAATGTGTATGTATGTATATATATATAAATATATAAAGTTAAAACTCTATCCTGGAATGGAAAATTCCAGCCTGGGACAGGGTGAACCTCTACGTGTACTAGGGCACTGGTCCTGCTTTATTTTTCCTGGGGTCAAGGCCAGCTATTGATCCTGTTTTGTTTGTTCATCTGTCTGAGGAGAGCTCTTCTCAAGGTCCTTTGAGAGCTTCATTGGGAAGAGGGGACTGAGCAGCGGCCCCTAACGTCAGGGTTCAGGATAGTTGCTTCCATAAACCTTTATTTACCAAACCCAACAGGGACAGTTTGGACCCTTGGTTATAGACTGCAGACTTTTTTTTTTTTTTTTTTTTTTTTTTTTTTTTTTGTCCCGGAAGTCTAATGTACAGCCACTTTTTGCAGCCTGCCTGTGAGCTAATGGAATGCTTTGTTTCCATCTGCAATCTCAGGGGCCCACGTCTTGGTAAGGAACACAGTGTGGCTCTGAGAAGGCCTAACTTGGGCTTGCCCTCTGTTCTGTCCCCGGTGGTACACACCTGGAGTTGGTGATGGGGGTGATATCTGAAGTGCAGTCATTCTCAGTTATATACGGAGCTCAAGGACAGTCAAGGCTATGTAACATTCTATGTCTAAAAAGAAAAATATAGCCTGCCTGACCACTAAGGACATAACCCTGGCTAGAGGGTCCTAACGAGCCCTGCCAGATCCCCAAGGGCACACCCCTGGCTAAACGGTTATGCTGGGTTAACGGAAAGAAAGTATGGAAGGGAAGGAATAAGGCTCCTCAAAGGACAAGCAAGAATGTCTCTTTCTGACTATTCTGGGATGCCTGATGAATCCTGTGTGAAGGCTGCTGGGAGATAAGTTCTAGGGAGTGCCCAAGGCCCAGAATACCTTACAGATCTGTCCTTTGCAGGCCTACTTAGCCTTGCCAGACCACTGGGTGGTCAGGCCTCTTTTCTCCACACACTGGGACCCTCCCTGTTACCTGGGCCAGACAGATGTCCTGGCAATGGGGGTAAGATCTCTTCATCATCCTCTCTCTTCAAGACCAGCGCAAAGAAAGCAGCAAAGCCCAGCACCTGGAAATAATCCTGTGTGAGCTCAAGGCTGCAGGAAACTCTCTCAAGCCCTGAGAGATGGGACCTGCCATCCCCACAGAAGGAGGTCATTAAGGCTACCACCAATCCAAAAGGCTGACATATCGTTAAACTCCCAGAGCTTCCCATTTGCTGCCCAGAGCGTCTCTCACTTCTAACTCTGAAGAAGTACTGCCTCGGGGCTGGAGAGATGGCTCAGAAGGTCCTGAGTTCAAACTCCAGCAACCACATGGTGGCTCATAACCATCTCTAATGAGGTGTGGTGCCCTCTTCTAGCCTGTAGGTGAACATGCAGGCAGAGTACTGTATATAAAATAATATAATCAATCTTTAAAAAAAAAATAATTATTGCCTCTACCTCACCCTATCCCAACACCCCTGCACCAGCAGCTACAGCCTACCACCTGTGTCTGCTATGCTCAACCAAGGGGGGGTCCTGTAGTTTGGTTAGGAACACTCAGGGCACACCTCTGCTCTTACCAGTCTTCCAGCCTTGCCTGATGGAATTGTCACAGAAGCTTTTGAGTCTTATTACAAAGACCATTCAGGACTGGGGAGGTAGCTGGGTGGGCCGAGTGCTTACCTAGCATGCACAGAGCCCTGGTTTGATCTCCAGCAACATTAACGGAGCATCTATATTAACAGAGCGTGATGGCACACACCTGGAATCCCAGCGGCAGGGAGGCAGAGGCAGGCAAATCAGAAGTGTGAGGCCAGCCGCAGCTAAATAGTCTGTGGCCACTTTGGGCTACATGCCCTTATCTTCCATAAATACATACATATAATTCAGCAAGTCAGAGGGTAGACAGAGGAGAGATTTGAGATGTCCTACAGGAGTAAAACTTCCAGTAGCTGGGTATGGTGGTGGTGCATATCTAGTTTCATTCAGCACTTGGGTAGCTGAGGCAGGAGGATTGCCCTCAATTCAAAGCAAGCCTGGGCTACACACTGAGTGCCCTGCTAGCAGGGACCGCATGGGAAGACCCTGTCTCAAAGCCAAACAAAACCAAGTACCCAAGCATGAGTATTGAGTCCCTTAATGGTCACTTTCCTCTTACGATTTCCCCAGTCCCATGGTGACTGGCAACTGCCTGGCTCCTTCCAGAGGCGGATCTGTCCCTGCTCCCAAAGTTCCAAGCCTGGCTTAGTTTCCAAGGCTAATATGCTCATAATTTTTATAATCAGGAATAGGAGCAAGTTTCTGAAGGGAGCAGTCCTTTCAATGGGTTGTAGAGAGATGTCTATGAGTTTTTGGTGAGAGTGCTGGGCATTGGACCCAGGACCTCGTGATTAGGATGATGGTGATTATGAACTGTTAGCTCTGGTATAACACTGGACTGAGGGACAAGTCTTTTGGGGGCTATTATGGTTCTATCTCTGTTATCTCTGCTCTGGGGCCAGCAGAGAGGTTGCAGCTCATGCGTTTGTTAAATGAATATTAAAAAATAATAGCTATGCTTGAAAAAGAACTGATCACAAGAGGGTAAAGGTAGGTATAAGGGACATGGGCAGACACTTTGAAGGGGGGGGGGGGTTCTGACCTTCAGGGGTTGGGTGACGAACACACTCTCCACAAAGGAGACAGCCATGGAGATGAGCCACTTGAAGGAGCTGGCCCTACCATAGTGCAGGCCATACAGCATGGTGAAGAAGGCTGCCACCCCACTGGTGGCTGCCACCAGGAGCCAGCCCACTAGGACACACCACCAGGGCAGGCCACGGGGGGTCTTGCTGGCCTGAGGAGTGCTGCAAAAGAGGATAGACTGACACAGTCAGGGTGGCAACCGAAGACCTGCACTCAAGTCCCATTCTGGCCTCATCCTCCAAATACCCTTGGGTAAGCTGCTCTGACCTCTGAGAGCCTGTTTCTCCTCTGTACTTTGTACCTGCCTGAAAGTGCTGCTCTGTATTTGTCCAGCGCTGGCTAGGTGACAGTCCCTGAAACAGCTGTTCTATAGGCTGTCATTTGTCCAGTGCTGCCTAGGGGGCAGTCCCTAACAGCAAGCCCAGAAGCCTACTTAAAAAAAATTTTTTTTTAAATCTTTTATTATAAAAGAGTCTCATCATACAAAAGGCATCAAGCCAGTAACCCCACAGCACTTACCGGCCTTGGGAGGCAGAGGCAGGTGGAGTATCTCTATAAATTTGAGGGCAACCTGGTCCACATAGTGAGTTCCAGGACAGCCAGGCTTATATAGAGAGACCTTCTTTCAAAACAACAAGAAAAAGGGAATATAGGCACTGCAGAGATGACTCAGCGGTTAAGAGCCCTGGCTGTTCTTTCAGAGGACCTGGGTTCCGGGTTCTAATCAGCACCAGATGGCAGCTCACAACTGTATATAACCCCAAAGCCCTCTTTTGGCCTCTGCAGGCACATAAGTTGGGGGCACAGATATTAATGCCAGGCAAAAGCAAAACAAACAAAAAAACAACAACAAAAACAAACAAAACAAAGCACTGGCTAGTTTTACGCCAGCTACACAGCTAGCGTCCTCCGAGAGGGAGCCTCAATTCAGAAAAGGTCTCCATAAGATCAGGCTGTAGGCAAGCCTGGAGGACATTTTCTTAATTAGTGATTGACAGGGGCGGGCCCAGCCCATTGTAGTAGGACCATGCCTGTGCTGTGGTCCTGGGTTCTATAAGAAAGCAGATTGACCATGGCATGAGGGACAAGCCAGTAAGCGGCACCCTTTCATGGCTTCTGCATCAGCTCCTGCCTCCAGGTGCCTGCCCTGTTGGAGTTCCTGTCCTGACTTCCCCCAGTGATGAACAGCAAAGTGAAAGTGCCAGCTGGATAAACCCTTCTTTCACTAGCTTGCTTTTGGGCACGGTGTTTTATCGCAGCAACAGTAACCTTAACTAAAACACCCAGGTTGGCCTTGAACTTGCCATGTAGCTCAAGCCGTCTGCATGTGTGATCTTCCTGCTTCAGTATCCCTAGCATGTGGGGCGATAGAATTGTGCGTCAGGCCTGGCACATTTACTTCTGTCATCAAATAACCTGTCCTCAAAGTTTACTGATTATTTTCATGAACACTTGCAGAGAGACTCCCTGGCATGGATAAGGGTAAGGCTTATTCCCCAGCATTATAATAAACAAACAAACAAACAAACAAACAATCAAATAAATAGAAGAAAATATCCTTTAAGTTTGAGTCAGGAGTGCTACATGTCTGAGAGACTGGGACACTGCTCCAACACTGCAGACTGCAGAAGAGCTGACACGAATATGGCCACAAACTGCAGAGCTCTGTGCAAAAAGCTGAGTATCTTCCAGAAAGTAACCCTGTCCTTTTAAGGCCTGTTGGCTTTGAGGGTACTCAAAGAAACCCTGAGTCCCTTCTGCCTGCATGGTCTGGGTGGACATCTTTTCAAGGCTGGTCAAGGTGCCCGGGCCTGTAGCCCCAGGCTGGAGAGGGAAGGGGTGTCCATTCAGGAAGTAGATCACCTGGAATGTGCTAGTGCTGGGCTGCCAGGCTGTCCCCAGAGGTGGCCCTTCAGGACATGTAGCTGCCTGAGGGCCTGGGCATGGCTGTGGCGATGCAGGAAGCCTTGGGGCCCCACCAGCCGTAGCTCCCTCTCCACGTGCTCCAGTTGAAGGTAGAGACACTGCCCGTAGATGCTGTCCTTCCAAAGGCCACTCACCACCAGCTTGGACTTGGGGTGCCATGTGCTCTCTGGGAGACAGAGGGGAGAGTGACCAGAGGGTGATGAGTGACAATGAACTGGCTACAATAAAAACAACCATAGCTGCAGCCTTGAGGTCACAGGCTGCATGCCAGGTGTAGGAAATCTGCAGTGCAGAGGCTGGCCTCGAACACCCAGCTAGGGTATCAGTGTTTTTCTTTTCACTTTTTATCAGGGACAGTTTGAAAATGTCCTTACTTATGAAGAGAAGGGCACACTTTCCCTCAACCCCTGCTTCAGCGTCGACTAACTTTAAGTGATCATTGTTTGGGCATTTCCCTCGGGTGGTTTTTTGTTTGTTTGTTTTGTTTTTTTTAAACATTTTATTTATTTATTTTATGTATGAGTGCTCTATCTGCATGTGCACCTGCATGCCAGAAGAGGGTATCAGATCCTGAATAGATGGTTATGAGCTACCGTGTGGCTGCTGGGGATTGAACTCAGAACTTCTAGAAGAGCTAACAGTGCTCTTACTACCCTGCCCAAGTCTTTGTTTTTTAAATTACATTTATTTACCTATTGTCTCTGTCTCTGTCTCTCTGTCTCTCTCTCTGTGTGTGTGTGTGTGTGTGTGTGTGTGTGTCTGCATATGTGCGTGTCTGTGTGCCCACACTTGTGCCACAGCACTCATGTGGAGGTCAGAGAACAACTTTCAGGAGTAGTTTCCTCCTCCACCATGTGGGTCCTGGGGCTTTGGGGACTGCACTCAAGTTGTCAGGCTTGGTATCAAGCCTCCTTTCCAACTGAGCCATCTTACTAGCTTTCCATCTAGAGTCTACCCTAGACATGGGACATCTTAGCTACAAAGCCTTCCATGTGGTTAGACGTGAATTTAAGTCCAGTCTTGTCTAGTGCCAAAGATGGGGTAAGTCCTAGTCTTCTGTTTTCACATTTTAAAACATTTATTTTTTATTATTTTTTTCCTCATGTTTATGAGTGCTTCAGAGGCCAGAAGAGGGTACTGGCTCCCTTGGAACTAGAGTTACAGGCAGTTGTGATGTGGGTGCTGGGAACAGGATCTGGGTCCTCTGCAAGAGCAGCAGACCCTCTTAACCACAGAGCCGTCTCACTAGCCTTGTTTCCACTTCTTAAACTATGAAACCTTCCAAATGAGCCAGGTGCGTGGTGCTTGCGTGCCTGTCATAACAAGTTCAGGGCCAGCCTGATCTAAGTAGTGAGACCTGTCTCACAGAACAGAATACACTTCAAACATCCAGGAGAGAGAGCAAAAGCCCGGAGCAGCATGCCCTGCTTCCGAGTGGCCTCTTCACGTGGCTTTACTTTTGGGAATGCCTAGGCTGGCCTGGAACTCAGCGTCCTACTGAGTCAGCCTCTTGAGGTCTGGGATTACAGGCTTGTATGTCAGACAACTCAGCAGCAAGCCTTAACGCTTGAACCATTTCATTCAGTGTGCCCATGCATTTCTGCCGGAGGTGAAGCCTTCAAAAGGTCGCATCGTTAACTTCAAAATAGAAATATAACAATAAAAACCTGCAACAGCGTTACAAAATTTTAAGGTGCTTAACAATAATCCCATCAACTAGCCAACCAATAGTAATTTCCTCTGATTGTATCAGGAGCTGAGCTTCACTTCCTTTTCCTCTTTTTAAGATGACTAAGCGGGCTGGAGAGATGGCTCGGCCATTAAAGGCTAGGATCACAACCAAAAATATAAAGATGCTTGAGCACG
This sequence comes from Acomys russatus, assembly GCF_903995435.1. Lineage (NCBI taxonomy): Eukaryota > Metazoa > Chordata > Mammalia > Rodentia > Muridae > Acomys > Acomys russatus. The sequence goes on from NC_067162.1 coordinate 41,437,417, forward strand.
TATTACTTATCGTGTGTGTGTGTGTGTGTGTGTGTGTGTGTGTGTGTGTGTGCGCGCGCGCGCACGCGTGTGCATGTGTGTGGCTTGGTGGCAAGTGCTTGCACCTTGTAAGCCATCTTAATGTTCTCTCTCTCCTTCCTCCTTTCCTTCCCTTTTCAAACTCTTCTTTTGCCTCTTCCTCCTTTCCCTCTTCTTCCTTCATAGGATTTTGCTTTGTAGCCTAGGCGGGTTTCAAACTGGTGATCCTACTGCGTTGGCCTCCTAACTGCTGGGATTACAAATGTGAGCAACAGCTATGTCTGACTTTATCCATCATCTGTCTGTCTGTCTGTCTGTCTGTCTGTCTGTCATTATCATCTACCTATTATCTAGCTCTATCATCTATATACTTACCTCATGTATCTCCATCATCTATCGTAGATATATCTATCAAGCATCTGTCTGTCTGTCCTTCCTATCTATCTATCTATCTCTCTATCTACCTACCTACCTATCTATCTATCTATCTATTTATTTATCTATCATCTATCTGGTATGTGTACGCGCATTGGGCACTCACATACCAGGTGGATATGGACATCAGAGGACAATGTGTGGGAACTGCTTCTCTCTTTTCTCTGAGTGGGTCCTGGGATTGAACTCAGGGAGCTGGGTGGGGAGGCAAGCATCTTTACCCACCATCCCCATTACAGTTTGTCTACAGTTGGTTTGTTGAAATGTCAGATTCTCAGTATTTCTCTCAGTGCTGGGGGACAGACTCCAGGGACTCGTCTCGTGCTCTCCCACTGCGATCTGTTCCATTCCCAGCTCCTCTGCAGTGTTTTTATTGCTGGTCCCTCACCTTTGAGACAGTGCTTCATGTATCCTAGGCTGGCCTCAAGCTTTCAGTGTTGGCAGAAATGACAGTGACCTCCTTCCTGATCCTCCTGTCTTCGCCCCTGAGTGCTAAGTGCCGGGATTTCAGACAGTCACTGCCATACCCCCCAAATGCTTAAATATTTCTTTTTTGTTTGTTTTACATCATAGACGTGACATCATAAACAAAACAAGGGTCAGGAAGATGGCCTGGGGGCCATAGACACTTGCTGCCAAGATGGATGGCCCACATGGCAAGTTGTCCTCTGACCTCAAAGTACGCTCTTACCCACATACAATAATAAGTGCAATCATTTCTAAAGGAGTATGAAGCTGTGCATGCCACGTGTGCCTGCAGTCCCAGCATTTGGGAGCTGGAGGCAAGGTCCTGATATCCATCCTGGACCACCTGATTCCAGAGGACCACTTCCATTGGCACAGAACTGGGAAGGGCTTACCTTTGTGTTGTACAGACCCACGGGTGAAGGTGAAAGGCTCCTCTCTCCCTTTGGCTCCCTCCCAGACTTCTTGTCCTGTTGCGTCCTCTGGACAGATGATGTCTTCCATCAAGGTGAGGAGGTAGTTAATGTCCATTTGGTTCATGGGGTCCCAGCCTGAGGCTGGGGGCGACACCTTCAGGGCTTTAAACAGGGAGCTGATGAGCTGTTGTATACCCTGTAAGAAAGGCCAGTGAGTGAGGGAACATGAGCCACAGGCATCGTGGCTGAGAGCCTGTGGCCTGGGCTGTGTGACCCCTGTTTCAACTCCAGCTTCGCCCTCGGAAGCATGATCTGCAGCCACTAAAATCTCTCTTGTAAGCCTGAATGGACTTGTTCCAAGGCTGCATTACTCAAATCACCACACACACACACACACACACACACACACACACACACACACACAGAGCAAGGGTTAAAAGTTTATCAAGTACACGTGTGCAGGCAGACGTGTCTATTTTTATGGGCTTCTGGCCTCGGGGTCTGCAGTACAGCACCGTCCTTAGGACCACACTGCTGCCATCTTCAGTTCTTCTGGGCCTGTTCACAGAAGGACGTGACAGCTGGCTGTGGACTACCTACCTTCCCTAGTAGGAGGGGGCCCTCAACCCCCTCCTAGTCTGACTTAGCTGTGTTAGGTCTTGAACGCAGGAATTAGAGGAGATTGGTGAGGAAGGAGGAGCAGGGGCTCCACCTACACAGGCCTAAAGGAGCTGTGAGGTTTGGATAGCCATGGTCCCCATAGACTCATGTACTGGCCCTATTAGGAAGTGTGGCCTTGTTAGAGGAAGTGTGTCATTGTAGAGGGCGAGGCTATGAGATCTCCTATGCGCAAGCTGGGCCCAGCGTGGAACACTGTCCCCTTCCGCTCCCTGCAGATCCTGGTGGAGAACTCTCAGCTCTTCCAACACCTTGTCTGCCTGCATGCTGCCATGTTTCCTGCCATGAAGATGATGGTCTAAACCTCTGAAACCATAAGCCAGACCCCGTTAAATGTTTTCCTTCATAAGTATTGCCGTGGTCGCCGTGTCTCTTCACAGCAAGGAAACCCTACCTAGGACAGAAATTGTCACTGCTGTGTGCCCCACTTCCAGGGTCACTGCTCTAAGGTCACCCATCCCCCTGTCTATAACCCTTCACCATCGCTCTGTCAGGAAGCCTAGTAAACCCCACTGGTTTCTCCAAGCGAATTAGGTGGACTCGTACTTTGGATTGTTCTTGGAGTCTAAAGGAGGGTAGATATTGCCTGTGTCTCCTTCCAGGGAAAGAATTTATCAACAGTTTCAGGGGGGGTTAGGATATTTTGCACACAACAGGTACTCAAAAGGTGTGCATGTGCCTGGGGCGCATGCGCAAGTGCGCCCACATACGTAACACGTCAGTTTGTATGTTCTCAGCTGGAGAATCTTGGCAACTGAGATTGTCAGATAATTCAGGCTTCCAGGGCCCATGCACCAGCCTACACCTCCACTACTGCCAGCTCAGAGCACCCCTTTTCCATTCATACACAAGCTGAGGCTGAGGACGTGCCTTGGTCACTGTTTCAGGTGTCAGAAGTCCCTCCTCCATGGGCTGCGGTGAGGGAGTCAGGTTAGGGGGTCCCTGCTCCCCTTTCCCATCCTTCTCCATTAGGAGCCGAGGTCGGGTGTTCCGAAAGATCTGGACAATCAGGAGGTTGATCGGAAACATAAGGACGGAGCTCTCCAATCCAATCAACACCTCCTGCCAAGTGAACTCAATTTTGCCTGGGGGAAAAGCGAAGGGAAGGAGAGGTCAAATGCAGACAGATGCCCAGAGGCCTCTCAGCAGAAGGCAGCTACACAGTGAAGGACCAAGCACGCACAAATCCTCCTGGAAGGTGGCCTATGAGCCTTTAGATGTCTTCCCAGCTCCTAAAAGGTCCTTAGCGTACACAGAGCTATGGGCTGAGCCAGATAGTCCACGCTAACAAGGCAGTTTACCATGAGCCCGGGCCGTGGGGCTCAGCTTACTCTTTGTGATGGCCAGAGGCTAAGGTCAGCTGTGAAGGAACACGGCCAACCACACCAGTGAAGCTGAAACAAGGGGGCTGAGGAGGCAGCTGGGTCTGTAAAAGTGGTTCCCGTGCAAGCTTGGGAACATGTATCCCACGATCCCAAGCACCACTGTAAAAACCCAGACAGGGTGGCACCTGCTGGTAACCCCAGTGCTGAGAGGAGGGCCAGGCAAGGCAGATCCTGAGACATTTTGGCCAGCCAGTGGAGCCCAGCTGATGAGCGTAAGGCCCCTATCTTCAAAAATGGACAGGGAATGGTTCCTGAAGAGCAATACCACGCCTGAACTCTGGTTTCCACTTACATGTGCACACAAGACACAAAGACTGAGCCAAGTTAGGCATGGTGGCACACACCTGCATTGGTTAGTGACACTTAGTAAGACTCTGTCTCTGAATATCAAACTAATCAAGCAAAACTAAAAATCTCCTCTAGATAAAAGAGGTCTTGCTGGGCTGGCGCCCACCAGCTGCAGCCATCGGAAAAACAATGCCAAGAGCACTGGCTGCTCTTCCAGAGGACCCAGGTTCAATTCCCAGCACCTACATGGCAGCTCACAACTGCCTGTAATGCTAAGATCTGACACCCTCACACAGACATACATACAGGCAAAACGCCAATGCATGTAAAATAAAAATAAAGAAATTAGTTTTAGAGAAGCAATGCGAAGATTTACCCAAGTCCATCTTCTGCTCAGCGGGGTCCTTAGGGACACCCCAGAACATGATGCTGGTCAGCATGGTGCAGAGAAGCATCGAGAAGCAACAGGACACCCTCTGCACACGTGTGAAGCTGCTCCGAGTGGAGTTACAGAAGACTGAATACCAGATGTGTCCATCCTGGAAGCCCGTGGAGGTTTTTGTGAAAAACAGGTGGCTGTGGACAGGTCAGGAGAGAGACAGAGACAAAGACAGAGAGAGGCGGGGGCGGGAAATATGAATTTAAAGAATCAGGAATGCAGTGGGACTGGTTGAATACAGTGGGACTGCTCACTTAAAAGCAACCTGGAGCCAGGTGTGATGGGGCATGCCTTTAATCCCAGCACTTGGGAGGCAGAAACAAGTGGATCTTTGTGAGTTCGAAACCATCGTGGACTATACCCTAACCCTAACCCTTGAGTTTCAGGCAGCCAAAGCTGTTACAAAAAGAAACCCTGTCTTGAATTCGCCTTCCACCTCCACAAACAAAAACAATCTGGGACCTGAGATTTAGCTATAAGATTTAGCCTGTTTGGGGGTCAGCAAGATGGCTCAGTGGGTAAAATCCCTTTCTACACCACAAGTATGAACACATTAAAAAAAAACAAAAAACTGGATTAAGTGGCTTTTAACCCAGAGCACTCCTAAGGTACTATGGGAGGTGCAGGCAGGAAAAGCTCTCAATGAAGCAGCAGAGACCTGCCTTAGGAAGAGGCCCATGGAGCTGGGCATGGTGGTGCACACCTGCAATCCCAGTAGAGGCAGAGGCAGGTGGCTCTCTGAGAGTTCGAAGTCAGCCTGATCTACAAAGTGAGTCCAGGACAGCCAAGGCTACACAGAGAAACCCTGTCATAAAACAAAAGAAAGAAAGAAAAGAAAAAGAAGGAAAGGAGGTCCAACTGTTTAAGTTTGGTTTCCAGCATTCGCATGATGGCAGCTAACAACTCTTTGTAGCTCCAGTTCCAAGGGATCTGTCACCTTTTCCTGGTATCCACAGGCAGTGCATGCACAGGGTGCCCAGACATACATGTAGGCAAAGCATACATACACATAACATCTCAAAGAAGTGGAAGAACCAATTCTCAAAGAGTTGTCCTCTGACCTCTACACAAAGCCCAGGTCACAGACAGACACGTACATACACCACACACATTTTTTAAAAATCAGCAGATTGTGATTTTACTTTTGACACAGATTCTCCTGTAGCCCAGGCCGGTCTCACAATTGCTATTGGAGAATGACCCTGCACTCCTGACCCTCTGGCTTCCACTTTCTTTTTTTAAAAAATTAATTAATTCATTATGTATACCCTTCTTTGCCTGCATATACACCTGCAGGCCAGAAGAGGGCATCAGATCACATTATTGATGATTGTAAACCACCTTGTGGTTGCTGGGAATTGAACTCAGGATCTCTGGAAGAGCAGACAGTGCTCTTAAACCTCTGAGCCATTTCTCCAGCCCGGCTTCTGCTTTCTACGTGCTAGAATTACAGGCATGCATCACCACACCCAGTTTATACGGAGCTGGGGATGGAACCCCAGACTTTGTGCCTGCTAGTCAAGCACACTACCAACTGAGCAACGTTCACAGCATGTGTAAAAAGAGAGTTGGAGTCCTAGCCTGCCTTCTTCCAGCCCTGTGACCTCAGGCAAGTGACACAAAATTTTTCACATCTCACTTTCATTGACTTCAAGATAATGACAGCATTGTCCTTATGAGATGTTTGGAAGGATTTAAAGTCATAGTTGTTACTGATTTGATTCAGAATCTCATGTAGCTCAGGCTAGCCTCACACTCACTATAGCTTGTCTGTATCAGCCAAGTAAAATCGTCATATTTGTAAGTCATTGAGGTGGCGTGAACATGTAGGTCAGTGGTCAGTGTTCATGGTATCTTGGCTGTAATTTCAATTTGATAAAATAGCTATTGTATTATCAATTTAGGACCCACCACACATGGCACCTTCTGTGTCAGCCTCTTTGGTACCCAGATCTCTAATTCAGAATTTATTCCTTCGGAAGGCCCCCTGGGAGAGGAAGCCACCAGAATAAATGGCCTGGAAGCAGAACTACTGCCTTTGATGAGTGTGAGTAAATCCGCCATCATTCTGTGTGCTGCTGCAAAGCCCTAGGAATGCTGGGAATGATGCAATCTGCCTGTAATCCCAGTACTTGGGAGACAGAGGCAGGAGCATCAAGAGCTTAACATCATCCTTGGCTCATTGCCTGGGATACGTGAGACCCTTTTTCAAACAAAAATAAAGAAAATTATTTGACCTAAATATATTCTCCTCAAAGGATGACCATGGTACATTCATTATGCTAAAGACAAAAGGCAACATTTTTCCAGTAATGCCATAGATGAAAAATAAGTGGCCTGGTGGGTAGCTTTGGTAAAGTGTTTGCCTTATGAGGACCTGGGTTCAATTCCCATCTTATATGTAAAAAGGTAAGTGTGGTGACATCCTTGTAATTCTAAAGCTGTGGAGGCAGAGACAGATGGAGGGGCTTCTGGGACTCACTGGTGAGCCAGCCTAGTCAAAATGGCAAGTTGTGGGCCAGTGAGAGACCCATCTCCAAACACAAGGTGGATGGTTATGAGGAATGACCTCTGTCTCCCATGTGCATAAAACCAACCAACACACACACACACACACACACACACACACACACACACACACACAAAATAACAATGTATAGTGATGTGTGTGTGCATGCACGTGTTAGTGTTCATGTGTTTGCAGACCAATGTGGAAGGAAAAACATCAGGAAAGGGAATGGAGGAATGAACAAGCCAAAAGGAAGCGTGAGCCGAAACCCCACCCATAGTAAAACCACAAAAAAGGGCTGCAAAGCACCAGCATCTAAATCAACACTTATCTTACTTGGGTCTCTGTTGCTTGGACAAAACACCATGACCAAAAATCAGCTTGGGGAGGAAAGGGTTGATTTCATCTGATAGTTTAAACTCCATCATGTGGGGAAGAAGGGAAGCAGAGGCCGTGCGATATACTGTTCACCTGTTTACCTTCCCCCAGTAAAAGGAACTCCGCAGGCACTATCAGAGGTGCAGACCTACAGGCGTGGTCAGCCTTCTTTCTTGGAGTCCCCAGGGCCACCTCCCTGGAGTGCTTCTGCCCACAGTGAACTGGCTCCTCCCACATCAATCCTCAATGAAGAAAATGCATCACAGGCTTGCCCACAGGCCAATCTGGTGGAAGCATTTTCTCAACTGAGGTTTCTCTCTCCAGATGATTCTACTTTGCATCACATTTACATAGAACTAGCCACCATACCAATCAAATCATCAGAAAAGACAGAAAAGAAATACCTAAACTGCTTCCTGTCCTGCTCTGTGGCCACAGGAAACACCTTGTCAAGGACACAGTCTCCGACATCGATGGACAGCCAAGAGTTGCAGAGGAAATACCACTTCCGGTCCATGACGGGCTCATACACCAGCACCCGGCTCACATACCTGGAGAAGGGAGACGCAGCCCAGGGGACAAGGTATGGGGGTGGGACTCCCTGGGACACCACAGAGATAAGACCTTCAGAAAATGAACCCCCAAAACAGGAGCATGTGGAGAAAGTGCATGCATTCTGGGTGACAGCTGGTCTCCTGCAGAGAAGCCGCAGGGTGCCGGGAGACACATTTGAAAACTCCAAACCCCCTACTCGGGACACCCAGCCATAAGCAAGAGAAGCCAGGTGGGAAAGTGTGCTCCAGTGAGCTGCTTCAAAGCCTTAGAGGAGATGCCATCTTGCCTGTCCCGGGAGGTGTAGGCTAGCAGCGGCTTCTCTGTCACTGTCTAGCCAATAAGGAAGAGCAACGCTGATCTTCCCTGGGTACTCCCAGAGGAGTGGCCACTGGGCTTTACACACATCTAGTTCTCATGAGCACAGTTCCATCAGGGAACCAAAGGTCACCTACATCCATGCCATGGGCCTCCTGGGAGACTGACATCCAGTGATGCAGGACTTGGACATTTTGGTCCAACTTGGGGACAGCTTCAGGGATCCACACGTTGCTTGACTTGTCCCTCTGCCTATCCCAGGCCTGGCCATCCTTCCTAGGTGCTGACACTAGGGCTTCTTTAATAGACACCCCACTTGTTCACTGCCTCTCAGGGTCTGCTCCCTGGGGGTCTGGTGAGTTAAAGACAGCAGTAAGCTGGGTGTGATGGCTCATGCCTCTGAGCCCAGCTCTTATAGGCTGAGACAAGAAATTGCCAGAAGCCCCAAGGCTAGCTTAGGCTACAGAGTGAGAACCCCTGTCAAAATAGATAAAACCTAAGCAGTGTCCCTGCTCCCTCCTCCCTGTCTCCACTCTCTCCCTCCCTCCTCCCTCCCTCCCTCCCTTTCCTGTATTGTCTGTGAAGCCAAGGGTGACCTTGAACTCCAATCAAGTGCTGGGATTATAGGCGAACACTACCCGGTGTCTTATTTTTTTATTTTTGAAAGAGGGTCTCTCTATGTAGCTGTCCTGTCTGTCCTGGCACTCACTGTGTAGACCTTGAACTCACAGAGGTCTACCTGCTTCTGACTCCCAGATACTGTCTTGCAAGGCATATGCTACCAAACCTGGCATGCCCAGCATTTTTGTGATAAAAATCTCACACTCTAGCCCAGGCTGGCATGGAGCTCATTATGTACCCCAGGATATCGCAGAACTTGTAACACTCTTCCTGCCTCGCCTTCCCAAAACACTAGGGTTGCATGTGTGCATACTATGCCTGATGATGCTGTTTTTCTAAGGGGCTGCATGCTGATCGCTGGTCACACTGACACTAGTTGTCTGAGTCACTGGTTTCGGTCTCAGGAATAATGGATAGGATCTTGCTCTGACCATGCAGCTGTTGGACAAAGCCTTGAATTGGTTGCTGCGGAAAGGCCATGGGTGGACCCAGTGCTGGACACCAGGGCTGGACTGCAGCCCACTTCCCTTCGGGTCTGGTTTGTATGGACCATGAGCCAGGGGCCTCTCTGACCCTGCTTGCCTTACTTGTGTTTTGCCATTCTATATGTTTGTAAAGGCTTGTGAAATGCAGGAAACGAGGCGTTGACTCGGGCATCGAGGACAGACTCGGTGTGAATGGTCCTGGTCATTTGCCGTCTCCCAACTCACCATGATGGCCGGTCCCCAGAGTTGTCATGCCACAGCCTGAGGCTCCGCAGGTCTCCCAGGGGGAACAGAGTGGAAAGCAGGAAAACGTCCACCCCTCCTCGCTCAAAAACTGCAGCATCCGGGTCTGACAGGTGGTGGGGCTCACTCTCTCCATCCGAGCCATACAGGGTGAGAGTCACCTAGAACCCGAACACCAGTAGCCGGGACTGCAGCTCAGTCGGTGCAGTGTTTGCCCAGCATTCAGAAGTGTTGATCCCAGCGCTGCACAAAACTAGGCATGCAGACTTGTGCACACATTCACATACACGTGCACACACACACACACCCATATGCACATACTCACACTCTCACACTTACACAATACATACTCTCTCTCACATATACACACACTCTCACACACAATACATACTATTAACTTTTTAAATTAAAGAATAGTCTTCCCTCCAAAATACAAAATAGAAGGTGGAGACACACCCACCACCCAGCAGGTACCTTTGAAGATGTGGCCGCCCCTCGTCGGTGTCCGGTGTAGACGGTCACCAGGTAGTGATACCGGGCGAAAGGATCATTGTCCTCCAGCACTATGACTTTTACCTAGGCAGAAGGACAGCGTTTGAGGGACCCTGCTCATCGAGCGCACCCACCACCCAGCAGCTAAGAAACGAGTCAGTCATCCATGACAAGTAACATGCATAAACAAAACTATGTTCGATGTTATCTGATCCAGTGAGAACTGTCCTTTATGAAAGCAGGCCTTCCAGAAAAAATACTAGCAAAAGCAAGGAAGTATAAAGTGCTTTCATTATGAAGTGTGGCCCTGTGGAGGTAAGTTGGAAATGGACTTGGCATTAAGCTGAGCATGTTCAGTGTTTGGTGGGGTGGGCCAACTGTTTGTACAATCTAGATCTGAGTCAGCTGGGGGCTGTGGTGACCTCTGGGATGTGCCCTGAAGCTCTCTCTCCTGTGAAAGGCTTACATTGGCTGCTGCAGGTCTGCTGTCGAGGACGCAGAGTCATCACTGGCATACTCTTTCAGTGCAGCTGATGGTCAATGACCCACCAGTGAGGTATCTGGGTGTGACTAGGACCTGAGCATTTCACTCAGCATGATCAGATCTCCTGGGGACTGGTGGCCTGGCACTGCTTCGTAACCATCGTGCCAGCTCCCTGGGGCTCACCCTAAAGCTTCCTCTTAGAAGGACCCACAGCCTTAACTCCATTTTAGAGCCTGCCTTCTGGGGGTCAGCCTGAGATATGTAAGATTTGTTGCATAAATCTTATTTTTTGAGACAAGGTCTCACTATGTAGGTTTGGCTGGCCTAAAGGTCTCTGTGTAGACCAGGCTGGCCTCAAACTCATAGGAATCTACACATCTCAGCTTCCAGGTGTTGAGATTAAATGTGTGTGCCATTACACCCAGCTTTTATATTTTAAAATTAACTGGGTGGGGGGACATTGTACACATGGCCATAGTGACCTAAAAGACCAGAATAGTCATCAGATCCCCTGGAATCTGTGGAAAAAGTGGTTGTGAGCTGCCTGATGTGGGTTCTAGGAATGGGTTTTGAACTTGGTCCCTCTGCAAAATCAGTATGTGGTTTTTTGTTTTGTTTTGTTTTTAGTTATTTATTTTATGTCTTGGTCCCTCTGCAAAATCAGTATGTAATTTTCTTTTAGTTATTTGTGATATGTGTGTGTGTTTTGTTTGCATGTGTGTATGTATGTACATGCATGTGGATCCTCTGCAGCTGGAGTTACTGGGGTTAGGAATGGTTGTGAGTCTCCATGTGGGTGCTCAGAACTAAACCCATGCCCTCTGCAAGAGCAACAAGTGCTCTTAATCACTGAACCATCTCCCCAGCTCCATTTTTGTGGTTTTGTTTTTATTGTTAAATTTTCAGACCAGATCTCATTATGCATGCTTGGCCTAAAACTTACTGTGTAGACCAGGCTGGCCTTGAACTCAGAGACCTTCCTGCCTCTGCCTCCAAGTGCTGGGGTTAAAGGCGTGCTCTACTATACCGAGCCCAGCAGTGTGTGCTCTTAACTACTGAACTACCCCATTCCTCTATATCCCCAACCTGAGATGTTTAAATATCAAAGTTTGGTGTCATGGAGGAACCAAAGACAGCAGTGTGAATGCTGAATGCCATCTTATGACATTCCACTTGTGTTATTGTCCCTAGTGGTGCCGCCAGAGAGGAGGGAGTGAGAGACGGACAGCTCCAAGCTCTGCCACACTCACCCTTGCATTCACCTATACATTCCCTCAGACGTTCGTGAACACTTCCTGAAGGCCAACCCCACGTTCCATATGCCTTTGTTAACTCTTGTCCCAAACAATTCCTTGCACAGTTTGTTGTCTAATCTCATGTGTGCCCTGAGTCCTATCTGGATTAGAATTCTCGCTCCTCTCTAACAGTTTCAGCCAGTTAACTGACCTCTTGATCCCCCGTTGCCTCCTCCTTAAGATGAAGGCTGGGATTAAAGGTGTGCACCACCACTGCCCAGCATAGCTGGGTGCTTTCTCTGCCTCTCTGAGCTAGCAATTTTTCACCCCAGCCTTTGGCTTCTGAGTCTTCATTGGTAAAATTGGATGGTTGGAATTTTCTTTCTTTCTTTCTTTCTTTTTTTTTCTATTATAACACTACCACACAGTCTGGGGACAATGTAATTTATGGTGGGACCTCAGGTCACACTGTGTCTGAAGCTGACCACGAGTTGGTCACGTGGGCTATGCCTTCCTCTGGGCCCAACTCCCAATCAAACCCAGGACACCAAAGCTCAGGCATGTAGTGAGAACTCTGTGCTTTTGGTTTATTTAAAACACAGAAATATCCTAAGAATGTACTTTCATTTTAACCCCAGGTGTAGGGATGTGGGGCTGCTTTGGACTGTCCGCAGCAGCTGACTATGATTTGCCTCATGCTTTAGCAGAGGCATAGTTTTGCCAACTGCTGATAGTTTCTGTGATTGTGTGACATTTGGAATTCTGGGGACTTTTCAGTGGGTACATAAGGCAGGGTCTGTGGTTGTTGCTTGTTTAGTGTGGTTGGATGAGGTTTGCTAGTAGCCATGGTCAAAGAAGACACAAAAGGAAAGACATTAGATTGAGGGATATTCCTAATTCTCCTCTCCCCTCTATCTTGTTTCTCTCCTATTTAGTGTTTGGGGAGAAACTGAGGGTGGGGGGAATAAAGAGTGGTAAAAAGAAGAACCCACAAAGTCGCAAAGACCAGCTACACAGGTGAGCTTCTGATTGGCAGCATTTGCCGTGTTGTCACAGGGCATCTCAGGGACAGTTAAGCACCATCTGTCGTCATCAGCAAGAGAACAAGCTGGAACCAACTTTGCTCTCTGTCATCGGCTTCTTTCAACCCAAGTTCTCTTAGTGTACCCACCGTGGGGAGTCGGCCCAGTCAGTAAAGTGCCACACAAACATGAGGACCCAGGCACAGTGACACAGCCTTGTAAGCCCAGCCCTGGAGAGAGGGGGGATCCCTAGAGCTCGCTGGTCAGTTGGTTTAGCCTGTGTGTAAACCGCAGGTCCCAGTGAGAGAACCCTGTATCAAAACTTAGGGAGGGCAGTTTCTGAGGAACGACACATGATGTTGCCCTCTGGTCTTCAGAGGCACATACACACACATACATACATACATACATACATACATACATACATACATACATGTGCACTTACACACACAGGATTACGCATACATAGACCTACAAACAAAAAGAGTAAACCATCACCATTACTTCAACTGTTATTCTGAGTTCTGAGTCCTTTTAGCAAATTACTTACACAAGGTGGCCTTGTGACCTCCCACCCCAACACAGGTACCTTCCTCCCAGGGCTGCTGTGTACGTAAGTGGGATAGTGCCTGCACATAGTGAGTACTTCATTGATGATCGGGTGCATAATCTCCCTGATAATTTGATGGAAGGGGATGTTTTATAAACGCATAGGCTGAGATCCCAGTTTGACTGAGATAACCCAAGGGGTTCAGGCCTGGGCTAACCCCTGGCCTCTGGCCTCTCCAGCCTCTGCTCCTTCCATTCCCAGGAAGCCCATACCTCACCTTGGCCTGGTCTTGTATGTCCTTTCTCCTGGCCCAGATCACTACCAGCACGTAGACCACGCAGAGGCAGCCCACTGTGGTAACCACCACGGGGTTGTCCTCAAAGGTTGCAAAGAGCTCGGCAGTCCGGTGAACGTCGACGGCATTGGGCATCACCAGGAACGTGCTTCCGAAGAAGGTGAGGTGGTTGCAAAGGCAGTGTGTCTGGGAGGTGGTGGTTCGTGGGCCCACCTGCAAACCCCAAAGAGACCAGGTTTGGAAATGCACCTGCTTCAGCCCAGTGAAGAAAAAGCGATGAACTCGTCAGTGTGGGCACCACACAGCCAGCCTTTTGGATCCATATATTTAGCCAACCTCTGATCAAAATTATATTTTTTTAGGGCTGGGTCTGTAACTTGGTTGGTAGAAAGCTGAAGGCCTGGCTTGAATCAATATCACATAGCCTGCATATGGTGGTGCGCACCTGTAATCCCAGCATCAGAAAGTGCAGGTACAAGGATCAGGAGTTCAAGGTCATCCCCTGCTACATATTCAAGGCTAGCCTGGGCTAGTCAAGACTCTGGCTGATGGCTATCTAGGCCATCAAATCCCCCTGGAGCTGGAGTTACAAGTGTTTATGAGCTGACGTGAGTGCTGCGTACTGACTGAACTTAGCTTCTCTGTGAGAGCACGGAGGGTCAGAGTTCAGGGTCCAAGAAGCCACCTGGATGCATAAAAGTGGACTGGTTAACCTGCTAGTGATCCCATCCATAGGTAAAGACAGACTCCAGAGACAGGTGGTAACCTAGTCTAGTCACATTAGTGAGCTATAGGTTTGACTGAGACTCCCTATCTCATTGACTGAGGTAGGGAAAAGGAGGGTGATTCCTTGCACCAGCCTCTGGCCTGTATATACATGTGTACACATAGGCATATGCACTTGCCCACATTCAAAAGAGGAAAATGAAAACAAAAAAATGAAATTTTATTTTAAAATTCAGAGACTATAATTTACTTTTCATTGTGCTGGTTGATCAAACCCTGGACCTTCCCAGTAGGGTTTCATTTGTTTTGGGGGAGGGGAGTGATTTTTTGTTTGTTCTGGGTTTTTTTTTTGTTTGTTTTGTTTTGTTTTGTTTTTTGGTTTTTTGAGACAGGGTTTCTCTGTGTAGCCTTGGCCATCCTGGACTCACTTTGTAGACCAGGCTGGCCTCGAACTCAACAGTGATCCGCCTGCCTCTGCCTCCCGAGTGCTGGGATTAAAGGCGTGCACCACCACGCTCGGCCTGTTTTGTTTTCTTGAGACAGGGTGTCCCTTTGTAGCTCCGACTGTCCTAGAATTTGCTAGTAGAGCAGGCTGGTCTCGAACTCACAGAGATCTGCGTGCCAGGTGCCGGGGATCAAAGGTGTGCAGTACCACACTGGGCTTGTGAATATTATTCTTTAGCAGTTTCAGATCCGTCCTTCACAGTGGGAGCAATTTGCAGACCACTTTGCCTGTTTCAGGGAAGCACTGTGGGTGAATTTGGAGTTCCCATCATCACTGACCCCAGCAGTACACTGGAAGGGGTGAGGCTGTCTTCAGAGGAGAGAACCGAGCAGGGACCCACCTCTCCTTGGGTCAGTGGTTCTCCCAACCTTCCCCCATGTGAGATTATCTTTCTTTGCACTTGGGGGTGCTTTTGACTGAATCTAAGATCTCCTGCATGCTAGGCAAGCAGTCCACCACTAAGGTACACCCCAGCTAAGGAGCTTACTGCCATGTTTGGCCATCTGAATTCAATCCCTGGAACTCACGTGGTAGGAAGAGAGAACCAATCTCCACATCCACATGTTATCCTCTGACCTCCACATGAATGCCATAAATACATAAATACATAAGCAAAACTTTAAAAAGTATTTTGTGGGGCTGGAGACATAGCTCAGAGGTTAAGAGCACTGTCTGCATTTTCAGAGGTCCTGAATTCAATTCCCAGCAAACACATGGTGGCTCACAACTATACATAATGTGATCTGGTGACTTCTTCTGGCCTGCGGGCATACATGCAGACATAATATTATATACAAAATTAATAAATAAATAAATATTTTAAAAAAGAGATATTGGGCTAGAAGGCTGAAGGTGATGCTTCAACATTATAGAGTGGGTGGCTGTTCAGGCAGTAAACTATCTCAGTCATTTTTTCATTTTGGGAGCTGCTAACCTGCACTACTGGTTCACTCAGGCATTTAAGTTTTATTCCTTCTCAAGTCTCTGAGGGGGTTGAAGACCAGAGAGTTTAGTTTTACAATCAAGTTTAGTTGGTTAAGGAATAAGATCTTTTTAGATCAAGATAAAGGATTTAAGTTAATTGAGATGAGATAGGATAGATATTGAATTTCACTCAGAAATTTAGACCCAATAAGATAGAAAAGATGTTTACTTCAAGTTTGACAAATCACTATGAATGTAACATTTATATAATTCATGATTGTCTCATGGTTCTCCCTGACATATGTAGTTTGTTTTATTCATGTGTAATAAAATAAATGTTGCTAAAAAAAAAAAAAGAAGAAAATTATTTTGTGTGGGGGGGGGAATGTTGAATGTTCCACAACATGTGACAATTTTGTGGAGTTGGTTTTCTCCTTCCACTTTTATGTGGGTGGAATGGATCAACTCAAGCCATCATTCTACTACAGCAAGCTTCCTTGACCCACTGAGCCATCTCACTGGCCCCTGTACTTTTTTTTTTAAGGATTTATTTATTTATTTTTAAGGATTTGTTTGTTTGTCTATTATGTATATAGTGTTCTGCCTGCTTGTAACACCTGCAGACCAGAAGAGGGCATCAGATTTCACTGTAGATGGTTGTGAGCTATCATGTGGTTGCTGGGAATTGAACTCAAGACCTTTAGAAGAGCAGGCAATGCTCTTAATCTCTGAGCTATCTCTCAAGCCCCTCCCCCTGTAGTTTTTGAAATGTGTGTGTGTGCGTGTGTACACACTTATGTGTGTGTGCTACTGTGTATGTGAGCTTATGTCTGTGCTTATCTGAGTGTGTGTGTGTGTGCGCGCTTCTGTGTGAGTGTGTGTGTATGTGCTTGTGTATGTATGGATGAATGCACACTTGTGTGTGTGTGTATGCTTGTGGGGGGTGAGTGTGCACTTGTGTATGTGTGTGTGTGCCTATGTGTGTATGTATGAGTGCACACTTGTGTGCATATGTGTACATGAATGTGGAGGGCAGGGTACAACTTCCAGTGTCTTTCTCAGGAAAGCTATCCACTTCCTCTGCTACAGGATCTTTCACTGGCCTGGAACTCATGGCTTAGCCTAAATGGTCAGGGAGCCCTAAGGAGGCGCCTGACTCTGCGTCTCCATGGTGATTTCAGGCTTGGCACTTTGACATGGGCTCTGGGGATCTAACCCAGGACCTATGCTTACAGATCAATCACCTTTCAACTGGACTGTCGCTCCAACCTCGGGAGCGTGTTTTAAATGGCATCACAAACATCTGGGACCTCACATCTGTACACAGAACCTTGGGTCTTGCTAAGCGGATCCCAAGCTGTATCCCTGCCACCCCCCTGACCCACAATCCATGGCTTCCATCTTACAGACAATGTTGTCCCTTAACAACAAGAGGTTTTTAACACAGGGATCGCCTTTGACATGTGGAGTGTACTCTGTGAGTTAGGCATTGTGTGTGGTTCCTTGTATCCCTGACCTCCACTCAACTTTATCCCCATTTTAGGATGGTAAAGCTCAGAGATATGGGGCAACTTGCCCAAGTTCATCCAGCAGGTCTGAGGACTAAACCCAGGTCTTATTTAGAGGCAGACGCCATACCTCTATACTCTACACCACCCTGAGCCCCAGGGTGCAGGGGAATCCCATGTCTGCCATGTAAGGTGGCTTTGGGGAGTGGGTGCTCAGGGAGGCCACAACCTGCCCAGGCCTGTTCCTGAGATGCAGAGGCTGGTGCCCGGATCATGTAGACCTTCTGTCTCTTAGGAATATCTTTATGCCATCCTGCTACCTGGGTCTTAAATGTGGCAGACAGGGCCAGGGTGGGGATTGATAAGCAAGCTGTTGGTACAGTTTGATACCGCCCAGAAGAGCTCACTTTCTGTGGTCTCCTTCCATAGCTACAGGGCAACACAGCTCTTAGATGTATCATTTGCTCCTGGTTTCTGTCCTCAGCTAGGCTTCTATTTCACTGGTTTTCCTCTCCAGTCTATCCAACCCCTCCACTGGGACAGGCTGCACATGTGGCCAATAAATGAAAGAAGATGCTCTGTCCATAGATGGAGAGAGAGGAGGGATACATTTGGATTCTACATGGAGGCAGGTAGGGCATGAGATGACAAACAAGTCCAACACTGGGCAACAATATGAAGGAGGCAGCTGGAAGGGCCCCCAGGAAGAGAGTTCTGGAGTGGGAGGCCAGGAGATACTGGGGGTGGGCTTTGGGGATGGGGGTTACTGGAACTTTCTTGGTAGAAATAAGTAAGAAGAAAATCTATGGGAGGCCCAGCACTGTCACTGGGCCTTCAGCTCCATGAGGCAGAGTGGGTAAAAACTTGGTCACACTTAACAAGGTCATTCTGAATCTCAACAGTTGGGGGAAGCTGTGTTGTCATGGTGATGATTTGGCCACAGTCAGATCTGGCTCTGAGGCACAGGTCCTCTACATGATGTGTGTGGCATTGGAGGGGGGGGCAGGTCCATCAAGTATCCTGATCCATTGTCTCCTCCCCTGTGTGAAATAGGAACAACACGTCTCCTGGAGCTAGCTGAGTGATGATGAGATAATGCTGGTAAAGGTGAACATAGGATACAGCTGAGGACATTCTCTGGGAAGTGACACCCTGGCTGGCCATGCGCCCCCCCCCCTCCCACCCCACCATACACATAGTGGGCAGCCTTCTGAATCACTCCTATTCTCATTCAGTGATCAGTTGTTCCTGCACTCCTGGCTCCCTAGATGACCTCAGGGGAGAGGTTGGAGGCTATACTGCCAAGCAGGGTAAAGTGTGGAGAGCACAGAGTTTACAGTGGGAAATCTGACCTTGTCAGGGCCCTGAAGTTTTCTCAAGGAAAACAGGCCTAATTGTGGGCAAGAAGAGCATTCTGAGTCTGGAAATGGCATAGGCAGAGCACCCTAAAAAAGCATGAGACATTGTACCAGAAGTCCAAAGGGGACCCGACAAGAGTAGACATGCCCACCAGGTCTCCCCAGCTTATTCTTTACTTTCTTACCTGGCACCCAGAGTTGTCCCAGGTCCCCTGGGCTTCATCCCAGAATACACAATGTGACAGGAAGGTGGTAATGCCAACTGTGAGGTTCCTGCCAGAGGTGGACTCCAGGTCATCCTTGGGGACCACGCTCAAATAGTAGGCTCCTTCTCCGAAGGGCAGATCCTGTGGACCCAGGATCCATGTGGGGGGCTTACCTGCAGGAAACAAGGCTCTGGTCTCAATGAAATTAGGGGACACCAAGGTGACTTGACAGGGATGTAAACCTGCTACCTGGAATCCCCAGAGTCTCCTTGCTCAGTGAGCAGGGACATGGCAGGACATGAAGGGCTTGAGACTGACTCCCTTCCTTATTGGCTGTGTGATATCAGACTGGCTATTGAATTTTTATTTGTTTGGTAGTTTTGAGTCAGAGTATTATGTAGCCCAGGCTGGCCTCAAACTTGCTATGTAGCCAAGGCTGGCCCTAATGGTCCTCTTGCCTCAGGTTCCTAAGTGCAGGGATTGCTCTGCACCTGGCTTGAGCCTCCCAGCTCATATCTGGAATGTGGAGGTTTCTACAGCTGGTTTTGGAAGGTTCTTTACAGGATCATCCACGTCTCCATGGCATGTATTAAATGTTTACTAATAACACTAGTCCATGAAAGCTCCTGAAGAAGGCAGGCAGTTTGGTCTTTGCTTTTTAATTAAGTGTGTGTGTGTGTGTGTGTGTGTGTGTGTGTGTCTGTATCTGTGTATGCAATATGCACTTGCATATACATTATGCATGTGTGAGACTGGAGGCTGACACTGGGTTTCTTCAATGCTCCTCCATCCTATTTTATTTTTTAAAAGATTCATTTTTATGATTTTTAATTACCCGAACTTGGTGAGGGGTGTGTGACTGCAAGTGCAGGTGCCCACAGAGGCCAGAGGCAGGGCTCCTCCTGGAGCTAGAGTCCCCGGGGGATTGTGAACCACCCAGCACGAAGGACGGGAACCGAACCCGGGTCCTCTGCAAGGGCAGTGTGTGCTCTCCTCAGCCATCTCTCCAGCTCCATCGGGTTTTTTATTTATTTGGTTGGTTGGTTGGTTGCTTTGGTTTGGTTGGTTTTTGTTTGAGACAGGTCTTAGACTAAAACCTCTTGCCTCACAGATTCCACTAGGCTGGCAGCCAGTGAACCCCTGGACTGTCCTGTCTCTGATCCCTCCCCATTTAGGATGGGGATCATAGGCTACTATGTCAAGATTTTGGTGTGGTTTCTGGGGATGGAGCTTTGGCCCTCATACTTTAATGACTGAGCCATCTCCCCAGCGTTGTTCACATATATATGGTGTGTGTGTATATATATATACATATATACCTTAGTCTGAAAGCTGGCCCCACCCAGGAGGCCACTCAAGAAACATCAGAGGAGGCTGATTACCTGTGGCAGCCACAGGAGGCAGGTCTGTTTGGGCATCGTAGCTGGTCTCATTGGGGTGGTAGCCATAGCCCAGCCTGAGTGTGAGTGGGACTCCAGGTCCCCAGTGCAGCTGGATCCCCAGAGCTGCATCCCCTACGGTCACATTCACCCACAGAACTTCTGGGGTGCCCAGGCTCAGCATCGTTGGCTTGCTATGTTCTGAAATCCGGGGCAGCAGGATCTGTTTTCAGAAACAAACAATTTCAGGCATCAGGCAGGACACGCGATGCACATCCAAAGGCCTATGGTGTTATGGGGCTGATGTGCACAGAAGTTCTCTGCTGCAGGTTTGGGTGGGGAGGTTGTCTTTCCATCCTTCCAGTCCCACCGGCCACCTGGGGCTAGGTTTCCGGTCTGTTCCTCCCATCACTCCAGCCTCTCCTTGCGTCATCAACAGCAGTCAATGCCCACCCACCCTGCTTTCCTTTCTCGAGGTCACTTGTGCCTCTGCTGGGCCCCTGAGTTACCTAGCTGTAACAGCCCATCTCCAGGCCCTTAACTGCACCTTTCTGCCAAGTCCCTGGTGGCACATGCATGGGTACCATGCATGGGTGACAATGGAGGCATCCCTGAAAACTGGTCACTGAGAGGAAATAGCAAATGACTAAAAAAAAAAAGTGAATAAGCTCTTAAAAGAACCCAAGCACCATTGCACTGTGGCATGTTAGCATTCTTGTTTGACTTTAAAGAAAACCATATAGAGTTTAAGGAAAAGCATTTGGGGGCTGTAGTCTGAGCCTTTAAAATGAACATTTGGTTTGTGCCGTGATTAGAATTCCACCCAACAGGGTTATAACCCCAGGAGAACCTGTCATACACCAGAGATGTGTGAATGGTCACATGCATATGGGTTTAAGTTGAATCCAATGTTTAATAGTGCAAGGGGCACTCCAAGTGGTTTCTCTCTTTAACCACTGTTTTCACAACTGGCTCAAACCAAGCTGAAGAGAAAGCTGAGTGCTGTCCGACTGCTGCTAACATCGTGGTGCCTACCTCGATATTCTGTGACAGGTTCTTCACTGGGATGGCATGGCCACTGGGGCTGGTCAGGTGGAGTCCACCCACAGTTCCACTGACATCAAACCGGCTTCCGGAAGGGAAGGGGTTCTGTGAGAAACTCACCATCTGAAAGGCAAGTGCAAGAAGCACTGATGAGGGGTGACAAGCCCTGTGGAAGCACGCGATCCTAGTGAGCAGCCCTTGCTCTATGGGGTGATGCAGGACCCCCCCCTTTAGCTGATGATGCCTTCTAGAGATGTGGTCTCAGAGGGCTGGCCCCATGTATCAGCAAGTCTTTCTTCCCCCAGAGTTGACAGAATCAGTTCTCCACACCTTCAGTTTTATGACCGTGGACTCAACTAAATGTCGACTGAAAATATTTGGGGGAAAAAATTGCATCTGTACTAATGGGTACTGATTTTTTTCCCTTGCTGTTCTCCTAAATAATACATTAGCATTAACTATTTACCTAGCATTTACATTGTATAAAAACTGTTACAAGCAACCCTGACTTGGTTTAACATATACACAGAGGTGTAGGCTGAGCATGGTGGCAGTGCCTTTAACCTCAGCCCTCAGAAGGCAGATGGAGGCAGATCTCTGTGAGTTCAAGGCCAGCTTCATCTACATAGTGAATTCCGGACCAGCCAAGACTCAATATAGTGAGTCTCCCTTCCTTCCTTCCTTCCTTCCTTCCCCACCCCCTGCCCTGTGTGTGTGTGTGTGTGTGTGTGTGTGTGTGTGTGTGTGTGTGTACATGTGAGGCTGTGTGTACCTTCTGCATGACTACTCTACCACACTATATAAAGGACTGAGCAGCCACAGCTTTGAAACTCATGCTCATGACATTCTAGAAACTAACCCCATGGGTACCAGGGGCGGCAAGAAGTGTCTAAGAGAAAGATGCTGGTCTATTTTCACCAGTATTCAGGGGAATTAGATGTGCCTTCATGTGGGATGGAAGGATCCCTGGTCTTTTACATCCTAGTTACAGAGGGAAGTCTGCAGAACCTCACTATCAACACACGAAGCCAAGGCCGCTGGAGGAAACTTGCAGCCTGCTGGAATAGGATGAATTTGTGTGTACAGAGCTGAGGGGGTCTGCGTCCACTTGTGTTCCTGGCTGTGGCTCTGGTAAGACCCTGAACCGCATTTGTAAAGGATGGGGGAGGGGCGTGGCTACTAGCACCATCAATGAGCAAGTGCAAGGGTCTGCACTTGACACATTATAAAGGCTGTCTCCGAGGAGGCATTGCCGGGTTACCCTTATGTCCACAGGCTCCTGGCTGTCCTCCCTAAGGCGGAGAGAGGTGGCAGGCAGGGTGAAGTTCACAGAGTCATTGGTGGCAGTATGCACTGACGAGCCTTGCCAATTCCGTGGCTGAATTCTGAGCACAGAGTGAGAAAAGGAAGAAAGTTGGTGTTTGAGGAGGAACCCCAGTTTGTGCAGGGAGAGGGACTATGGGCTCCACTTTACTGTCAGGGATGGCTGTACTTTGTGTTCAGCAGCTTCTGTGTTTCAAACAGAAGCCACATCGGAAGCTGCTGGCGCCCCTGTGTGGATCGGAGGTCCATGTTTTCAGAGCTGAATTCTGCTTATGGAATCTGCCACTGGGACCCAAGAGAACAATCCTGGTATGAGGAGTCAAGGAGCCTCCATCTTGCCTACTGGCCAGGGAGTAGCACTGAGGGGTGTCTGTGTGTGTGTGTGTGTGTGTGTGTGTGCACCTGTGTGGTGTGTGTGGTGTGTGTGGTGTGGTGTGTGGTATATGTGTGTATATGTGTGTGGTGTGTGTGGGCTGTGTGTATGTGTGTGTGGTGTGTGGTGTGTGTGTGTGTGTGGTGTATATGTGTATGTATGTGCTATGTGTGTGCTATATGTATGTATGTGTATGTGTGTGTGTGTGTGTGTGTGTGGTATGTGTGTGTTTTCTTCTAGTTGGACATGCTCTTTACCATCTTGTATCAGTTAATGGCCCTAAGACTAGGCCCACTAACATTCCACAAGAAAGCTCACAAGGCTTGTGGGGCCCAGAGAAACATAAGTCTCCTCCCATCCCCAACGACATATAAGCAGGCAATAATTGCTGAGAAGTGGGTCTCTTCCCTTTGATGCTGTAGCCACCCATAAGCTGCCTACATCCTGTAGCTAACCTCATTAAGTACCCAAGCTAGACTTGGGTGACATTATTTCTTTGTTCTGTTGTTTCCCTCTGTATGTGGGTGAATTAAAATAGTTGCCCCAGGCTGGCCGTAGTGGCTCACTTGCCTACATCCCCAGCACAGAGGCAGGGGCAGAGTGATTCCTGCAATTCTGAGACCGGCCTGATCTACATAGGTCAGCCAAGGCTACACAGAGAGACCCTGCCTCAACAAATAAATACATCAATACATCAAAGCAACTCCCCTGGAAAACACACACAACAGAAAGGATCCTGAAACCACAGTCAGTGCTCACTGACACAAACCTTCCTGGGAAATCTCAAGGTAAGTAGGCCTGGGATTGCCACAGACTTTCCATTGACAATGGGATAGCCAGGACCACCCAGGACACAGTGAGGATCGCGTGTGTGAGGAGGTGGTCCCACTCATTAGCCCCGTTACCTGCACAGCTCAGGTGACTCTAACACTGGCCTTAGCCCTCCATACAAATACCTACCATGGTGAGAAGATTCTACTACACCCATACGCCAGGCCCAGGTCCCAGTACTTCTCCAGCCCAAAGACTGGCCTCCTGACCCTGCCTTGGGTAGCTTGGGATGTGGGTTAGGGCATCAACTTTCTTGGGTATGCACAGTGCAGCTCAGTACCTGTCTGTGTACACAGAGATGGAGGGCGTGGCCAGGATGGCCGGAAGGCCCCCTGGCAATGTCCCCAGTAGAAGAGCAGTCTGCAAATGGTCCACAATCTGAAGCAGCTGGGACCCAATGAGAGCCTGGAATGAATGGAAGCAGAACACTACTTCTATGTTGTGGGACTATGGGCCGTCACCACAGCCCCCCTTGGCTACTGTCACCAGGTAAGCATGGGACTCTTAGCAGGGACTAGGAGAGGCCAGGGAAGTGACAGACCATGACAGCCCTGCAGGTCATAGGCAAAGCAGGCATCTACAAAATCCAAACCATTTGCCTGACTCCCGTGGGCTCTTCCACCCTCACGGCAGCTCCATGAGGCAAATGTTTTCCCTCCCCTTGGCAGAAGAGAGGAGAGAACACAGAAAGGAGATGACTCAGGAAAGTCACATGTTGGTGAGATGAACCAGGCCTCTCGAGAAATCTAGCTCTGGGGTCCATATAAAGAGGCATCATGCTGTGTGTGTGTGTGTGTGTGTGTGTGTGTGTGTGTGTGTGTGTGTGTGTGTGACTCTGCACCGCAGGTGCCTATGCATGGCTTAGGTCTTACTCCAGGAGAGGCAAGAACCACAGGAAAAGCCCAGATTCCTGCCAATTAGGACACGTTTGGTGCCCAATAGTTGGTTCAGTGGGTAAGGTGCTTGCAACTAAGCCTGGTGACCCGAGTCCCATCCCAGGGATTCATGTGCACAGGAGTAATGTGAGAACTTCATCGCATGTGGTGGAAGGAGAGAATCAGTCCCCATGGGTTGTCCTCTGACCTCCACATGCATTCTGTGTCGTGTGCGCCCCTTGAATAAATAAATATTTTTTAAAAATGTTTGACACATCCTTATGATGACAAACAAGGCTAGGAAGGGTGTGCATATACTAGTGGATAAAGAATGATCTTGGGAGTCTGTTTAGTATCTGAACGTGTGAGACATCTTTGCATATGCCTGTCTTTCAGTTCTCTTAGAATAGGAAAGGTGGTCCGTGGGATAGAGGACTGTGGAGCAGTTACCATTAGGCTTTGTGGCTCTGCCATGATGCTGCCCTGAAAGACAGTCCTCTAAGGCCCACTGGTGACTCTGGGGGTCACACCTGTCCTTTCTCTCTTGTTCTGTGTGGCTGATTCCTAGAGACATTCCATAGTTTGGTTACAGGAAGTAGGATATTGCCCAAAGTGGTTCATATAACCTGTCCAGCGGACAGCTGATGGGGTAAGTCAGAGTGCCTCCAGGTACAGATGAGGGAAGGAAACTTGGGGAAGAGGGGTGGCTTGGCTCCCAAGTGACAGGTGGGATTCACTGAAGGCAACACCCCTGTTCTGTGTGCTGTTCATTCACTGCTTTCTAGAACCTTCCTCCCAGCTTCCAAGAGGCACTGTAACCTCTGCACCTGTTTCCTCATATGTGGGCTCTCAAGAAGGAATCACCTAGCAACGCTGGCATGAGCTGGACTTGCAGTGTGTGGACGAGGTCTGCACCTGGTCCAGAGCACCCACCTGGCTGCTGCTGGCCTCCATGGGCTCTTCTGATCCATGGCTGACAGAAGCTTCCAGTACACTCCCCACTGCCTGAAGCATGGCCCTGGTGGCTTCCTGGCGTCTATGATCCTCAGGAGGAACCTTGGCACTGGCTGCCAACAGGGCTTCAGTGGAATGCTGCAGAGCCCGGCTGGCCTCCCACTGGGATCACCCAAAGAAGGAAAAATACTGTGAGTCCCTGCCTGGGATGGCACCATTTAAAGAACAAGAAGTGTATTGAAGGGGGTGTGGGAGAGACCCAAGCCAGGGAAGAGCTACACCAGAGCCTGACTTAAAACTGGCTTCTCTCCCCTGACTGGAATTGCAGTTCTTCTGGGAGAGAACCCTGGTCTGCCGCCTCTGAATCTTTCACAGGATCCTTTGCATAATGTCCTACACAAGACAGACACTTGGCAACATTTGCTGATGAGCGGGGTGGAGAATGGATAGAGGATGGATGAGTGGGGGGACAGATGGAAGGTGGATGACAGGTGGACAATAGGTGGACTGAGGATGGATAGATGAAAAATGGGCAGAGGACAAATGAAGAATGAGGGGGTTGATAGAGAAAGGAGATCTGGATGGAGGGTGGACGGATGGAGAGTGGGGTGGATGGAGGGTAGATGGTTGGACATAACACTCATACCAAGTTTGTAAATGTATATGTGCTTGTAAAAATTACTTGTTTAATGTCTAGGTGCCCCAGTAGCTGGGAAGCACTATGAGGTCCATGTGTGTGGGTGTTCAATATGTGCCGCACACACAGGCATTCCAGAGGTATTCGTAGAATGAGTGAATTAGTGTAAGCACAAATGCACAGAAATGGGGATAGGAGATATAGGAAGGGGTGTGTCTATGCAAGGGTGCATAACACAGACAAACGAGCAGATGGGGTGGGAACGGAAGTGTCCCATCAACACCCTGGCACAGTTCCCGCTGTGCTGGCTTCGGGCTGGGAGATCTGTGAGGACAGGCCTCCTGGGAGAGCAGCCGGGCAGGATCAGGGCACTTTCCCCTCTCTGTGGCTTTGTGGTGGTTTCGTTTTGATCCTGGGCTGCTGTAACCCCAGGAACGTGGTACTTGGCTATAATTCTTCAGGAAGAGGATCTTGAAGCAAGAGTTTGAGTGTAAGTCATTGATTTGAAGGTGACCCCTGGGAACGTTCTGGAGGAGTGGACGCATGAGAGAGGGAAGGAGTGGGGGTTGAAGGAAAATAGTCCCCATAGGTCCACAGGGAGTGGCACTATCAGGAGGTGTGACCTTGTTGAAGGAAGTGTGTCACTGTAGGGGTGATCTTTGAGGTCTCCTATGTTCAAGCTACACTCTGTGGTTCACAATCTTCTGCTGCCTGCAAACCAAGATGTAGAACTCTCTCCGTTCCTCCAACGCCATGTCTGCCTGCATGCTTCCCGCCATGATGATGATGGACTAGACCTCTGAACACTGTAAGCCAGGCCCGATGAAATGCTTTCCTTTATAAGAATTGTCATGGCCATGGTGTCTCTTCACAGCAATAAAACCATAACTAAGAGAGATGGGTCAGAGGTCAACGCAGAAGGTATGATCGAGCCTGTTGAGGTTTGATCTGGGGTTCAGTCCTGCTCAGGGCTTACCCACCAAAAGTGTCCAGACACTGAGGTACATGTGCCCCAGACCCACCAGCCACTGAGCACTGAGTGAACCCCCTGCCACAAGAGCAAGAGAGAGAGTTCTGAGGGTCAGGGAGACCCCAGGCTAGAACGGCAGAAGCCAGCAGCTGCATGCTAGCGTGATACACAGTGGGTCAACAGCAATATCTGGACTCACACTTGGGACCCACCAGTGGGCAGCAAGCACATAGCCCTTTAGCCCAGTGTGAAGCACCAGGGCCTGCATTGGAGCACCTTCCCTTGCTCCACCCAGGAAGGACTCTTAGAAAAAAGGGGGCTGAAGAGATGGTTCAGTGGTTAAGAACACTGACTGCTCTTCCAGAGGTCCTGAGTTCAATTCCCAGCAACCACATGGTGGCTCATAACCATCTATAATGTGATCTGATGCCCTCTTCTGGTCTGCAAGGGTACAAGCAGGCAGAGCAATGTATACATAATAAATAAATAAATAAATAAATAAATAAATAAATAAATAAATAAATCGTAGAAAGAAAGAAAGAAAGAAAAAGAAAAAAGATGGCAAAAAAAAAAAAAAAAGATGGCAGAAGTCTTGTAGCCCCAGGACAGCACCATAACTGAGGGACTTCTTTGATCATCTATCCCCTAATGAGTCGCCACCCCCACACCAGGGAAGAATGTGTGCAATAGCCTGGCTCAGCCAGGGGAAATTCTCACCTGGGCCACAGGGGTGAGTTCCTCGCTGAGGTGAGTCACCTCTCTCAGCGCCTCAGCCAAACCTTGGACCCTCTGCATGTTCTCTAGGCCAGTGGTGACCAGGGACAGTGATCTCAGCAGAAGCTCTCTGACCTTGGCACAGAGGGAGAAAGGCCAGGAGGGAAGCTGAATTCCAAAGGCTCTGGGGAGGCATTTTGGAAGAATCTGGGGTCCCAGGAATGACCAGGCTCATTCAGACTCTGTAGATCTGGATGCGTGGCAGACAGGATAACAACCAAAAGATACCCACATCTGGGTCTTAGAAACCCGTGACCACGTTGCCCCACAGAGAAAACATGCTTTGGTAAAATCATTCTGAAAATATAGTTCAGTTCAGCACCTTCAAATGGGGACATCATTTGGCAGTTACAGGTGGGAACAGTGAAATCACAAGGGTCTCTACAAGAAACAGGGCAGGAACATTGGTGAAGGAGATGGGTGATGCACACAAAGGTGGGAAGAAGAGGAGAGGAGAGGGTTTCAAAAATGTACTAAGGGGGTGCTGGGGTGATAGCTCAGTTAGTAACACACTTGGTATGCAAGTATGGAGACCTATGATTGGTCTCCTAGCCCAGGGCTGATGATGACCTCTAGAAGCTAGAAAAAGTCAGGAGTACATTTCCCCTACAGGCTCCAGAAGGTTCCCAGCCTTGCCAAAGCATGCCTGATCTGGGCCAACTCACTGTCCTCCTCTGGTCCTCAGTTTTGTCATCTTTGGTGTGAGGGAGCTGGAGCGAGGCTCTCAGCTTCCCATCAGGTTCCAGAAGGCTCCATGGAGTTGAGCCCAGAAAGTGGGATACTAATAAATAGGGTCTTTCCTTCCCTGGATGTCCCAGGAAGTGACAGTGACCAATGGGAGGCACACAAAGGCTCCTCTGATTCACCAGCCCCGCCCCCACCCCAAGAAGCCACGTGCAGACCTTAAAGGACCCATGTCACTCACCTTCTGCTTGACACCCATTCTAAGCTGCCCAGCACCTGGGCTCTGGTCCTCCTGGTTAAGCTCAGAGGACACAGCCTTGGCCAATAGGAGAAGCTGTTCATGCCCACTCTCATCTTGCAGAGCCGTGGTGATTCTCTCTGACACAATATTTTGGAATGTCACCTCTTCAACACCGGTGTCACCGTGTCCCACCTGACAGGGAAGCCAGAAATGAGCTCAGTGGTCTTTATTCAAGAAGCTGGCTCCTCAAGTCATGGGTCTGGGAGCAGAGCAGACCTTGTAGAAGGGCACTCACACTTCCTGAGGCTGGAGGGTGCCTGGACCCATTTATGGTACCAGGCAGCGGATGGCTTCCACCCCCACAGCTTGGGCAAACCTCTAGCTGCTCGCTCCCTCCTCTCCGTCCCTCCCCCCCCCCCAACCACACCTGCACCTGCCCAGATCTCTGCCACCTCATCCCTGTCCTAACTCATCCCTGAGCTCTTCTGTTCCCTCTTGCCCCTGCTCCCAGGATCTCCCCATACTCCGGCTACTAAGTCATAAGATACACAAAGGCAGCGCTTGTATCTGTGGCTGTATCCTCAGGACTTGGCACACAGGGGGATCGGTGCTTTGTAAATATTTGTGGAAGGAATGACCGAATAGGCGATTCATCACCTGTGCCCTCAGCTGCCTCCACATGCCTTGTAGTTCTTGTAGTTCATTTGGGTGGAGAGATGCATCCCAGTACAGAAACACGAGCCATCAATTGCCACCCACCTTAACTGCCACTTGGGTCTGCTCTCTGTCTCCTGCCTGGTTGGTGACAGAGATGACCACTGTCGAGACAAAGCCATCCTTTTCTTTTCCAAGTGGTAGGTACACAGCAGGCAGGCTTGGTTTGGGGCCACAGTGGAGGCAGGAACCTGGTAAAAATGGAATTAGAGCAATTAGGAGGGCAGAGCCAAACCCATGTCCACAGAGACAGAGAAGCCCTAGCTACTGAAGGTGTGGCAGCCACTCTGGAAACCCACAGGGTTTGGGAGAAGGCCACCACACAGGTTTCTGTACCTTCAGAATAATTTCTCTGATGTGTGTGACAAATTGAGGGACCTTCACCCCATTTTCAAGTGGGTTTTGGTTTTTTGTTTGTTTGTTTATTTTTGTTGCTTTGGTTTGGCTTTTAAACTTTTAAAAATTAGATTATTTTTATTTTGTGTGTAGGTGTTTTCCCCATGTTTATCTGCGCATCATATGCATGCCTGGTGCCTAAGGAGGTCAGAAGAGGGCATTGGATCCCCTGGAACTGGAGCTACAGACGTTTGTGAGATACCATGTGGGTGCTGGGAATAGAACCCGGGTCCACTGAAGGAGCTACAAGTGCTCTTAACTGCTGAGCCATCTCTTCAGCCCAAAGGCGCTTTGTTTTGGTTTTGGTGATTTTTGTTTCTTTAATGTGGTAAAAACAAATGACAATATGAACAAAAAGAAGTCATAGGGTGACGGTAGAGAAAGGAATAGCAAGAGGAAGAGAAACAGACCCCCAAAACTCCCCTTGGAAGAGAGCACACCTCTTCAGGAACCAGCAAACTAAGCTGGGTGAGTTTGGTTTGGTTTTAAGTCTTTGTGTGTGTGTGTCTGTGTGTGTGTGTGTCTGTGTGTGTGTGTGTGTGTGTAATATGTGTGATGTGATGTGGTGTGGGGTGTGTGATGTGGGTGGCATGGGGGGGTGATGTGTTGTAATATCTGAGTGTGTGTGTGTGTGTATGTGATGTGTGTGTGTTCGTGTGAGTGATAGGAGTACCCACATATCATGGCACATGTATGGAGTGCAGAGGATAGCTTCATGGTGTTAGTTTTCTCCTAAAACCCTTATGTGGGTCTGAGGATTAAACTCAAGTCCCAGGCCAAAGCAGCAAGCACCTGTACCCACAGAGCTACCGAGTCATCCCATTGTTGTGTTTGTTTGTTTGTTTGTTGCTATTTACTTGTGGTTTTACTGGGTTTGTTTTGTTTTCCTGAGACAATGTCTCACTCTACAGTTCAGGCTGGCCTAGAACTCACCGTGGAGCCCAGGCTGATTTGGAGCTCAAGGCAGTCCTCCTGGCCCAGCCTCTCAAGTGCGGGGACTGTAGCCATGAGCCACCGCCCTTGGTGCCCACCTTAGTTTTCTAATGTGTTTTCACAGGGGTGGGAGTGGAATCCAGGGCCTCACACATGTAAGCACTCCAGACAAGCACTCTCCTGTGGACTTTCACCAGCCTCACAGCACCTTGTCCCTATGTCTCAAACAACACTCCCCGGTGGTACACGTCTTGGTTTACCAGTTGTCTCTGCTACTATATGCTAAAGGGCATGAAGGTAATGACTTCCTCTGCTGTGTTCACCGCTACACACTTAGCATCCAGAACACAGCCTGGCATTTGGATGAATTTTTTTTTTCCCCTTAAAGGAGACTCACATACCACAGGAGTCTCCAGTCACTGTGTAGTGTGCAGACAATTGTGACACTATTGGCTTGCAACGGAATACTCACTGTTGTGTGGCCACACCTCCTTAACTTGTTGCTCAGCTGTGTGAGATGGGAGTTGGGGACAAAAATGTGGTGGTGGTGGGGGCAGGGAATGGCCTCTCCTTTTTG
Organism: Acomys russatus; assembly: GCF_903995435.1. Classification (NCBI taxonomy): domain Eukaryota; kingdom Metazoa; phylum Chordata; class Mammalia; order Rodentia; family Muridae; genus Acomys; species Acomys russatus. Next base: position 41,468,657 of record NC_067162.1, read on the forward strand.
GTGCAGAGAGGAGGAGCAGTTGGAAATGGAGCCTAATTGCCTTGTTTGTCTTCTCTTTTTCTTTCCACACTCAGAACCAGTCATTGCCTTCTTCGCAGCCCGGCATTTGCATATGCTTTGACAGGGTACCCCGTGAAAACTATACTCCCTCAGAAAGGCTTACACCCACCACTCCCTGGTCAAGGTACACTGTCTATGTCATGTCGTGTCTGGGGCAGGATATTGCAGAGTATGCCAGCACCACTCATGGTGCCTCAGTGTGGAAGAAAGTTCTGCTTTGGCTAAGGCCCACACAGAGCTTGTGTGACAGTCCCCAAACGCCCAGGTCCACAGGGAGAACCAACGGCCACCAAAATGGAATAGTAAATGGAGTGAGCTGCCCCAGGCCACCCATCCCTTCATAGTCACTGCTGTTCTGAAACTGCAATTTTCATGACTGGCATGGCTGACTGTGTTGGGTGTCATGCAGTGTAGGAAAGATCTCTGATGGTCACCCTCTGTGAACCTTCGCAGAAAGAAAAGAAAAGAAAATGCTCTTTGATATCTTTGAAATTTTCTTTGTCCCATGGCACTGTCATTCTCTGCTGTCATTTACAAGTCAGGGTCAGTCAAAGTGCTGAAAATTCTGTGAGCCAGATCCGGCTCTGTCTTCCCAGATAGCTCCAAATCCAGACTCTCAAAGAGTCAGAGTCACAGCTTCTCTCTCTCTCTCTCTCTCTCTCTCTCTCTCTCTCTCTCTCTCTCTCTCTCTCTCTCTCTCTCTCTCTCTCGGACTATGGCCTGGTATGGTATGACCTGTTGGGACTCTTTGTTCATTTAACCCTCTCATATACCCTACACTGAGACAAAGTCATTGTGTCCTCTGGGCTTGGTTACATGCTGTCCTTCTGGTGTGATGACTGGACTGGTGTTTTGTGGTGACCAAGGCTTAGGAGTCCCTCATCCAGTCTGACCCCCTCATTACAGAACATACTCTAACACAGGTCCCTGACAGGGACAGTCCCCATTGTTGGAGAAGATGAGCCTAGGGGCTGAGGGAAGAGCAGAGTCTTTAGCTAGTACCTGTCTGCAGACAGAAGCAGTACTCCATGGGGCCCGGGGCTGTGGAGGTGTTGCACGAGAGAGCGAAGCTTGTCAGTACAGTACCCTCCTCCGGGGCTATTGTGCAGGCAGGGACCTCAGGTCGAGGTAGCGTACTGATCACATAGGTATCTTCCCCATAGGAATGGCTTGTCAGAGCTGGAAAGTGAAGATTTGTTATGTTTAGGGGACTGTGTGTCCAAAAACCCAACACAACCTGGGGAGCTTGTTAAACAAAGATTTCCAGGCCATCTGCAGACCCACAGCCTCTGGCCTCTCTGGAGATTCTGGGGTGGGCCCCAAATACTCATATCTAACAGTTATCTCCAATGCAGAGACCCAGGGACTCACTTTGAAACAATGGGCAGTGAGAGGAGAGACTCAGACATATGGAGGCTAGAGTTCTGCTATTACTGTCCTAGTGGCCTTGGATTTAACCTCTGTCGTCTGTAAGGCGGAGCCAATAATAACTTCCTCATAGCAACTTCATGAGCAGCTTACTCAGAAGCCAGCGAGGAACAGAGCTGGCAGCCGGAAGCAGGTGGACCCTACCCAGAAGCAATCTCTTTCCATCCTCACCCTCAGCATCATGAGGCCCTGTCTGTCCAGCGGCAATGTACACTTGGCCTGGCACAGTCACAGAGTTTAAAAAGAGCACGTGGATGCAGGAGCTGAGCAAAGGAGATTTTTTTTTTTTTTTTTTTTTTTTAAGATTTATTTATTAAGTATACAGTGTTCTGCCTGCACATACACTAGCAGGCCAGAAGAGGGCACAAGATCTCACAATAGATGTTTGTGAGCCACCATGTGGTTTCTGAAAATTGAACTCAGGACCTTTGGAAGACCAGGCAATGCTCTTAACCACTGAGCCATCTCTCCAGCCCATCTTTTTTTTTTTTAATGACTTATTTATTTTATGTGCTTTGGTGTTTTGCCTGTATATACATCTATGAGAAGGTGTCAGACCCCTACAAGTGGAGTTACAAACAGTTGTGAGCTGCCATGTGGGTGCTGGGAATTGAACTCTGTCTCTGGAAGAGCAGCCAGTGCTCTTAACAGCTGCACCATCTTTCCAGCCTGTTCCTCCAGCCCCCAGCACACACACACACACACACAAAGGAGAATCTTAATTGGTTATAACTGATGTTTTGGTTTAAATCAGTTGAGAAGGCCTGAGGTAGAGCAGCAGGTACGCCCACTGAACAAGTGCCCGCCTCAGTTTGCCTGGCTCTGGGTGCTCTGTGGGCTGCGTTAGGAAATACAGGATCAGCAGCCAGCACAGGTGGTACTTACCCACCAGCCTAGCACTTAGGAAATGTAGAGACAAAGTAAGTGTAGCCATCCTTGTTTTGTGACTGTTTGAACACTGAGCTCATTTTAATGACTAAGCTCCTCCTGGTAGGGCATACAGGTTGACTGGGGGGTGATCAGCTTGTCACCCCTGAAGAAACTGAGGCACCAAGAAGTCAAATCCTTTGCCCCAAATCTCCCAGGCAGAAAGTCCGTATATACCCTGCTCCATGCTAGGCCATAGTCTCTTATTTTAGTGTTTCCAAGTTTGTCTTGGTTCCTTGACAAGAGACAGGGTGCCAGCGTCTCACCTGTGACCCGGATGCGAATAACAGGCCCCCAGGTCTGCAGGAAGCTGCTGTTCAGCAACAGCATAGAGGAGTTGCTGAGAAGGAGGGTCAGCGAGCGTGGCCAAAATCCTCTGAGTCTGCAGACAACTGGGAGGGGCTCAGCCTGCAAGAGAACAGCCCTCAGGGCCCTGGAGTCTAGTAGGTAGATGGCTAGACATCCTCAGTCCCCTGGCTTCCAACTCCCCGGGCCTGTCAAATTTCTCTCTGATGAGCAAATGGTGGGCACTGCTGCTACCCAGGAGGTCAGTAAAAAGTCAGTATCCAGCTTTGCCTCTTGTCCGAGTTCAGGGTCCAAGAAAAGGAGGCTGAGGAGGCATGTATGTGCACATCACTTATGCAGTGAGGAGTCTTAGGAGGGATGTGTGGGTACCTCCCCTATGGAGGGAGGAGCCTGAGGAAGGATGTGTGTAGGTCACCTATGGAGGGAGGAGCCTAAGGAAGGATGTGTACAGGCCACTTACTGAGGAAAGAGGAATGCATGCAGGTCACTTGTGGAGGGTGGACTCACTGTGGAATCATCCAGGCAAGTAAACCAGGCAGAGAAGGGAGTGTGAGCAAGTGGTTTTAAGAAGAATCCTTCTAGCTGGGCCTGGTGGTGCACGCCTTTAATCTCAGCACTTGGGAGGCAGAGGCAGGTAGATCACTATGAGTTCGAGGGGCAGCCTGGTCTACAAAGCAAGTCTAGGACAGCCAAGACTACACAGAGAAACCTTGTCTCAAAAAATAAAAATAAATAAATAAATAAATAAATAAATAAATAAAATAAAAAGAAGCATCCTTCTGAGTGTGGCCCTGTGGGGCCTTGGGCATGAGAGGTGTGCTGCAGAAATGTCCTTCCTTTGGGCAAGGGTGCTGGGTTGTTAGACTTTCCTGTCCATCAGTTGTAGGCCGCAAGCCTCCTGAATAGCAGCTGGTGATGTATGCATCCTGGGAAGGGGCTCAGACTGAGGGCAACAGTGTCAGCCTCCCCATAGGCTTGGCTCTTTTGTATCCATTCACCTATTAGAAATTCCTTCAAATCCCCTTAAAATATGTCCTCTCATCTTCCTGGCTGCCCCCCACCCTGGCTCAGGACCCAGCATGCAACACAAGTCGGGTCCTCTCCGTTTCCACTGAGTGGTTGTGACATCTCACCTTCTCTGATGAGGAGGTGTCTAAGTACCAGCTGAATGTGGCCGCTGGGGTTTCATCTGCCACAGTGGCTGTGAGCAGAATATCTTGGTGAGCTTTCACTGGCCGGCAGTTCTTCTCACAGCTGGCAGGTACAGAGAATAAAGAGAGAAGGGTCCCTTGGGCTTCCTGGCCACTTACCTGCTCTTTGTCCAGTTCTCAAGTCTGCGGAGAGGATGGGGCATGGTCTTTGTCCAAATGAAGGATGAAATAAAAGCCACCAGTGCTCCAACCTAAGCCAAGACAGAGCCTTGGTCTGCAGGCAGGTGACGAGAGTTGGGACATGACCAGATTCACTTGCCACTAAACTTGCTTTGTGTGGAGGAGAAGGCCAGGCCAGGGCCATGGCTTCCAATCCTGACCCTGTCACTTAGAAAGACTTGCCTTGTAGGAGCTGCTTAAACTATAAGATTTTGGTTTTCTTAACTGCAAAGGAAGTGGATAAAGCCAGATGATGTCTGAGATGCTCTTTCGTGCTGATATAAAAGTGACAGTGCCATGGCCTCTGAGATTCTCTTTGGTGCTGATATAAGTGGCAGTGCCGTGGCCTCATAGCACTCATACGGTAGCTCTGAGAGTGACATGTCAGAGCCCCTGGGGCACTTGAGAGCATGCCAGGCTCAGAGGGCTTGCGTGATTGCTCCCTGGTGACATGACTCCTAAGTGGGTGGATGGAACATGAAACGTGTATCAGGATCCAAACCCTGGACCGTCTCTCTTGCTTTTGCTTCGGTGTGTGTGTGTGTGTGTGCGCGCGCGCGCGCGCGTGCGCGCGCACGCATACGCGTGTAATTTTGTCAATAATCACATGGAGGTCAAAGGTGGATTTGGGATGTCTTCTCTCACTCTTCATCTTATTGTTTGAAACAAGGTCTCTTACTGAGACTGCAGATGACTTGCTTGGCTAGACAAGCTAGCCAGCAAGCTCCAGGGATTCCCCCTGTCTCTGCTTCCCCCTGTACTGAACTTAATAGGGCCATGGTACTATGTCTGCTTTTTTACTCGAGTGCTAGGGATTTGAACTTCTGTCCTTGTGCCTGCACAGCAAACGTTTTATCAAATAAGCTGTTGTCTCCACAGCCCCGTGAACCTTCTATATGATGCCATACCCCATCCCTGGAGCCTCTGAGGGTGCTTTGACCTCTGTTGCATGTCTAATGCCTCCCCAGATTGTCTCAGTCTTAATGCCATGACTCCTCCAACCTTCCTTCTTTTCTTGCTAATGTCTATCCTAGTAAAAGCATGCTGGTGGGTTTCTACAGAGCTTCCAGGCCATTCTCAGCTCTCTCTCTCTCCCTCTCCCCCCCCCCCCCCTCTCTCTCTCCAGAGGCAACAAACATCTCAGCTCCTGCCCTCTGGGCTTCTATTTGGGTCCTGCCAGTGGAAAGCATTGGTTTGCAGAAAGCATGCAGCTATTTATTCTTGGGCTACCAAAGAGCTAACGTGGCAGAATCAATGATGCTCTGGTCAAGGCCATGGCTCCACTCTCTCCACCAGCTACAGTTCAGAGGGGATCCTGGTCAGGCCCCCTCTTACCTCTGCAGTCCTAGGAGCCACGTCTTGCCCCACCCTGGTGTAGTCCCGCACTGTTGCCTGCTGTCCTTCACTATTCCTTCACTTCTGTCCCCTCACACCTGAAAGACGATGCTTATCCACCTTTAATTAGTTCTGACTACACGGAGCTATATGCTTCCAGCAGGGACCGAGCTGACAGGCCCACCTACCTCAAGTGCCTGTCTTGACTCCTATAAGATGCTACGCCATCTCCTCGAAGCCCCTTCTATCCTGAGAGCAGAATGTTTGGAAGTAAGCTGTGATCATGCCCCCTCCTTCCCAGAGACCTTGGGTAGTTTTCACCAGAGACTCCTGGGTGAGCGACTTAAATCTGGCATGACCTGCAAGGCCTTGCCTCTCTCTTTCTCCTCCTCCCTACTCCCCTTCTCTGAGTCTCAGTTGAGTTCCACCTTCTACAGTGGAGCTCTTTCTGTCCCCTGAATGGAGAAGTTGTCATAGACTTCTGCTGTCCTGTCATGCCATTTATTGCTGATCCCCAGGCTGCCATCCCTGTGGGAGCAGAGGGGAAGTAGTTGACCCACCCAGGAAGTCCCTCCCCATCTGGAAGTCCCATCCTGACCAGAAGTCCCACCCCTGAGTGGTGCTGGTTGATGGAGAGCATGCCCAGATGCCTCACCTGATTTGAGGCCCAAGTTCCAGGGGAGCAGACACATAGAGGCACTGTTCTGTCTCTTTCTCCAGTTCCTGGTCCCTTAGGATAGCCAAGTGCAGGGTGACAGCAGAGTTGACAGGTGGCAGGCAGGAGGAATGGAGCACCAGCAGCCTTTGGTCTGTGTGGAGCAGGTGCCTCTCCACACAGTCGTTCCACTGCGCCCAGCAATGTCCTGAGAGGGATGGGCAGACAAATGTGGACTTTTCTGGTTTAGCAAGGCTTCTTTCTGTTAATGGTGGTTTTGTTTTGTTGAGACAAGATCTGGCTGCACAGCCCAGGGCTAGCCTGACACTCTCAATTTTCCTGCTTCTGCCTCCTGACCGCCAGGTCTACAGGGCTGAGCAACCATGCCCAACCTCCAGTTGTCCTGTGTCTGTGTGTGTGTGTGTGTGTGTGTGTGTGTGTGTGTGTATACACGGGTGCACATGTCATGGGTGCATGTCGAGGGCAGAGGACCACTTGAAGGAGTCTGTTTTTTCCTTCCACCATGTGGGCTCCAAGAGATTAAAATCAACTTGTTAGGCTTGGCGGCAAGCACTTTTGCCTGCTGAGCCATCTCACTAGCCCTGATTACTCCAATTTTTAAACTTTTTTTCAGTTATGAAAGTAGCCACAGGAGAAGACAAAGACCGGAAGCACTGTTTATCAGAGCAGAGAAGTGGAAAAACACACGAACACTGACTCCACAGCACCCTGGCCCTCTGCTGTCCTGACAATGAAGACCAGGAAGGACAGGGAGGTACTACAGCATCGAAGTGAGATGGCTCAGCAGCTAAGGGCACCTGTTGACCTTGTAGAGGACCCAGATTCAATCCCCAGCACCCACATGACAGCCCCTAATCCTCTGTAACCCCAGTTCTGGGAGATCCAATACCCTCTTCTGACCTCTGTGGGTACCACACACACACATGGTGCACACACATGCATACAGGCAAAAGACTCACACATAAAATAAAAATGAATACATCAATCTTGGTTTTTTAATCATGGAGAAGGTAGTTATTGTTCAGAATTTTCAAGTCAGGATCCCATATAGTCTTGAACCCAGCTGAGGATGAACCTGAACTCAGGGCCACCCCCATCTCTCCTTGGTTTGCTGCTGCCTCCACACCCGTTTCTGCAGTTTACACTCTGGAGCACACAGGCTGATGGCGGACACAGTGACACACACAGGGATGAAGAGAGAGAACAGGCAAGCTCTCTCATCGGTGACAAGGGGGGGCAGGAGAATGGCTCCACCTACCACAGGACCAGCGAAAGTCCAAGCCTGGGTCATCATCTGGCCAGCCCAGTGTGACTTCTGTGAAAGGGTCCACGAACAGTTCAGGCTCAGTGAACACCTTCAGATTCCCACTGTCTCCCTGCAGAGGAAGTGACCACCGGTGAGGCAACACTCCGTAAGTCGGCTTCACTGTAGAGTGCTGCTACCAACCTGCCCCCACACCAGAACAGCATGTGCCAGGGTGAGACTCAGAGCAGAGAAACTTCTGGGTGGTCTCCTGCCCTCGGCTTTCCCTCAGGAGGCACGGAGTGCCTTCCTAAGACTCACTGGATACATAGCTTTATCTCCAATGTAGGCTTAGGGCTCACTATGCAGTCAGTCACCTGCACGGACAGAGGCCATCCTGGGCCAGGCCTTGTGCTGCTGATGGGAGACATGGCATCAGTAACCCCCTGTTGTCCCCAGGAAGAACAGGGACATTAATGGACACTTAAAACTCAGCATACCACCTGTGTTTCATTAGAGGGGATCCAATTAGAGGAAGTAAGAGAATAAGAAAGAATGGGGCAATTAGTTAAAAATATATAGGCCTGAGGGATTTAGGGAGAGATGACTCGTGTAGTAAGGCCGCTGGTTTGCAAGCATGATGACCCGAATCCAAGCCCCAAACCCACCAAGGGTACTGATGTTTGCTTGTAATCCCAGCCTTGGAGGGAGTGAAAACGGGTGGATCTCTAGGGTTTCCTTGTAGCTGGTCTAAGCTACTTTGTGGTTTCTTCTTCTCCCCACCTTTTCTTTCCCTCACCCCTGGTTTCACCCCCCTCTCAGTAGATAGGAGAGAAAGAATAGTAGAGGGAGAAAGAGAGCTCTCTGAATCTAAATTTTTTTCTTGTTTCTTCTTTAAGCATGACTCCTAACAAACTACAGCCACAACTCCCCCTCCCCCCGCGCCGCCACACTCACCCCGTGCTCCCTTCGCAAAACCACTGACCCCACCTGTTGGGCCCTCTGCAGTTCTATATCCTCTGAAAAGTTCCCAGAATTCCAAACATCACACAATCGCAGAAACTACCTGCAGATAGCAAAACTATACCTCTGCTACAGCATGAGGCAAATCATAGCCAGCTGCTTCAAAGCAACCCCATAGCCCCACACCTGGGATTACAACCAAAACATATTCTTATAATATTTCTGTGTTGGGTTTGTTTGTTTGTTTGTTTTTAGAAACCAAGGTTCCCGAAGTCTCACTACATGCACTGGCAACCCAGACTAGGCTACGTGACAACCTCTAGGATAGAGAGAGACCTGGCCTCAAAAACAAAACAAAACCAAGGTGGATGGTTCTAGAAGAACAACACCTGAGGTTGTCCTCAGGTCGCCACATACTCATGCACATTCACACACAAAGAAAGAAAAACTAAAAAGAACACAGGGCTTAGGACCAGCCAAGTCTCAGAGTCATGAACCTGTGTCCTCCAGCCATGTTCTGAGCCTCCAGGTATTTGTCCCTCTGAGGGTTTGCTAGCTTCTGATGCCCACGGTTGCCATGGAGACAGGGAAGCTTCCCTGTGGGACCTGCTCCCAGAAGCATCAGAAGGAAGACAGACAGTCCTGGCTAGGCAACAGAGAGCATGTCAGTTCCAGTGGAGGAAGCACCAGGCCAGAAGTGGATTCCGGAAGTAATTGCTGATGGGACCAGCTAAACAACTTAGCTATGGGTACTCTCGCTCAAGCATTGACCTGGAATAACATGAGGCTGCAGGGGAACTCAACCTCTGATGGCCTGTGTGTGCCCTGAGCCTGTGGAGGTCAGAGGACATGTCAGCCGTCAGTCCTTGCTGTCCACTTTGTTTGAGACTCGGGCTCTCATCCTCCCCTGGCCTCTGTGCTCCTGGGAATCCTTGTGGCCCCACTTCCCATCTTGTCAGAGCACCAGGATAACAGGTGCTTGCTATTGTGTCCTGTTTATGCCACATAGCAAGAGTTTTTGCCACTGAGCCATCCTCTCAGTCCTCATATCGCCTCTGAGCACACCTGTGAGGGCACGCTCTGATCACTGCTATCAGTCCACACGGTTTCTATTAGACACACAAGTCTCAGTTTCTTTCTTCCTGGGTGTTTATCCCTAAGGTTCAGGCAGAGACCACATCTGCCTTTTCTTTTCTATCTTTCTTTCCTTTTTTTTTTTTTTTTTAAAGTATTTATTTATTTATTTAGTGTTCTGCCTGCATGTGAGTTTGCACACCAGAAGAGGGCACCAGATCTCAGTATAGGTGGTTGCAAGCCACCATGTGGTTGCTGGGAATTGAACTCAGGACCTTCGGAAGAGCAGACAGGGCTCTTAACCACTGAGTCATCTCTCCAGCCCCACATCTGCCTTTTCAACCTCTCAACTCAGCCCCTAGTGTCACTTCTCGAACACTGTAGACACACAGTAGGTCTTTGTTATCAGTAAGTGCCTGCCCATTGTCAAGGGAAAGGAGCTGAAGACGCTGGCATACATACTAAACAGAACAGCTTGTTTCCCAAAATTAGTGCTAACCCCTATGAATTTCCCTCTGAGTACTGCGTCAGCCACAGCCCATAAATGTGGGTCGATTGCATGCCATTATCATTTTAGTTAGTGCCATTATCATTTTAGTTAGAAATATTTTCTGAAGCCAGTTTGGTGGCGCACACCTTTAATCCCAGCCCTCGGGAGACAGAGGCAGGTGGATCTCTGTGAGTTCAAGGCCAGCCTGGTCTACAAAGTCAGTCTAAATCAGCCAAGACAGAGAAAGCCTGTCTCTAAAAAACGAAAGAAAGAAAAAGAAAAAAAGAAATGAAATATTTTCTGATTTCCCCTATTATTTTTTTTTTTTTTAACAGAAGTGTGCTAAGGCCTGCCAACACAACCCAGCCTGTTGTTTTACAACCTGACCCTCTTGTGATTAGAGAACATATGCTTTGGGGCCTCTTTTCAAATGGAAGAAAGCTCATGGGACTCCCGGGGAACCCTGTGAGTATCCTGAACCCAAAAGTTAAAGCAGAGCGCCTGGATAGTCTTTTCTTGTGAAGTTGAATTATTTTAAAGATGCTCACGTTCTTTGCTTCAGCATTTATTCCAGACGGTTCTTGGAGACTGGAAGGGGCTGTGAAGATAACAAGAACAAGCATTAAGATTTGGTGGGAAACATTATTAAATATTGTCAAAGGCAGAGTCATGCAAGGATTGTGGCGCATATTCAGGGCGGGGGCGGGGACAGTGGTTGAGGCAGCAGGAGTATGTGAGCCTAGAGTTTGTGGCAAGTCTAAACAGTAAGACACCTCTCAAAAAAAAAATTTTAATTAAAAACAAAGAGATCGTGTTGAAGATGCCCCAAGATGTCAGCCACTCAGGTGATAGAGACACAGATAAAAAGGTTCTGTGGGTGATGGACCTGCAGCTGCCTCGCCTGGCTTTCGCCTGTGTGCTAGCAGTCTGCCCTCAGGTGCTCACAACTGCACGGCGAGCTCTTGACGCACCGAGTTAGCTCCTCAGCCCTCATCTTGTATATTTTTGTAGCACTACGGGTGGGGAGGCGGGGAGTCCAGGGTTTCTGTGTGCTAAGGAAGAGCTCTACCGGCTAAGGCACACCCTCAGGCCATCACAGAAGGTGAAGAAAGCTTCAGCCTGTCTCCCGTACTTCAGATAGCCTCTAGATATAATGCCTGAGATAATATGAACGTTATGTTCCGAGCACTGCGCCGTGCAGTTCAGGGAGTCACGGCAGGAAGAACCTCTGTGCACGTTCAGTAGCTGTAGAGCCCGCAGAGGAGTCTGAGACCGTGGAATGGGCTCCGTGTCCAGAGGCTTATTGAAGGGCTCCTCACTAGACCCCCGGGCAGATTCTGTGCCCTGGACTCCTGAGAGTACAAACTCCTTACCTGTGACTGTGATGTTTCCAATGTCCAAGCTCAAGTCTGAGAAAGCGTTCCGCACATGCGCAGTGACCAGAAAAGTGCCTGCAATGCAAAGGGAAAGGGTCACTGGCGTTGTCGCAAACTCTGTGGCACAGAGGAGACGGCTCTCCCTAGGTGTGCCTGTCTGGCTGCCTAAGTGCAGCCCTGGAATCCCTCAGCCTTTAAGGACTGGTGAGTCCTACTGTATACCAGGCAAGGCTCTGGGGATGCACAGGTGAAAGAACATGACACAGGGATATAGCGGGCTTGGGGTGGGGTACGGTACATGAGATGAAAGTGGGACTGACTGGGCTACATTGCAAAGGCTGAGAAGGTTCTTTGAGGCCGGAGAACTCCATAGGCAGGTTCCTTATTCATGCCCTCTGGGATCAGTCGTGATGGGGATGAAGGTGGGGAAATAGAGAGAGGCCAGGAATACGTGATTCATGTCTGCTTCTGGAAAACACATGGACCAAGTATGGGTAAGAACTGTCTATGGATCAGATGTGGGCCTTCGGGAGAGAGATGGTGAGGGAGCAAGGAGAGGCCAGGAGAGGAAGATGCTGTCTCTGTGCAGCCAGCTGAAGGGGGATACCACCCTCACCACCCTGCAGATTGTAGTCTGAGGGGCCCAGCAGCTGGTCTCAGGAGCCCACAGAGGCTACTAACAGAGGCCATTTCAAACATGTCTACCAAGGGCAGAAGTCCTGATGGGCTCCTTCTGTGTCCTCTCTCTTACCAGAGAGGCCCAGATCATCTGGCCTCAGGGAGAAAGGAAATCTGTTAATATGAGAATGAGCCAAAACGCCACTGGACTGGTCCAGATTCTATCAGTTAAAAAGGCATAGACTTCAATGAATAGCTTCAACTGGAGCAGATGGCGACAAAAGCCAGCAGGTGTGCCCACCTTAGGGCATTGGGACATGATGTCACCCACAAAGTTCAACCCGAGAACTTAGCAGCTGAGTTACCGAAAATAAAATAAATAAATCTCATAATGTTTTAAGTAAGTTTACAGTTTTCTGTTGGACTGCATTCATATCTATCCTGGACCACATATTGGATATGTCTGCCACTTGTCGTGGGGATTAAAGCCTCAGCATGGTGTGTGTTTTCTCATTTCACCACCCTTTGGCTCCTTCTTGTCCCAAGCAAGACTCTTGGAGAAGGGCGTGGGGAAGGAGCCATCAAGACTCTGCAGGATGAGGCGGCTGTAGTGGGCAGCACTTAGCAAAGCCCCAGGGACTCTCTTGTGGAGTCTGCCATTCTCTTTGCTGTTTCATGCCAGGTCCTTGGCAGAAGGCCTGAGACCCTCATACCTGCCCGGTGTCACCTCCTTCCTGGCACTCCTCTGAGCCCCAGGGAAGTTGTGGGCAGGGTCCTAGGCTACCCAAGACTCACAGCCTAAAAATTGTATCAACCCATCTGCCAGGGTAGTCAGTCCATTCCAGATGCAGGGCAAACGTGTGCTGTGACCTCCCAGCTGGTGCCAGCCAGGCATCCCTCATCCAGCATAGTCTTGATGCTTCCTCCCAACCTACTTCCCCACCCCGCCACCACCATCATCATCATCATCTCCACTTTCAGTCTTCATCTCTCTCACCAGAGCAGACTGAAGTTTCCTCAACCTGCTCTCCTGTAGGAATGCTGGTGCTGGGAGGCACTCAAGACACCTGCTGTCTTCTAGTGGTTCTCCATGGGGTCGACTGTGTCTCTCAGAATTCCTTTGTCAGTGTTCTCAGACATTTTTAGCTGTCGTAGCCCAGGACAATGGCACATACCACTTGCCTTTAGTGGGTAGAAACCGTGGCTACTGCTACATACCCTACTGTATGCAATGTAAACCCCACAAGGACAAGGAATTGGCTAGTCCCAAACATCAGAGGTAAGGCTGCACTTCTATCTGAGAAGCTATGGGGAATTAATGGTTGCTGAAAAGACATTTATTGTCAGTGGTATGAGACCATGCTTTAGGACATAACCTATGTCCTACAAGTAGCCTTAATTAAAGTCTGTGGGATAAATACACACACACACACAGACACAGACACACACAGAGGAAGAAGTATTGGGGGAAAGGTGTTCAGAGGGAGTGGGAGGGGTATAAGAGCCTGATGAGGGATGAAGATGATAAAAAAACGCATTATATCCGCATATGAAATTATCAAAGAATAAAAAGAGACAACAAAAATGACACAAGAAGTGTCCAGGTTGAGCGCCTCTTCAGACAGCTAGAAACTCTAAGGGTAACAGATAGTACTCAGGAGGGTCGTAGGCAGGGTGGCCAAGTGAGCCATCATTGCACTTGGGAGTCACAGAAAACCTGATGGAACCAAATGAGAAATGGAAAAGCCCAGTACCTTCAACAGGAACCGCCACGCGGTAGGTTCCAGAGGGTCGCCCAACACTGTCTTCCTTCTGGGAGAAGTTTGCGTTGAGTCCCACCACCTCAAAAGTCAGCTCCTCCAGGGTACCATGAGCCACCGAGACATTGACCAACAGGTCCCTCCCAAGCTCCACATGGTCAGAAGCCCAGGAGGCCTGCAGCCCCGACAGCAGCTCCGCAAAGTGCACAGTGACATTCCCAGAGGGGGCAGAGGTGGTACCCACAGCTTGGATCTTCAGGTGGTGCTTCCCAGGGCCCAGCAGTTTCTGGATCTCTCTGTCCAGAGTCAGATTGTAAGGCTGCGAGCCCCTCTGGGTGGTAAACTCAGCCAGAGTTATATTACCCGAAAGCACAGCGTAAGTCACATCATCTCCTAGGTGGGGTAAGGGAAATTGAGGAAGACTGTTACCAACTATGCAGCTAGCATTCTAAGATAGTGCAGACTGAGTTCTGATGTCAGATTCTGCAGTAGACATAGGTATGGGTCTGGAGAAATACACAAGGACAGACCACCCTCCCTAAATGCTAATTATTTCTGAGTTTTGGCTTAATAAGTAATTTTTTATTGTTTTCCTTTCTGGGTCCTCTCTGCTCATTTTTATATTGTTTGTTTGTTTGTTTGTTTGTTTTTGAAACAGGGCCTCATGTAGCAGAGGCTGGCCTTGAACTCTTGATTTTCCTGTCTGAACCTCTCTAGTGTTAGGATTACAGGCAAGCACCACTATGCTCAGGTTACATGGAACTGGAGATCAAACTCAGGGTTTCTCAGATAGCAAGTATGCTACCAACTGAGGTGCAGCCACAGCCTTGCTGTTATATATTTGTGTCCTTGAACCTAGAAGTTTATAGCAAATGCTTAGACCATCTTGATGATAACCACACCCCTGGGGCGGGAACTTAAAAAAGGCACCTCTGAGTGGACACAAGGATTTTGATGCATGAGAATGAACTTCAAGTCTTGTTTTCAGCCAAAGAGGGTGGAAGTGGATCCTTCAACATCCATTAATGACTTCCTGGGACAGATAGATCTCTATGGAACTCAGCCTGTTCTCCACAAGGTGGGGCCTCCCTAGCAGTCTGCATATGACTGTCCTAGCTAGATACCAAACATTATAGTTGGCTGAAAGTGCGAGGTGTGCAACAAATGGTATTCTTCCCCCCCCCCCCCGGTTTTTTGAGACAGGGTTTCTCTGTGTAGCCTTGGCTGTCCTGGACTCACTTTGTAGACCAGGCTGGCCTCAAACTCAGCAATCCACCTGCCTCTGCCTCCCAAGTGCTGGGATTAAAGGCGTGTGCCACCACGTCCAGTAACAAATGATATTCTTTCCAGTTGAAGCCAAGCCAAATATATTTCTCATTGGATGCTGATGGGAGGAAAAAGGAAGGAGAGGAAGAGGAGGAGAAGGAAGAGGCACTGATATTGGTGATAATAATGGTGATCATGGTGAAGATAATGGTGGCGATGATCATTTGGTGATGGTGGTGATGATGGTGATGGTAGTGATGATGGTGGTGATGGTGATGATGGTGATGGTAGTGATGATGGTGATGATGGTCATGATGGTGATGGTGGTGATGATGGTGATGGTGGTGATGATGGTGATGGTGGTGATTATTTGGTGATGATGGTGATGGTGGTGATGATAGTGATGATGGTGATGGATGGTGATGGTGGTGATGGTGATGATGGGTGATGATGGTGGTGATGGTGATGATGGTGATGGTGGTGATGCTGTTGGGATGGTGTTGAGGATTGTGGGTGGTAGGATGGTGATGTGGTGAGGATGGTGGTGATGGTGATGGTGGTGATGATGGTGATGATGGTCATGATGGTGATGGTGGTGATGATGGTGATGGTGGTGATGATGGTGATGGTGGTGATTATTTGGTGATGATGGTGATGATAGTGGAGGTGGTGATCATTTGGTGATGTTGTTGATAGCATAAGGCCCTATAGGAGCAGTACCCTTAACTTTTATGTGTATTCCTGCTTTTTCCACACCTGGCAAAGAGCTGATACACAATTATATTTGCAAAATGACTACATAAATCAATGAAAGATTATTTTACTCTACCCCAGGTGCACATATCAGCCCTCATTTGGCAGTAGGCATTCAAGAACAGAAAGGAGTCACATGTGTGCTGTGTCAGAGCCCATCACAATCACATTAAGACGGTCACAAGTTAGGGCTGGAGAGATGGCTCAGAGGTGAAGAGTCTGTTCAGAGGATGGCTGTTCCTCCAAAGGTCCTGAGTTCAATTCCCAGCAACCACATGGTGGCCGATAACCATCTGTAATGAGATCTGGTGCCCTCTTCTGGTGTGCAGGCACACATGCAGGCAGTACTATATAAATAATAAATAAATCTTTTTGTTTTTAAGAAAAGACTCTCAGAGTGAAGGAGATCATACTGAGTCAGATAGTTACTCATTTGATGATCTTTACCACCACCATCATCATTGTTACCATCATCATTGTTACCACCATCATCATTGTTACCATCATCATTGTCACCACCATCATCGTTACCATCATCATTGTCACTACCATCATCATTGTTACCATCATCATTGTCACCACCATCATCGTTACCATCATCATTGTCACCACCATTATTATTGTTACCATCATCATTGTTACCATCATCATTGTCACCACCATCACCATCACCATCACCATTCCCCACATTATTGTCACCATCATCCTAGCTCTGCGCGGCATAATTTATGTCAACAGGGCTCATTTCAGACCTCTACCTGGACTGTGCTTTGTGGGAAAAGGCTGCTGTGCATAAGGCATGGAGTCTTTGTGCACAGAAGTAGTGCTACTTAAAATATCAGTAGAAACTATCTAAGCACCAGCCAGTCAGGATGGATGTGCTAAGGACTACTGTGGCAAATTGGAGTGATTTCTGTAATAAATTAGAATGGATGCTGTGACCAATCAGTGTGGAAACCTCAACGAATCAAAGCAGATGTTGTAACCAACCAAAATGGCCTCTTCCTTAATTAGGAGACACTGTGTCCAATCAGAGTGTGCCCTGGCTGGAACTGTTGATAGGCTTATATCCCTGTGCACAGCTGGACATTGCCAGGCCTCATGGCCACAGGATGGTACCACACTCATTGTCAGTGCTGGCGGCGTGAGATGGGCTTGGGCCCAGCTGGCAGCCCTCCCAGTCCCATCTCTTCTTATTGAAATCTGCCCCATAGACATACAGAAAGAGCCTTGGGAAAGTGGGGGTTCCTACTGCCTCACTAGCCTTCTGACTTGGGGTAAATTAATGTGGGGTCTATTGTGAGTGGGCCAGTACAGGTCAAGTGCTTAGTGCTGTGAAGACACCATGGGTATTAAATAAATAAACAATGGTAGCTAAGACACTAAAGCCTTTGGTTAACAAGATAGATCTGGAGGGGGCGGATCTTCCCACTTGCCCCAACTTGCTCCATCCGACAGACTCACCTCCATCCACATCCACCTGAATCCACAGTGGTTCCCCAAAAACAACCTGACAGAGAAGGCCGGCTCCAGATCCAGACAGGCCAGCACACCCAGTGACACGGGGCATCTCCACCTTGTCTTGAAGTACCACT
This sequence comes from Acomys russatus, assembly GCF_903995435.1. Taxonomy (NCBI): domain Eukaryota; kingdom Metazoa; phylum Chordata; class Mammalia; order Rodentia; family Muridae; genus Acomys; species Acomys russatus. Next base: position 41,485,897 of record NC_067162.1, read on the forward strand.
TGCTTCTGAGCAGTTACATGCCACTCGCTGGTCGTACACTCAGCAAACACAGTGAACTCCCCAGGAGAGGTAAACTGGTGGGTCACGCTGCTGGACACACTTGGGGGGAGGGGGTAAGAGGAATACAAGCTTTAAGAAGCATGCATACATTCACAACTCCCTTGCTCTGCAAAGACAAGATGGGGGACGTGTGGTTCAGCTGGGAGAAGGCTTGCCTAGCTTGCATGCTCAGAGTGTGATCTCCAGCACTCTATTAGCTGCGTGTGATGGAGTACATCTGTGGTCCAAGCACCCAGCAGGGGGAGGTAGAAGATTAGAAGTTCAGAGTCATCCTCTGCTATATAGTGACTTTGAAGCTAGTCTCAAAAACTAAAAACTAAAAAATAATAAAAGTATGACAGAAGAAAGAAAAAGATGTCACACAGCACACCCTGCTGTCTGTGTCAGGGAAGAAGAGCTGTAACAACTCAGCTGCAGATCAGAAATAGGATTGGCCAGCCTTGAGAAGTGTCAGCTGCCAGCCCTTTGAAAACAATTATTTGTTTTACTGGTGTGTGTGTGTGTGTGTGTGCATGCACACGTGCATGCGTGTGCATGCGCACGTGCATGCGTGTGCATGCGCACGTGCATGCGTGTGCGCGCTAGAGGTCAATCTCAGCTGTTCTTCAAGAGTCCAGTGAGCTCCAGGGGTCCTCTTGCCTCAGCCTCCCCAGGCCTGGGAGTTTTGCAAGTGCACGCCATCATGCCTGACTTTTTATGTTGATGCTGGGAAGCAAACTCAGGTCCTCATGCTTGCATTGCAAGTTCTTTTTGTTTGGTTGGTTTGGTTTTTGCTTTAGGGGTTGGTTTTTGTTGTTGGTTTTTTGTTTGTTTTGTTGGTTGGTTGGTCGGTTGGTTTTGTTTTGTTTTGTTTCCAGATAGGGTTTCTCTGTATAGCCTTGGCTGTCTTGGACTCCTTTTGTAAACCAGGCTGGCCTTGAACTCACAGAGATCCACCTGCTTCCGCCTCCCCAAGTGCTGGACTACAGATGTGTGCCACTGCACCTGGCTCACATTGCAAGTTCTTTACTGGCTGGTCCATCTCTCCAGCCTCTGAATGTTCTTTTCTGCTACTGACTCCCACTTTGGCTCATGGAACCCCTTCTCTGGGCCTTCCTGCTTTGCTCTAGACCACCGTTCCCAGCCTCATTTTTGCCATTTGTGAACAGAAACTTATCAAACTCATGGGCAACCTTGTCCTCTCATTTTAACTTAATATGTCCAGTGTGGCCTACAGCCCTTTCGATCCCAGCCTGTGCCCTCATCTCCTGCCCCTTTTCCTGCCTAACCTACTGGTCATGCAGAGGACTCTCCACTTCCTTTGTCTCACTCCAAGGCCACCAATCATTGTGTAGCTCTCCTCCCAGAAGGCTTTGCCTTCCCCTGTTCATCTGTGTGATCTTGTTTTAGTTTTAGACAAGGCCTAATGTAGTTCAGGCCTCAAGTTTTGCTATCTAGCTGAGGATGACTTTAAACTTCTGGTACTTGGGGCTGGAGAGATGGCTCAGAGGTTAAGAGCACTGGCTGCTCTTCCAAAGGTCCTGAGTTCAATTATCAGCAACCACATAGTGGCTCACAACCATCTATAATGAGATCTGGTGCCCTCTTCTGGCATGGAGGCACATATGCAGGCAAAACACTGTATACATAATAAATAAATCTTAAAAAAAAAAAAAAACCAACAACAAATTTAAAAAAACTTCTTGTCATCCTGCCTCCACCTCTCAAGTGCTAGAATTACAGGTGTACACCACCATGCAGCTGGAGACACTACAGTTGTACACCACCATGCAGCTGGAGGCACTGCATGTGTACACCACCATGCAGCTGGAGGCAAAAAGTGTTGTTGCTCAGATCTCTATCTACCTTGGTCGTTTGTTTGATTTTGGAACAGGGTTTCCCTATATATCCCTGGATGGGTTGGGACCAGGATGGCCTTAAAATCATGATGATCTACATCTCATGGGTGCAGGAGCTAAAGGCATGCACAACCACGCCCAGCCCACCTTGCTCTGACATAGGGTTTCTCGCTATTACCTGGAACTGTCCATCCAGTTCAGCCTGACTGGTAGCTAGCAAGCTCCAGGGCTCCACCTGTCTCTGCCTCCCCGCCTCTGAGATTACAGCCGTGCATCACCATGTCCAGCTGTTTCACATGGGTTTCTGGGGAATCAAATTCAGGTCTTCGTGCTTGCATAGCAAGCCACTGCTCCATCCCCGTGGCAATGGCACTAAGACTGCAGATCACATGCCAAGCCTGAAGAGGTGTCTTCTTGCCTTTGTAGCAGATGACACATGTTCCCCCAAGAGCCTCCGTTGAGTGTGTCTCTAGGAATCCCCTCAGTTGAAGGGAGATGCTTCACCCCAAGAATTCACATTGTGTCCCCTAGGGACATTCAGCATCCATTTGCTGCTCAGTGACAATATGTGAATGACACTCCCTGGGACTAAGAGCTGCACATGCTCTGCAACTCTGTGGCATCAGCAGTGTCTCCCACGGCATTCCACTTTGACTTCACCTTCTACTCTGTCTCAGTACCCTCCTCCTCCTGACCTCATCAGTATCTGCTCATGGGTACCCACCTTCCTCTCCTAGGAACAGACTCCTCACACAGGCAAGCATTAATGCCTTTTTCTACCCAGGCCTCCCAGGGTACTGTTGAACTTTCCAGAACCTTTCGTCTTCCTTCATACCCATGAGTACCAGGAAGACTGAGTGTATTCAGCATATAACCTGCTTCTTCAGGTCCGGGCCAGGCCTGAGTCTAGATCAGCATTTCTCAACCTGTGGGTCTCAAAAGACCTTTTCAGAGAGATCTCCTAAGACCATTGAAAAACAAAGATATTTACATTGTGTTTCATAATAGTAGCAGAATTATAGTTATGAAGTAGCAGTGAAGGTAATTTTATGGTTAGGGTCACCACAACGTGAGAACCTGTATTAGGAAGATTGAAAACCACTGTTTTTGCACCCAAACCCAGAAGACTGCAGCTTTAAAATTCTCACCAGCCATCACCTCCCTCTGTGCCTCCCAGAGGCCTGTGTGCATCTGGTCCTCCCCAAGGCTTGTGTTGCCTTGTATATTAGCATCCTCCCAACAAGACTGTTGCTCTGAAGACAGCCTAGGTATAGAGGCAACTCCCAGTGGGGAAGAGAAAAAAGTCAATCCCCAGTTGTACCAGCAGGGGGCATGTGGTTACCTGATTCTGTGGCTTGGACAAAGTCAGCTTTACATAAATTGACTCATAAGAGCCATAATACAACCTCAGATATGAGGAAGCTTGTCCAAGACAGAGAAAGGGAACAGCCTGCCACATGTATGGACAAGGACACCAAACACAAGGCAAAAAGGGTGCTTCCAAAGGAGAAGCCTGTGATTTGTCAGGGCTGCTTCTCTATGAGGTTGGATTCTACCCTCAGCTCATGCAGGTATCCACTAGGAATGAGGTCCAATCTTAGAGTTTCTGCCTCTTAGACTAACAAGTAGCTAAGTACAACAAGGCTCTGCAGTTCAGTGGTAAAGCCCTAATTTAGCATGCATGAGGCCCTAGGCTCAAGTCCTAGCATTGCAAAAACCATGCAAATCAGAAGGGGGGGGTGGAGGGGAGGAGGTAGGGGAGGGGGTGGGAGGTGGGGGAGGTGAGGTGAGGGGGATGGGAGGTGGGGCAGGTGGGGGAGGGGGCGAGTGGGGAAGCAGGGGAGAGGGGGTGGGAGGTGGGGGAGGGGGAGGGGGGCAGGTGGGGGGAGGAGGATGGGAGCTGGGGGGTGGGGGAGGGAGGAGGGGGGGGGGGGGGGGGGAGGAGGGGGGTGAGGGGGAAGCAGGGGGGGGGGGGACGGGGGGCAGGGGGGGTGGAGGTGGGGAGCAGCGGGGAGGGGGGTGGAGGTAGGGGAGGCGGGGTGAGGGGGGGGTGGGGTGGGAGGGGGGGGGGGGGAGTTAGGGGGATGGGGTGAGGGGTGGGGGTGAGGGGGGAGCAGGGTGAAGGGGTGGGGGGGGGGGGAGGGATGGTGGCTCATACCTATAATCCAAGCACTTGGTGTGATGCAAGAGGCTATGAAGTTCAAGGCCAGCATGGGATACCTGGGAAGTATGGAATGAGATTCTATCTAGAAGGGAGGAAGGGGGAGCGTGGTACGATAAGATGGCACAGTGGGTAAGGGTACTTGCTGTCAAGTCTCATGACTTAAGCTCCGTTTCTAGAACCCACAGGGTGGAAGGAGACATCTGACTCCTTAAAATAGTCCTCTGGCCTTCGCATGTGCATATGGCACAAGCATGCCCCTCATCATAAATAAATAAATGTTTTTAAAAGAAGAAATAAATATGAAGGAAAGAATAAAGGAAGGAAGGAAAGGGAGAAAGTGGGGAAGAGAGGAGGGGGGGAGGGAAACATAATGACATTTGTCCAGTATGGCTTCTGTGTAATCTTTAAAACGCCATGCAGTTATCCACACACTGAGTCACGTGCTAATGCTGCTGGCCAAACCAAGAAAGCATGAGAAAGGACTGTCACAGTGTGAATAAAAATGACAGAGGTGGCTGGGTAATTTCAAGGTCCAGTGGATCATTAAAGCAGATGAAATTGGATCACTCAGGTGCGGTGGTGGTGGAGGGCTGTACTTATTTCTCTTAAAGGAGACAAAATTCTAGTGACTTTTGCTTAGGCTTAGAGCTACTGCCAAGACAGGTATTAGGGAGATAGCATTGCTTATGTACTGGGGTGACATGTGTAGGCATGTACGCACGCACACATACATGCATGTACATGTGTATGTGGGTGCATGCAGAGGTGAAAAGAAAACCTCAAATGTCATTCTTTGGGTCTTGTCCACCTATTTTTTTATTTTTATTTTTTTTTTTTAATGATGGGATTCTTCCATTAACCTAGAACTCATCAAGTACAATGGGCGGGCTGGCCATCAGGCCTTAGGGCTCTTCCTGTTCCTGCATCCACAGCACTGGGGTGACAGGATAGACCACCATGCCTAGCGGGGTTTGGGGTTTTTGTGTTTTAAGTGGGTTCTGGGGAATAAAACTCAGGTCCTTTACCACCGAGCTGTTCTCATCGGCTGTACTGGCTGGTTTTGTATCAACTTGACACAAGCTAGAGTCATCAGAGAGGAAGGAGCCTCAACCGCCCACCAGGAGATCCAGCTGTAAGGCATTTTCTCAATTAGTGACCAATGGAGGAGGGCCCAGCCCATTGTGGGCGGGGCCATCCCTGGGCTGGTGGTCCTGGCTTCTATAAGAAAGCAGGCTGAGCAAGCCATTTGGCTCAAGCCATTAAGCAGCACCCCTTCGTGGCCTCTGCATCAGATCCTGCCTCCAGGATCCTGCCATGTTTGAGTTCCTGTCCTGACTTCCTTCAGTGATAAACAGTGCTGAGGAAGGGTAAGTTGAATAAACCTTTTCCTCCCCAACTTGCTTTTGGGTTATGGTGTAACATCACAGCAATAGAAGCCCTAACTAAGATTCCAGCCCTCACATCTTGTTTTCATGGACAAAATAATTGAGGCTTGGAGAGAAATGACATGGTCCAAGGAGGACTGTGCAAACAAAGCTCAGGAGGTCAGAGGTCAGGTGAAGATGGCACAGAATGCTGAGATGGAGCCTGAGCACACTGTAGGAGCCCTAAAAACTCCTCTACCACACGGGATCAAGCCCCAGCCAGCCTGTGTGATGATGAACAGCATGTGCCCTCAGCTGACATCCAGTTGACCATGGGACATGTGAGAGAGTGAGGTCTTCCTTGGCCAGTCACCACCCCCGGGGTCAGCCCAACTGGGAAGCCCACCCAGCCCTCCCCCAGAAATGAAAATAATGGTTCTAGTCATTAGGTTTGGAGGTAGCTTGTTATGCAGTAAAAGCTGACTGATACAACCTGTCTTAAAGATCTGAGGTTCCTCTTACCTGGGTGGGTAGTAGGGGTCAAGAATGTGGCCGTCTCCCATGCTGAGTATGCAGGACAGGTTTCCAATGTAGGGAGAAAGGAGCCATGTCAGGGAGATGGTGACATTGTCAAAGATGAAGCTCCCATTGGGCACCACCAGCCGCAAGCCTGCAGACTCAAGCATGATGTTGTGTGAATTTTGTGAACCAAAGATGTTTGTTTCTCCTTAATAATCAGTTTTTTCTGCCCATGTGGCCATTGCTTTTATACAAGGCATTTAAAGTTTATTATAGTTTTACTATTTTGTTTCATTTCATTTTGAGACAGGGTCTCTTTACATAGCCCTGGCTAACCTGGAACTCACTATGTAGACAAGGCTAGCCTCAAACTCACATCAATCCTCCTGTCTCTGCCTCCTGGTTATTTTTACTTTTGAAATATCTGTCTATCTGTCTATCCATCTATCTATCTATCTATCTATCTATCATTTATCTATCATCTATCTACCTACCTACCTACCTGTCTGTCTATCTATTATCTAGCTATCTATCTAACATTTATCATGTGTGTGACATACATGAACATGTGTGTGACATACATGAACATGTATGTGACATACATGAACATGTATGTATGTGTGTATACGTGAAGGTTAGAGGACAACCTGCAGGAGTCAATCCTGTCTTTTCACCATGTGGGCTTCAGGTATAGAACTCAGGGTGTCAGGCCATAACAGCCTCCACTTCTGAGCTATCTCTCTGGCCTTTTAAATTTTTTCTTTTTCTTTATTTTTAATTATCTTAATTATTATTTTATTTATTTATGATTTCACTTATTTTTATAATTATTTATAATTTAATTAATTCATTTAATTATTATTTAATTATTTTAATTATTTATTTTTAATTTTATTTAATTTTTAAGGCAGGCTCTATAGATCCTAGCCTTCAAAATACAAAATATAGTTTTGGATAACCTTGAACTTCTGATCCTCCTGCCTGTAGCTTCTGAATGCTGAGGTTAAAAGCATGTACCACTATGCCTGCATATATGTGGTATTGGGGATGAAAACCCAGGGTCTATCACATATGAGGCAAGCACTCTGCCAACTGGGTGACAACCTCACTCCCTGAAAGCACATATATCCCTCAAGAGCTCTGTTCTGGTGCCTAGTGGCAGGCATTGTCACCACAATTCTGGGTTGCTTTACAGAGAGAGCCACAGGCACATAAGCACACACAAACGTGCATACTCTTTGTACTTTTTAGCCTAATGCATCACAGAGATCAGTGTGTCTGCCGGTCCCACAGCCATGTTCTTCTCTTCAGAGAAGAGAAGAGAAAATGTATTTAACCTAATTTATTTAACTAGTGATTCAAATCTATTTTATAATGGCTAAAACAACTAATTCAAATTTAAAAAGGTAGGTAGGAAGGAACAAAGGAAGGAAGGACAGAAGGACAAAAAACCTTCTTTAAGAAAGTCTACTTGTGGGCCAGGCGTGGTGGCACAGGCCTTTAATCCCAGCACTCGGGAGGCAGAGGCAGGCAGATTGCTGTGAGTTCAAGGCCAGCCTGGTCTACAAAGGCTGTCCAGGACAGCCAAGGCTGACATAGAGAGGACCTTGTCTCAGAAAAAAAAAAAAAAAAAAAAAGCTGGGCATGGTGGCGCATGCCTGTAATTCCAGCACTGGGGAGGCAGAGGCAGGTGGATCAATGTAAGTTCAAGGCCAACATGGTCTACAAAGTGAATCTAGGACAGCCAAGGCTACATAGAGAAACCTTGTCTAGAAAAACAAAAACAAAAACAAAACAAAAAAAGAAAAGAAAAGAAAGAAAGAAAGTCTACTTGAACTCTAAACCACTTCATAGTAAACTGTGTAAGCCTTGAACTTCAAAAGCTGGATCGGGTGGGGTAGGACTCCATGCAGCCCTGTTTGACTCTGTGTGCTGCAGCCTTCCAGTGCTTGGACGCTAAAATCTGTGTGGAAAGACTCCCTGGAGCAAGCCAGAACGCCATCAGGCTCTCAGCCTCAGCTGTGAGGGGTGCTTAGGGTGCAGCTGGGTCCTGTGAGGGATGCTGAGGGTGCAGCTAGGTCCTGTGAGAGGAGCTGAGGGTGCAGCTGGGTCCTGTGAGGGGTACTGAGGGTGCAGCTGGGTCCTGTGAGAGGTACTGAGGGTGCAGCTGGGTCCTGTGAGGGGTGCTGAGGGTGCAGCTGGGTCCTGTGAGAGGTGCTTAGGGTGCAGCTGGGTCCTGTGAGGGGTGTTTAGGGTGCAGCTGGGTTTTGTGAGGGGCACTCAGGGTGCAGCTGGGTCCTGTGAAGGGCACTCAGGGTGCAACTGGGTCCTGTGAGGGGTGCTGAGGATGCAGCTGGGTCTTGTGAGGGGCTCTGAGGATGCAGCTGGGTCCTGTGAGGGGCACTCAGGGTGCAGCTGGGTCCTGTTAGGGGTACTGAGGGTACAGCTGGGTCCTGTGAGGGGCACTCAGGGTGCAGCTGGGTCCTGTGAGGGATGCTAAGGGTACAGCTGGGTCCTGTGAGGGATGCTAAGGGTGCAGCTGGGTCCTGTTAGGGGTATTGAGGGTACAGCTGGGTCCTGTGAGGGGCACTCAGGGAGCAGTGGGGATCTGTGAGTACATGACCTGGGGCACTGACTCCCTCTTTGTGAATCAGAGGACAGCTATGATCAGAACACACTGGTTCACAGGGACAGGGCGAAATGTTGTGGCCACACCCTACCCATCCCTCCTCTGCCCTAAGTCACACACTTCAGTGACACACGGCAGCTGGCAGATCTCCAAAAGACACTCTTAGCCTACCAGCAAAACCACCAAACAGAAGTTGATGCCAACGCATACAGCCTGCTCTTCCCAGACAACAAGATAGGGAGACTGGCAAACTCCATCTTGGTTGACCCAGACATGACAAGCCAACTAATGCCATGAGTAAAGCCTGTTGGCTGCCACCGTCCCCTTCCTGTACCTGTCCTCCTACAGCCTCAACTCTGCCATGCTAGATGCCGCTGGGCACCCTGCCCACTCTGACTCATCTTTTCCTTTCAGGTCCTTGTTGCTCATGCACTAGGCAGAAGTTGCTTTTCTGAGTCATTTGTCACAGGATGGTACAGTGCGGTGTCTCATCCTTAAGGGAAGTTGGTGTTCTCACCCTTCTCTGTAGGAAAGTGAACTGATGCAGCTCTTAGGAGGGTAGTTCAGTGCTATCTACCAGCACTTAAACACACTCAGCACCCTAGCTACTAGCAACTTCGTCTCAGAAAATGACGCCAGGTCCGTGTCAAGCTAGGCTCGCACAGCAGCAGTAGCCTGCACCGCCCTGAGTGAGTGGCATTCAGTCACAGGATGAGGAGAGAGTCTCCTGGGGCCCCACCCTTTACTAGGGAGCCATGGGTAGTGGAGGGCTGCAGCAGGGAGGGGAAGTCAAGTCTTCCGTGTGGTGTAGCCGCTGCTGAACCGCCCATGCTTTGGTGGACAGTGCTACAGCCATGCTCACACCAAGGCCCAGCTTCAACTCGGTGGGTCATGAAACCAAGCTACTCCATCCTCCAAAATACAAGGGAGGGACTTAGGAGATGTGTCTGGTATGTGTTTATATAATGAAAAAAAATGTTGAGCTGTAGATTAATATGTTTCATATGATTATGTTTTAGTTCAAAATGCAAATATATTTACTCATAGCCATGTTAGTAAGCATTTTTAAGTGTAGAAAAAAAAATGTCAGGCTGAAGAGATGGCTCAGCCATTAGAGACTAGGCACACAACCAAAATATAAGAGAAAATAAAATGTCCTCGCAATATTAACAGGATTTCCTTAGGGGGAATAGATCTGTCAAATTGAAGGGAAGAATTTTCCCTTCTTTTTAATGAAATGTTTACCAATTGTGATTATATGGGTTATTTTGTGACTTTTAAGGGTCTCATGTTAAGGCTGGAGAGATGGTTTGGCGTTTAGGAGCGCTTGTGTTGTTCTTACAGAGGACCTGGGTTCAGTTCCCAGCTCCTACATGGAGGCTCACAGCAACTGTAACCCCAATTCTAGGTGATCACTGTCCTCTTCTGACCTTTGCAGGCACCACACACCTATTGCACGCAGACACACATAGACATACAGAGAGAGAGAGAGAGAGAGAGAGAGAGAGAGAGAGAAAGCATCCGTACATATAAAATAAAAATCTTTTTTAAAAAATTCTATTTTAAAAGAAATCGTGTGTATGCATGGGTGCAAATGTCTCCAAGAGAGCAAGTCAGCAGGCAGCGATGTCTGGCCACAGGGAGTTGTTATAGGGGAAGTTCACTTCACACATCAGATCTGTCTCTTGGGGAGGGGGATTTTAGGCTGGCAGAGGCAGGGGAAAAAAAAAAAACCCACATCCACTTAGTTGTAGACTCACCTTCCAGACACTGGTACTGCACCCACAGGTAGCTGCCCCTCGTGGGGCACGGGTCTCCAAAGTATGTCCCATCTGCAGCCACCTGGCATGCCTGCAGCCCTTGACACTGGCCTGGGAGACATCCACATTGCGCAGAGATGGGAACGGTGTGAGAGACAACAGGACACAAAGTCAGCAGAGCATCACAGACGTGTTACTTCATCCGCTCAAATGCCTCCTGGCACCTACAGGCCCTTAAGTAAGATGACAGGGAAACCACCTATGTTTGCTCTAGGCTGTGACATATTTAAGTACCTGGGGAGTTGTTTAGCCAGGAAGACACATTACCCACCCCACCCCACCCCTGAGTCCCCGGATGCCATCCTAGGCTGGGATTCCTCCCTTCTTCCTGTTTGCTATGCTGATTTCAATCACAGCGTTGACAGCAACCAGGGGCCAGTGATTCTCTGTCTACAGCTTGTAAAACAGAAAGAGACGGTGATGATTCCACAAAGCCAAGGACACCAGGAGATAGCAGAAAACAGCCAGAAGGGGCTGGGAAGCCTTCTCTCACGGCTTCCGCGGGGGAGGCAGGGAGGGGCGCAGGGAAGGGCTGTGGCCCTGTTGATATCTTGATCTTGCACTCTGACCTGTGTAACTGTTAGAGAGCTGATGTCTGTTACTTGACACCCCCCAGTTTAACACTGCTCTTCCTTTTTTTTTTTTTTTCTCTCTCCACATGGGACTCTTCCTCTCTCTGTCTCTCTTTTAGCCCTATGTACCTCAGGACACAGAGTGGTCCAAGCCAGAAGCATCACAGCATCCTGGACTCCCACCAACAAGCAGTACCATGAGGCTAGCTTCTGGGTCTAAAGTCTTTCCAGTTCTCAAATGTGCCACCTGCATTCCCCACCTAGGTTTCAGATCTTAGCCTCCCCGTTTGTTCTAGCATACACAGGCACTCACAGTAGCTTGGGGGTACCTTTAAAACCAAGTCCCAGGCCCCACAACCCTGACACCCCACCCCACCCCACCCTCTGCCTAGCAGCCTCTCTCTCTACCCAATAGGAAAAAGTCCAGGTGGATTTCCTGTCTTCACACCATGCACTCTGGAGTTCCCTGTACTACCAAACTCCTCCTTCCTATAGGACTTTTCACACTCCCTTCCACACCTGCGCTTTTCCTGGTAGCCTCTTACCTCCCACTCCTCCGGGGGGGTCACCCAGTCAGTGGACCCTTGACCCTGCCCATGAGTCCCCCTCATCCAACTCTGTCCCACATTACAAGTTTGCTCATGTTCCTGACTCCCTGGTCCATGCACATGTGCTGGACACATCCTCATCTCCAGCTGCTCCAACAGTGGCTTGAAACAACATAGACTCTTGGCCTTCAGTTCTAAAGGTCAAAAACCCAGGTGGGCTGGCCTGGGCTGCTTTCCTTTCTCTGGGCTCCGGGAAAGACTACAGCCAATGCTGCTTTGAAGGCAGAGTGCAGTCCTGTCAAATGCTTCCTCCCTGAATGTGGCCTCTCCAAGCCCGAGCAGTGCAGCTGTTCTACCCACATCTGGAACCTCGGTTGCTTCTCCTCCCCAGCTCTCTGCTGGTTCCACCTAGAGGGGCTCCTGTGTTTACATTTTTCTCAACTGGACAATCCTGGGCAGCCTCTCCATCCCCAAGTCAGGTGACCAGTGACCTTCAGCAAAGACCCTGTGCCTTGTGAGTGGCTATTTAAGGCCTGGTTCATCACACCCTCAGTTTTAAGAACCGTAAAATCTGTTTGGCTTCTCAGAACTTCCAGGACTTTAGAAAACTTTAATCCACCCTGTTTAGTGACCTAACATACTGATTGATTGATTGATTGATTGATTGATTTTCTTCTTCCTCTTTGGTTTTATTACCCTCTGCTCCTTTCTTCCTCTCCTCCTCCCTTCCTCCTTCTTCTCTTCCTTTCTACATTTTTTTTTCCTTTTTCTTTTTTCTTTTTTCTTTTTTTTCTTTTTTTTTTTAGACAAGGTCTCACTAGGTCATCCTGGCTGAACCAGGTCTCTCTACGTAGATCAGGCTAGCCTTGAATTAGCCGTGAACTCAGAGAGATCCACCTACCTCTGCTGAGGTTAACGAGGTGCACCACCACAGCTAATTGATTTCAAAATATGGAGGGTGAGGCAGGTGGAGTTTCACTCTGCTGTTTAGGTGACCTTAATCTTCAACCTCAAAAAAAAAAAAAAAAAATCCTATTGTCTCTGCCTCCTGAGTTTCTGGACCTGTTGGTATGGGCCACTGCATCCAACCAAGCATTGGTTCTTTGAATTGTGGTTTTTGGGAGTCTGGGGGGTGGGGCGAGATTCTAAGAATTAAACCTAAGGCCTCCCACATACTAGGCAGGCCGTGTGCAGTGAGCTATACCCCCAGCTCTCTAGAGTCATTCCCAATGAGCCCTAGTTGGCGATGCCCCTTCATCGGGCTGCATATTCCTATGAGCACCCACATCATTAGCATCCACATGTTAGCCAGCATGTGGAAGATATAAAGCATTTTTTAAAATTTATTTATTGCGTATACAGTGCTCTGCCTGGATGTACACCTGCACACCAGAAGAGGGCACCAAATTACATTATATGTGGTTGCTGGGTATTGAACTCAGGACCTCTGGAAGAGCAGTCAGTGCCCTTAACCTCTGAGCCATCTCTCCAGCCCCCATATAAAGCATGTTTTACTCGAGTAAATACATGGTGCCTTTTGCTCCCTTCCATGGCAGCATTTATCTGTCTCCCCACTGGACTCTGAGCTCTTTGACCACAGACAGTTTGATTCATCCTATCTCTCTACAGCTCAGGGTAGCACAGCAGGATCGGTCCTCAATAAATGTTTATTGGCCACTGGATGATTGAGTGATTGGGCACTCAGATACAGTCAGGTGTTGGGGGCCCTGCCAGGTTCTCTCCCCCTTCCCAGTGAGGTTTGAGGTTCCCTTCCAATGTTCTCTCTGGGGTGTGCTGTGCCTTGTTTCCAAAACTTGGAGCTAAACCAGTGAGGAAGAAGCCAGCCTGGCTCCACTGTAGTGTGGTGAGGAAGCCTTCCTCACCTTGTCCAGCAGAGGTCCTTCCATCTTGGAGGACACAGTGCCAGAGTGCTGGAACTCAAAAGAGAGACATTGAGAAGTACAAGCTGATTTCAATAGTTTTCTACCCGCATGCCAGCTCCCAGGGGAGCGGGCAAGGAAGAGTTCCAAGGGAGAAGAGACATGCTCTCCGCAGATGGAGAAGGCTCAGAGAACACTCTGCACCCCATAATTGTCACGAGGTCTTTGGTTAGAGACAGAGCCTCAGAGGGGGACTGCTAACAGGCACACCTTGGGAGGTTGGACCTGAGGCCCTGGGGCTCCCAGGCTGGGCATGCGCACTGTTCTGGCCTCATTAGCTGAAGAGCCGAGAACACCTGCCTTTCCAGGTCTCTGCTGTCTGAACAGTGGTCGCTGCAACAGCCAGCCAGTCAAAAGATTCCCTGATGTCCTGGCTATAAGAAGGCCCTGGGGGTCTTCACAGGAGACCCCTGGAAGCCCCTGTAATCCCCAGGAAGACCCTGAGTACTTGATGGAGTAAGGAGGGGTAGGAGTGGGGGGAGCTGGCGGGAAAGTGCCACATATGCAGGAGATAGCATCAGAAATGTCTGTCCCAGTGGCTGGGGAGATGATGTTCTCTGTAAAATGCCTGCCACGCCAGCACAGGGACCCGAGTTCAACCCCAGGACCCAGATGAAAAAGCAGGGGATAGTGGTACAGGTTTATAATCCTAGCGCTGGAGAAGTGGAGGCAGGCACATCCCTGGGGCTTGCTACCCTAGTGAGTTCAACTCTAATGAGACACCCTGCCTCAAGAGAAACAAGGCAGATGAACCCTGAGAAATGATGACACCTAAGTCGTCTTCTGACTCTACATACACACAGGGGGTGGGAGCTGTATAAGAAACAAGCTAAAAATAGAACAACCTGAACCACACATCTCATCAACAACCGTAAGCACTATGCTGCAAGAAGCTAACTGTAAAACTAACAGCCAACCACAAAACCCAAGCCGCGGAATGACACACGTAGAAGACAGCACCATTTCCATAGCCAAGATCACACAAGGCTCAGAGATGCACGGGAAGAAGACAGAGCTGAGGACCAGCAGTGTGGCTAGTAACCACCGCATTGTTAGCAATAATAGGCCCAGGGAGAAGCCCCTGTGATGTCAGGTTCATTCTTTATGAATAATCTTAAGCTAATGCTACGAGGTTACATGGTATTAACATGGTAATTACATAGGTAGTAGCCCTCTGGGAGTTTATCACAAAACTCTTTATTCTTTGCTGGTTTGCTTGAGACAGGGTCTGGTGTAACCCAAGCTTGCTAAGAAGCTAAGGATGACCTTGAACCTGGTCCTCTTTTCCTCCATATCCCAAATGCAAGGATTATAGGCGTAAGCCACACAATCGAGCTGTCTTTATTCTCGCCTGTAGCATCGAAAAGTTCTGTAAATTTAAAATGTTTTGGGTTAACTAAATTGACCTTCTCTGCGCCCAGGAGGGGTGCCTTCCTGCCCCAGAAGCTAGGTTTGATGGCCATGGTGGATCTACCTCAGTGTCCTGGTCAAGAGCTTAGCACTGTAGACAAAGACTGACTGGTTCCCCACATGGAGGAGGCCCAGGCCATGTCTGAAAAACATCAGAATCTTCTAGGACCCTTTGATGTGTTTCAAAAACCAGAAACTGCTCTCTGGTTCAGCCAGAGCTGTGGAGCACTGGGGTCCTACCTGCCACCTCATCCTTGACGCCGACCCAGCCACATTCTCCCTCCAGGTCTGAGGGAGGCCAGACACCCCGGGTGCACAAATAGGGGGTCTGGCGGCCGTAGAAAGCATCCTGGACTTGGATGACCTCTCCAGAGCCACAGTGCATGGTGGCGTTGTGGCCCTCACAGGCCAGGCTACGGCCAACCCCTGCAACAAAGGGAAGGTGACAACTTAGGAACACACAAGAGCTGGGTAAGTTCTAGGCCAGATCTGTGAGATACAAGGATGGAGTGGGGCCAACTGGAGAGCAGAGAAGACCCAGAGAAGAAGGGAGACCCAGAAAGATACAGAGCATCATACAGGCTTGGGTAGGGGAGACCTAGAGACGGAAACAAGATGGTGTCAAAGGAAATCTACAGGCAAGGCACATGAACAAGAAGATAAGAGACTCAGAGAGACCCACAAAGAGGCACAAAGGAGAGACTAAGCTAGGAAGAAAGAAAGAGCCACAAGAAACATAAAGTGATGGGGGGATCTATAAAGGAATCAGATAAGCAGATAGAGATGGAGGGGCAGGGCGGGAGCCCCCACAGGACCAGCTTACCAAACTCGCAGATGAAGGCAAGGGGCCGGGCACAATCCTCTAAGGCAGCCCACTGGGATGAAGATCCACTCTTGATGTAGCCACAGGTCCCTGGGGCAGGTGTGGCCTGCCCTTCCTGCCAGTTGCTGTAGTTCACCCTTGTAGTGTCCAGCCAGGTCGCAGAGCCTGAGTGAAAACAAGTACATCAGGAATCCTCTCTTACCTGCCTCTCTTAAGTGGAGAGTTTGCCCTAACTCAACTTCTACTATGCCATAGGAGCTCAGTCAATGCCCCTCTTCCCCACAGCAGAGAATGGGTATGTGTCCTCATCGTTAGTTTCAAATGCTCAGACCTCCCTGGACACCATCTTGGAAAACCCATAAAAAGGTGGTGCTCATTAGGAGTGGCAAGATGCAGAGCCCAGAGTGTCCCATGACACTTACAGAAAATGACTCCTGAGCAGGAGGTCTGGGCATGGGATGAGCTTGTACAGAGGGCCTTGCATTGCTCCAGAAGTTTCCTCAGCCCTAAGAAGGTGGTTGGAACTGTTCAGGCATAAGACTTGACCTTCTCTGGAATGTACAGAGACACAGCACAGAGAGCATAGACCCCAGAACAAGAGGATGACAAACAGGTTTTTAGACTAGCTCCTCTGCTGTTACTAGAACTCTTATACATGACCTACGAAAGAACTCCAGAGGATGGTCTCCTGGCCATGAGAATTAGGACATGTTAATTTGCCCCAGGGGCCTCTGGGTGCAAGGCAGCCATAGGATGTTTATCACACACTCCCCATCAGACACAGCCACACAGCACCCACCTCCCTTGGTGCCATTGGGTGCTGAGGTTCCTGTGAGTCCAATCCACCATTCTCTGTTCTGGGTAACGTGCTTCTGCAGGAACCGCTGAGTTTCTTCATCCCGAATGAAGACCAGATGGCCTCCGTGCCCCTCACACCAGCCCTGGGCACCCTGGAAGGGATGTCCCAGTGGCAGGAATTCATAACAAGCGTCTCTGAAGAGCACCTGGCTCCGTAAGCAGAGCCCGCTTCCTTCTGACTTAGCCACAGCAGCCCCAGTGCTCAGTGCTAGCCACAGGAGCACCAAGCCTGCCATGCTCATCCTGGGACAGCTGCAGGGGATGCAGGATGGAGCTCTTCCCCACTCCTTCATATTCTGCCATTCCCGGCACCCCCCACCATCCATCTTCCCTTCCCTCTTCATGCCAAATAATAACTCTTTTGTTTATGAGACAAAAGACTCGGGGTGAATGTGTCTGTGTTTTGGCCTCAGCCAGCTCTTTGCTCAATGACAGTTTGAAAACCAATTCATATTTAAATTTCTTCTAGATAAAGACGAATTTGCTATAATACCTGTTTAGTAGCTTCTTTACCATTCTTTTTTTCCATTACCTAAGTGCCCAGTGTTTCCAGAAAAGCCATCAGCATGTGGGAGGCATATGATAAAACTGGCATGAAAGTTAGTTATGGCATGGCACACATACACAGTGGGACCCACATGCAGTCCTATTGTGTGGAATGGCATCTGTCCCCACATGATAACCGTCTTTCCCTGGTGTGTTCAGAATCTGATGGAACAGACAGGTCAGGTCCCCCTTCTGACTCATCATGTCACCATTTACACCTACAGGAGGATAAAACATCCCTACAAAATTTATTTCGTGTCATCAAATAACCTTTTATTCAAAATGCAGACCTATTCATCCTTACCCATCCCCTGAGCCATCGGGTGTGCGTCCAGGGTCTGTGGCTAAAATTCAAATGTCTCCCCGTTGTCAACAAGGCTCTGCTTAGTCTGGCTTCTGACAATAAATATTTCAGTCCTTCCTGCCCATCTTCTTATCCTTTAAGGCTTAACTCAAAAACTACTTCCTGAAACTGGAGAGATGGTTCAAGGTGTTGAAACACAAGCCACCCAAGCCTGCGTTTGAACCTAGTACTCTAACAATAATCCAGAGGTGATGGCGCGCATATTTAATTCCAGTGCTCCTAAGGCCAGATGGGAGGAGTTAGGGTCAGGTCTCTGGGAGAGCAGTGTGTGCTCTTAACTGCCGAGCCTTTCCCGCTGCCCCAGCTTTCCATCCCAAAACTTTTTGTTATACCCCTCGCCGTGTGTGTGTGTGTGTGTGTGTGTGTGTGTGTGTGTGTGTGTGTGGTCAGTTTCACCTTTACATGGGTTTCAGGGATCAGACTCAGCTCTCTCCTTCTCCCGTGCAGGCCGTCACTCATCGAACCATCTCTCCACTTTAGTTTTTGAGACTGGATCTCTCACTGAACGTGGAGCTCATGAGCTAGACGGCTGACCAGTGGCCCCCAGGAATCCTCCTGTTGCACCATGCTGGACTTTACAGACACGTGTCGCTGCCCTCAGTGCTGATGTGGGTTTGGGGGATAAAACTCAGGTCTTCATGCTTTGGTGGCAAACACTTGACCAACCGCGCTCTCTCCCCAGCCCCATGTGTAATTACCACCTCTTATCTCCATTCTGCCCACCTCAACCCCTGGCAACTATGAATCCACATTTCTGCCTCTAGATCTGCCCATCCTGGATGTTTCATACAAACGGAATCTTCTAGTTTGCCACCTGCTGTGTCTGGCTTGTCTCACAGAGCATCAGGCTGCCTGGGCTCACCTATGTCCCAGGGTGTACTCACAGGCACATTACAACCTTTTGACGTTGTAATGTGACTCTGTAGTCTATAAAGTTCACACTCAGCGGGGGATGTAGAAGGCTTGCTCACCTCACAAGTGAGAGGCCCTGAGTTCGGTCCCCAATCCTGTAAAAACAGAAACAAACAATAAAACAAATAAACAAACAAACAAAAAACAAAGCTCACACTAAGGACCACACGATTGTGTCAAAAAAAAAAAAAAAATCACAAAAAAAACCCAAAAAGCATGTGATACTTTAACACTTCAAGCAAGCAAGCTTTTGTAGATTTGTGTATTTTCTGTTTTACTCATTTATAATTATGTATTATGTATGTACATGGCTTACATGTACACTTGCAGGCCAGAGGAGGGCATCAGATCACATTATAGATGGTTGTGAGCCACCATGTGGTTGCTGGGAATTGAACTCATGACCTCTTGAAGAACAGTCAGTGCTCTTAACCGCCAAGCCATCTCTCCAGCCTGATTTGTGTATTTTAAATTGCATATTTATTTAGTATATGCTTTGCATGAACATGCACATGCGTGTGCTATGGCTTGAATATGGAGGTCAGAGAACAACTTTGGGGAGTTGGTTCTCTCCTTTCATGATGTGAGTCCCCGGGAACTGAATTTGGCCTGTCATAGTTGGTAGCAAATTCCCTTATACTGAACCATCTTGCTGGCCCTAAATTTAGTAGTCGTAGTAGGTAGTAGATGTACATGTCAACATGCACATGTAGAGGTCAGAGGACAACTTTGTGGCTTCTAGGGACTCCATCTCAAGTCATCAGGCTTGAGCAGTCGGCTCCTTTACTGCCAAACCATCTCACTGGCCCCAAAGCTTAGGATGCTATGTTGGGCTACATTAGCAGCTATCCTTGGTCACATGTTGGACACACCTCATCCCCCTCCTCTTGTCGAGTGTCTGCAGCCCCTTTAGGAACAGACCTTATCACTTTCTCCATCTTCAGCTAGAGAGCCTGCAGGCTCTGCTTCCTGGGGGGATGGGACAGCAGCATCTCTTTAACCCCGTCGATCCCGTGACTGGCTCACCGGAGGAGTCACAAGGTGTCCACTTTGGTCCACCTTCAGTTTCTGGGGATGATCCTTCCTTCTACGCCCATTTCTACAAACCTCTCAGAGCCCCCGAGAAGTGGTGCTGCCAGATAGAGGAGGGACAGAGGCGGGAGCGGGACAGGATATGGTGTCACCGGGTGACTCAAGGGCTGGAATGCAGACTGGGCAGAACTGGCCCTGTTATCTGCAGAGGCCAAACTTCTAGTGCTTTCCAGCAGCAAACTATGTGAAAGGCTGCATGCAGTGATAGTGTATCTCCTGGGTAAAGGCTTAGTTTATACTTCTAATGAGATGTGCTTGGGGACTTCCCATGGCAGGCTAAGTTCTATTTGCAAATTCTTTGAATTCTGACAAAGTGTAGGCTGCCAGCCTTGGGGTCCCTGCACCAGCTCTCGATGTCCTTTAGCCTCTGTGTCACAGTTCTAGTAGTCAGGACACAAGTGGCTTCATCTGAGCATATTTCTATTGGCCTGGTCAGCCATCTGAGCCTGTAGGTAGACTCAGTGACACAAAAGCAGAAAGATGGCTCACTTGGTTTAAATAGAACATTGGGTCCATAAAAAGAACTCTAACAAGGCGCCAGGGGGAGATGTCTCAACTGGTAAGTGCTTTGCTAACAAGCACGGGGACCGAGCTTGGACCCTAGCACCTTTGTAGAAAAGGCAGGCGTGGAATACATGTCTATACAAGACTATAATCCCAACCCTGAAGAGGCAGAAACAGGTAGGTGCCCAGGGCTCACTAGGTAGCCATCCTAGCCTATTTTGTGAGCTCTGGGTCACTGAGAAAACTCCAATCTGGTCTGAAAAAAGAAAAACAGAGGTGGGTGGTACCCAAAGTTGTTCTCTGGTCTCCACACACATGTGCATTCACCACATATACATACATACAAAAAGAACCATTATAATTTGTGCTCCCAGTGTTTCCTTCTAGGCATGATATTCATTTTAGCTTGGGTTCCTCTGAAGCCAACACAGGGGAGGGTTTACTGCAAATAATCTATGTGGGAGGAGACCCAGAAACCACTGGTGGACCCTCTGCAGGAACCTATTTATTTCTTGAGTTCCTCCATCACCCTAACATGTTTGCCTCACAGAGAAGGGGGTTCATGGACATGATCTCTTGAGGATAGGTGCTACCCAGACACAAATGTGCGTGTCCCACATCGTGGCTCTGCATTTCCATCTGGCATAGTCCAAAGGCCTTCTCCTTGTTGATAAGGATCATGGTCATGGCCGTTGTCATGGTGATGCCCAGGCCTCTCTTCTGCAGACAAGCAATGGCGCTCTTGGCCTCCCTTCTCAAGTGTGACAGGATAGAAGGACCAGAAGTCAGCATCTCTCAGGAAAACACAAACATGGCCAGCCAGAGTCAGAGGTGGGTGCTGTGTCCAATGGGAAGTGTGTGGTGGTTTAACACTGTTAACTTGACAAGATCTGGAGTCACCTAGGAGACAAACTTCTTGGCGCACCTGTGGGGGATCTAGATTAGGTTAGTTGGCAGCAGAGAAGACCTACATTAAATGTGAACAGCACCATTCCACTGATTGGAGTCCCAGACCGGGTAAAAAGGAGAAATTGAGCTGAGCACCAGCATGCATCTCTCTCTGCTTCCTGACTGTGGATGTCACGTGACCAGCTGCCTCATGCTTCCGCTGCCAAGCCTTCCCGCCATGATGGACTGTATCCCTTCCAACTGGGAGCCAAAATGAGCATTTTCTTTTCTTAAGTTACTTTTGTCAGGTGTTTTGTCCCAGCAGTGAAAAAGGGAACCGATAGAACCTGACTCCCTGGGGACTCACCTGAGGCACAGCCACACATACTCCTTGGAGCCTGGGAGCACCCCAAGCAGGCTGAGTTACTGTATGGGCCTAACAATGTGTCGTTAATATCTTCTCACCATTGTTTACAAGGTCTTAAAAACAACATCTTCTAAAGGCCATTTATAATGTCGCAGTGTCTGCTAATCATGTCATCATTTTGTTAATCACTTGCCTTGATTCACTCCCTCAGCACCCTGCTGGGATCTCTTGGGTTTACCGCTGAAAAAATCTCTTGTCTTGGAACCTACTTCTGATAGACAGTGGAGTGACATATTCACACAGGTGTATCCCCAGAACTGGGACACCAGGACCACCTGGCTTGGGCACCCCTGTGATTCTCACCATGAACTCAATGCTACATTTAAATTCATTAGTTCCCCCAATGTGGCTTGTGTCACCAATCCCACTTGAGAACTCCTCCTGGCAGACTGGTCCTAGGAAGCGTGCATCCCAGCTGGGCAGTGCCTTCCTGTTTTCTTTGATTCAGCATTTGGAAGCCATCTTCTGGGGAGCAACTAATACTAGCCTCAGCCGTTGGAATGGTGAGTAGAATTCTCTTATTTTTTAACATTAAAAAATATATTTATATGTTATGTGTATGAGTGTTTTGCTTGCATTTGTGTCTGTGTGCCACATGTGAGCCTGGTGCCCGCAGATGCCAAAAAACAGTGTCAGATTCTTTTAAACTGTAGTTACTGACAGTAGTGAACCACCATGTGGGTACTGGGAGAGACTGTTATCTTTACTGCTGAGTCATCTCTTCAACCCCTCAGCGTGTGTGTGTATGACATGGCACTTGTGTGAAGGTCAGAAGACAACTGACAAGGGGTGCTTCTCTCCAACCCGTCTTTTTTGTTTTGTTTTTATAAATAAACACCTGTGTATAGATGAGTCCTTCAGACTCGCTAGCTTGCTGGCAGATTTCACAGGATAACCTGGACTTTGGAAGACCAATCGTACAGAATGGAGTTGGGTGTGGTGAAGACTGCTTGCAATCCCAGTGCCCAGGATAGAGACTGGCAGATCTCTGGCACATGTTGACCAGACATCGTAGCAAAAGTGGAAGGTTTCAGGCCAGAGAAAGACCATGTTACAAAAAATAAAAGTGGTCAGCACCCAAGGAATGACTCCCAGTCCCAGGTTTGTCATCTGGCCTTTAACTGGACACACATGTGTCCAGCATGCGCGTGCGTGCGCAGAAAGAGAGAGAGAGAATGTGATAGAAGCTGGCACTGGAGGAAGAGTTGACAGGAGGAGGTCACAGTGTTATAGAGCCAAAGCCTTGCTTCTTATCAGTAGCTCAGCACACACATAAACTACAGCCACCCCTGTCACCCACCACAGAGCAGTCTGCCACACATGGTCTCACTCCAGCCTTTGGACGTGCTGTTGTGTCTTGTCAAGGGCTTTTTCACTCGTGTGCCCACAATCTTTCCCTAGAACAGCCTCAGCGGTGACCTCTCCCCCCAGGCCCTTTAACCTCTCACAAGAGCTGACTGACTCTTCTTTTCTGTCTTCATAGCAGCTTGATCTCTTCCATTCTGCCCTCATTCGAAGACATTAGCAAGCTTTCAAAGAGCAGGAGAGAGCTCAGGAGAAGCCAAAAGCACCTGGCTGCGAGGGTCAACCTACCAATGCCTTCACCCATTTTCACAGCCTTTGTTTCCTCAGTATTATAGGCTAAATTGTGTTCTTCAGAAAGATCTGTTGTGCCTCAAAGTGTGACATCATTTGGGACCAACTTTGCAAAGTTAAGATAAGGCATGCAAGAGTAAAAAGACCAGTACCACGGCCAGAGCCCTAATAGTGAAACTTGGCCGTAGATCCATGGCGGGAAGGGTGCCACGTGGACATGGAGGCAGAGTTAGAGCACTGCATTTATACACCAAGGAGAACTGAGATGGCACACATGAGGTAGAAGCCCTGAGAAGCAGAAAGAACAATTCTTCAAACCCTCCAAAAAGCATGGCCCTGTTGACACCTTGATCTCCAACTTATGACCTTCAGAATGGAGGGTCAATTCCTGTTTTTTAGCTGATCAGTTTGTAATGGACCATGACCCAGTGGACATAGGACGGCGAACTACACACGTGTCTGTTCACCAAGTGTCTACTGAACACGCACCGTGTGTCACACACACTGTTCTCCTTCCAAAAGGGCAGCTGCCGCCTCGGTGGGGACTTTGCCTTTCAACTTTAAACCTGAGACCCAAGATGGGCACATTATCTGCCCAGCTTATCACCCTGGCTAATTAGCAGCACCACCTAGAAGTTAACTTAATTGGAAAACTGCAAAGTAATTTAGATATGATAACACTGTCTCCTTCAGGGAAACACTCACTGGCTGTGGGCAACAACTTCTAGCAAGAGGTGCAAGGTTGCAAAATAAGACTGTCCGGTTGTTTTATAACACAATTTGTATAGCTTGCTGATTTCAGCTTTTACTTCTTAGGTGCATGAGTGTGTGTGTGTGTGTGTGTGTGTGTGTGTGTGTGTGTGTGTGTGTGTGTGTGTGTGTGTTCCTACAGGACTATCCTCTGAGCACAATTGCCAATTGCTGCCATCTTCAGGATCCGGCTGCTTGCAAAAAGATTATCACTGCTGAGCTTGTTGACTATCCATTGTGGAAGGAGGGAGCATCCTACCCTCATGTAAGCATCCATCCCCCCTCCCGGCAACGATTTGCAATTATGCCCTAAATGCACGTAAGGTCTTTGAGAGCGGCATTAGAGGAGGGGACCCCACCATTCACACTGAGTGCAGACCTTCCAGGGTGACGCTTTAAGGTCACTCATTCTCCTGCCTGTGACTGTAACCTCTCTCCCAGTGCTCTGTAAGTCAGCCTGATAGACTCGTGGGTTGCCCAGAGTGAACTTGGGTGGAATGGCTCCTGAGTTTACCATTGTGGACATCTCCGCACCGTGAAAGGAATTTTAGCAATAAATATGTAATTAACTATGAGGGAGTGCATGCATGTGCAGGCCAAAGGTCGATCTTGAGTAATGCTTCACTTGATTTTTGTGACAGGGTCTCTTTGGCCTGGACTTCACCAAGTAGGCCAGCCTGAGTTGCCAATGAGCCCCAGGGGTCCACCTGTCTCTGCCCCTGTGGTTATCCTGGAAGTCACTATATGTAATCCAGGCTGACCTTGAACTTACAGAGATGTGCCTGCCTCTACCTTGCAAATGCTGTGATTAAAGGTATGAACCATTATGCCTGGCTTCCCACCAAGCTTATATTTTTCTTTTTATTCTTTTTTAAAAGATGTATTTATTTTATGTATAGAGTACTTTATCACATGTACACCTGCATGCCAAGAGAAGGCATCAGATCGCATTATAGATGGTTGTGAGCCACCATGTAGTTGCTGAGAATTGAACTCAGGACCTCTGGAAGAGCAGCTGGTGCTTTAACCACTGAGCCATCTTTCCAGCCCCACCCCCAGCTTTTAAATGTGAGTTCTAGGCATTGAATTGGGTCCTCGCTCTTGCATGGCCAGTACTTTGCTATGAGCCACTTCCCCAACCCTCCACATTTGCTTATCAACCTCATGAATCCATCCTGCTGGGGGTGGGGAGGTTGGGGAGGGCATAGATTGCCCCATGAAATGGGAGACACAGCCGGGCGTGGTGGCGCACGCCTTTAATCCCAGCACTCGGGAGGCAGAGGCAGGCGGATCGCTGTGAGTTCGAGGCCAGCCTGGTCTACAAAGTGAGTCCAGGATGGCCAAGGCTACACAGAGAAACCCTGTCTCGAAAAACCAAAAAAAAAAAAAAAAAAAAAAGAAAAAGAAATGGGAGACACAGACCCCCTGCCCACTGCCCACATTACTGAGGTGCTCCCGTGTTCAAACTTTCCACCCCACCACAGAATACAATCCCTACCCGAGGCACACAAGTCAGCCAAGCCTCGGTGGCTTCCGCAAAAATTCATGGGATGAGTGGGATGAGATGAGACCTGCGCAGAGTATAGGTCGTTGAGTGTGAATTGGTTGGGGGGGGGGGGATTAGACACCCCTGCACTTGAAGTTGTAGCCACTCCCTCCTGCCTGCACCCTCTTGCTAGCTACATGGAATTCTGTTCCTGTTGCATGTGGTCTCCGTGTGCAGGAGGTAGAAGATTAACTATAGTGGGGAGTCTGTCTAAGCATCCCTGGGGGAGCTTTCATCTATGCATCATGGGGCTTTTTAAAGGTGTAGCTGGGGCTCACCCACACTCCTAAAATCATTGATTCACCAAGCTAGAACCACACAGTCCTGTCTGGGTTGAATGGACATTTTTTTTTCAGGAAATATTTTTATATTACAAGTGCATGGGTGTATGTGTGCTCGGATGTGTGCTTTTGGGAGTCAGTTCTCTCTTTTCATCATGTAGGTCCCCAGGATTGAACAAAGACTTGGAAGCAAGGGCATTTACACCACTGAGCCGTCTTGCTGATCTCCATAACTCAGGAATAAGTCAACACATTACACCCAGAAGCCTACGGGAGGTCCCGGCGTGAGACACTTCTGTGCAATGCCAATCCTCTATTTTTCTCATTTCCTCTTAGTAAGTCCAGCCTTCACCTGACAGCCCTCCTCTCCTCTCCCTTCCTTTCCTGCCAGCCATCCTCTCCTGCAGGCCCCAGCCCCACCGGAAGCAACGTTTAGACCTCTCCTGGTCGGAGTCCTCTGTGTGTGGGGCTGTGCTGGGGCCACCTGAGGCAGCCCAGCTCTTTCTCTGTTTGGACCTCCCTCCTCCTCTTCTCCAGTGGGATGTACCCAATCATCCTCCAGGCCTTGGCTCAGTTGCTAGTCCTTGTGTAAGCGTGTTGTTGTGGCCCCTGTACTCTCTGTGCACTTACGGGCTTGAGGATTTCCTACCCTTTCCTTTGCCTGCAGTGTGGAGCTGCTCCTGCTGGGCAGGGCTGACCCATACTCGTGGAAACTGATGGCTGAGTGACTGAACGTGTGGACCAGTGCACACATTTACTGTTCTCCATTTTTTTTTTCTTTTCTGACGTTGTGCCCTGTGCTGACTATTCTTAAGTCAGCTTGACACACAGCAGAGGTATCTGAAAGGAGGGAACCTCGGTTGAGAAGGAAAAAAAAAAAAAAGCCTCCATAAGATGCAGCTGTAGGATATTTTCTTAATTAGGGATTGATGGGGGAGGGCCCAGCCCACTGTGGGTGGTGCCATTCCCCTGGCTGGTGGTCCTGGGTTCTGTAAGAAAGCAGGCTGACCAAGTCATGGGGAGCAAGCCAGTAAGCAGCACCCCTCCATGGCCCCTGGGTCAGCTGCTGTCCTGTTTGACTACCTTTGATGATGACTATGGAAAAGTAAGCCAAACTCTTTCCTCCCCAGTTTGCCTCCTCTAGAAGCTCATGGGGTTTCATTGCAGCAACAGAAACTCTAAGATATACTGCCCCCACCCCCACTATTTGTTAGTCACAAATGCCTCTGCTCCCTTGCTTACAGGTACAGGCTATCTGATTTGTTCTTCAGCCAGCTTAGCACTATCAACAGAACTTTCTTTTCTCTGAGCCCTTGGTGTATCCCAGCCATCTGTACAAGGGTGTGGCTTTTACAGCTTGGGATAAATAATTTTGGCATGCAAACAAGTGTTTGGATATGACTGCGGCATAGAGTAGGTTATCATGGGATTTACTGGAAATGTGGGACAGAGGGAAGTCCCTTCTAAGAAAAGAGAAGAGATAGTGGCCCTGGGATTCTGACAGCATTATCTCCTACTTCAATAGCTATGGAAAAAGAGGCTCAGAGAGAGTAACATGGCGCAGGCCCACAGGAACTCCAGCCCAGTGTCAGGCAAGCTCTCCATATCTCTCCAGGTGATGGGCTCCTCAGCTCCGGCCACGCACAGTAGAGGCATCACTGAAACGTTGGCCTCTGGCTCCGCTCAGATTCTGAGGCAGTAGGTGTGGAGCTCAGTCCAGCACCAGCACTTTGCAAACTCGCACCAGGTGATGGCAATGTGCGGGCTGGGAGGAAGCACAGCCTGTTCTAGAACGTTCTGAACCCCTGAATAACTCTCAGCTCAGCTCTCACCCTTCTCCACAGCTGGGCTACGTGAAGGCAAGCACTATGGCTCGCTCTCTCCGTGCGTGTGTGTGTGTGTGTGTGTGTGTGTGTGTGTGTGCCTGCAGTTGCACATGAGCCAGTGCAGTGTGCATTCACAGTGTAAGTATGTGTGTGTAGGGCAGAGGACAACTTTGGCAGGTTGTCTTCTTTAGTACCATTCGCTTTATCTATTGACTTTTGAAATATGGTCTCTCCTTGGTCTGGGACCCACCAAGGAGGCTAAGCTGGCTGGCCAGCAGCTAGGGAGCTGCCTGCCTCCACCTCCATAGCACTGGGATTATATACAAGCTGCTGACCCCAGCTTTTTTTTTTTTTTTAAACAAAACAAAGCAAAAAACATGAATTATACAAGTCAAATATGCTCCTCACCCCCAGATCATGTTTAATTTTATAATTCATTCAATTTCATAAAACAGAGAAATTGTACATATTCACAAGGTGTCCTGTGAAGTGTTGACTGCTGTGTGTGTTGTGTAGTGTGGAGGGCAGCTTGACCTCAGCCTCCTGCTGCTGATGGTGTCAGTCTGAGCAGTGGGAATCAAGAGGTCACCAACTCCCACCCAGTGCTCTGGAAAAGGCAATGTTAGATTTTAATCAATGGCATCTTTCAGGATCTGCGAACACATGGAAATCCTAATGCCAAAGATAGCCGCCGTTCCTCCTTCTTGATAGCCCAAGTTGACCTGAAAGCTTTCGGCTAGTCTGGCTGTCCAGCAGGCTCCAAAGATCTTCCTGTCTCTGTCTCTCAGTCCCTCATGCTCACACAACATGCCATCCCCCAGGCCCTGAAGTTGTTTTGTGTTTCATTTATTCTTTGGTCCCTGATTAAAAAAAAAAAAAAAAAAAAAAAAAAAGCCTTTTCTTCTGTGTCTGTTTTTTAAATGGGCACATGACACTGATATGACTTTTTTTAAGAGCAGGAAGGAACCAGGCCCTTGGTTAAAAGCAAACTTTCCCTGCATTTGAGGACGGTGAAGATGTCACCAGCCCGTACCTTGCAATCATGTGATGGATGCATTTGATGATGGTCCCTTAGCTGGTCCTCCCTGCTCCAGCTGTAAACACGTCCAGCTCTCAGGATGATGAGCTAAGCTGGGCTGAATTCAGCCGAGTGCACCAAACCCTCTCCTCCAGCTTAGAGCGGAGCCTCCCTTGGTTTGAGCTAAAAGTGAAATCAGAGGGGAAGAGTTGGGAAAGCACTAACAAGGATTAAAGATTAGCAGTAACACAGGGCTTGGGAATTGACCTTTGACCAAACGTTGTATAAATCACCCAGCAGCTTCCGGCAGCAACACTGACCCGCAGAGAGGAAGGAAGCAGAGAAAAGAGGGACAGGCGAAGATGTAGAAGAGCCGAAGGCTGGGAGACAGGAGGCCTTCAGCACTCGGGACGCCGTGTCTATTCCAGTAACGTCCTTCTCAGCCCAACCCACTCACCGGTTCCATGGAGATAATATTTGGCAGGAATAAAAAAGAACAGCCAGAGCCGGTCCAGGCCAGAGTGACAGGTGAGACTTCTGTGTTTACATGGGCATCTTTTTTCTTTCTTTTTTTTTTTTTTTTTTTTTTTTTTTTTTTTTCTTTCCTGTAATCAGAGTTGCTTCTGGAAGCTTAGAAGCCCATACATGGGAACAAGGTATGTGGTAATGCCGTCTCTGAGAAGGGAGTGATTTCTTCTCGTTGTCTCCAGAAGAGTGTTTGGAATGCTCTGACAGCCAAGAGTATCGGGGACGTGAGTCGGGACACCAGAGGACAACCTGCAGGAATTGATTGTGTCTATGATGTGGGCCCAGGGATTGAACCCAGGCTGTCAGGCTTGGCTGCAAGTGTCTTTACTGGCTTTGCCATCTCGTTGGAATTTCTAACTGAGGAACTGCCGTTAGAAGTTGCTGGGAGCCTTCCCAGGTTTTATGTATATTTTCTACGATTCAATCCACAACTCTAAGAGTGTGTGTGTGTGTGTGTGTGTGTGTGTATACATTAAATTATATACAACATTTAGGTGACTATTGAAATATAAAAGAAAAATTTACAGTATCATTATTTGAGTGTATTTCCCTTTTTGAAGTTTTTATTACCTTTAACCACGTGTATGTGTCTGTGTCTGTGTGTGGGTATGTGAATGCGAGTACAGGTGTCTGGAAAGACCAGAAGTTATTAGATTCCCCTGGGACTGGAGTTACAGGTGGTTTTGAGCTACAGTGGGTACTGGGAATCAAACGTAGGTCCTTGGGAACTGAGTGAGCAGTGTGTGCTTTTAACCACTGTACCATCCTTCCAAACTCTCTCTTAAGTTTGCACAAGACAGATGTCTTAGTCAGGGTTACTATCACCATGATGAAACACCACGACCAAAGCAACTTGGAGAGGAAGAGGTTTATTTAACGTAAGCTTCCACATCGTAGTCCCTCATCATAGGAAGTCAGGACAGGAACTCAAGCAGGGCAGGAACCCGGAGGCAGGAGCTGATGCAGAGGCCATGGAGGGGTGCTGCTTACCGGCTTGCTCCTCATGGCTTGCTCTGTATAGATAATGGACAAAGAAAGCTGATTCCTGAAAGTTGTCCTCTAAACTACTACACACACACACACACACACACACACACACACACACACACACCGAGGCCCAAAGTCAACCTTGTGAGTCGGTCCTCAGGATGCCATCCACCTTGTTTTTTCAAGCAAGATCTGTCACCGTCCTGCGGCTTACCAGTTTGGCTAGCCTGGCTAACAAGCCGCAGGAATCCACCTGCCTCTTCCTGACTCCCATCCCCGGCACTGGGACCACAAACACAGTCCATCTTGCCTCAATTTTTACGAGGGTTCTGGAAGCCACGCTCAGAACCTCCTGCTTGTGCGGAAAGCCTTTTACCCACTGAGCCATCTCCCCAGCCTCTACCGTGTTCTTCCGTGCTGTGAGGCAAATGTTCTGGTCAAGACTCAGGATGGCGCTCCAAGAAGCTCTTAGCCAGGCGAGGCATCCAAGGTCTGCGAAGCACGAAGCTGTGGCACCTCCTCTAGCTCTATCTAGCGCCCTCTAGCGCTGTGCAACTTCAGACGACGGAACCGTGTCTCTTCTAGTCGTCCTCAGTGCTAGCAAACTATCAGCCCTGATGGTCCTTTTCTAGAAAGGACCATGGAGTAAATGGATGGACAAGGAATAATAGTACATTCTATGCATTCAGTTCCTTTTCATGACACACACACACATTCCTTTTTAAGATTTTTCAGTTTGGTCATGGAATCTGGCAGCTAAACGGTCTCTCTCTTAACAGGCAGGATTCCAGCATGGCTGCAGGGGACGCTGCTTCGCAATGGGCCTGGGATGCACACGGTGGGAGACAGCAAGTACAACCACTGGTTTGATGGCCTGGCCCTTCTCCACAGCTTCACCATCAGAGATGGTAAGAGCCGGGCATGAGTTTGCTGTTGTCATGGTAACAAACACAAGGCAGACACCCCCCCCCCATGGTCCTTTTTTCTCTTTCTATTCTGGGGGTCAGAAGTCTGAAATTGATCTCATGGGCAGGGGAGGGGGATGATGCCAAAGTACTGGCAGGGTTGCTTTCCTTCTGGGAGCTCTAGGGAGAACAGGTTCACTCTCTTCGCAAGAGTTCAGAAGTTGGCTGTACCCTTGGCTTGTGGCCCCATTTCTATCAAACCAATGGCATAATACATGCGTGTTTTTTCAGGCTCTTTGTCTCTTCTCCTTCACGCCTGGGTGCTGGGAACGGAACGTAGGTCCTCTGTAAGCACAGCAAGCACACTAAACTGTGAATCTACCTCTCTAGCCCTTATCTTTCATTTTTGAGAAACCTCCAACTGACTTCCATAGTATTTGGACTGTTTTGCATCCCTACAGGTGTGAATCCTGGCTAGCTCTTTTGGTTTTGTGGCCACCATTCCTACTAGGGT
Source organism: Acomys russatus (assembly GCF_903995435.1). Lineage (NCBI taxonomy): Eukaryota > Metazoa > Chordata > Mammalia > Rodentia > Muridae > Acomys > Acomys russatus. The sequence continues at coordinate 41,517,126 of NC_067162.1, forward strand.
GAGATGGCGTCTCAGCGAGCTTTGAATTCCATTCCTCTGATGGCTAGTGTCGCTGGACATCTTTTCATATGTTTATTGGCATTTCATGCTGGTATTTCATGCTTTGAAAACTGTTTATTTTATTAACCCACTATTTTTGTTGTTGTTTTTTAAGAAAGTGAGGGGCAGATGGCCATAGTGGTAAACACCTTTAATCTCAGCACTTAGAGGCAAAAGCAGGTGGATCTCTGTGTGTTTGAGGCCAGTCTAGTCTACAGAGTGAGTTCCAGGATAGCTAGGGCTATCCTGTCTCAACACAAAACATCCTGTCTCAAAACAAAAACAAAACCAAACAACAACAACAAAAAAAAGGAAGTGAGGGGGTGGAGAGACTGCTCAATGGTAAACAACAATTCTTACTTCCGCAGAAGACTGGGTTCAGTTCTCTGCACCAACATGATGGTTCCTAGTTATCCATAATTCCAGTTCCAGAGGATCTGATGCCCTCTCCTGATCTCCATGGAAACTGCATACATGTGGTGCACATACATGCATGCAGACAAACACTCACACTCATAAAATAAATATTTTAAAAAGTTAAAAAACAGAACAATAGCTTGTGGCCACCGCTGGAGATGACCAGAAGTTAATGCCTTAGAAACCAGCGAAGACCAAGTGTGGTGCTGCACACATTTAATCCCAGCACTCAGGAGGCAGAGGCAGGGGGATCTCTTTGAGTTTGAGGGTAGCCTGGTCTACAGAATGAGTTCTAAAACAGCCAGAGCCACACAGTGAGATACTGTCTGAAAAAACAAAAACAAAATCTAGCAGAGACTGGGTAAAAGAGAAGGAGCGGAGAGGACGGAAGCTAAAGAAGGGCAGAGAATAGGTTCTTTTGTTTAACTCTAGAAGGGCTACAAAATAGGAAGTGAGCCAGGTGTGGTGGCACATGCCTTTAATCCCAGCACTTGGGGAGGCGGAAGCAGGCAGATCTCTGAGTTCAAGGCCAGCCTGGTCTACAAAGCAAGTCCAGGACAGCCAAGTCTACACAGAGAAACCCTGTCTCAAAAAAAAAAACAAACAAAAACAAAAATAAAAAATAATTAATTAATTAAACAAAATAAAGCAGTGACAGTGAGTGATGTCAGGTCTCTCTCTGCAGAGAGAGTGTTTGTAGAAGATAGTCATTTCAGTATTGGGGTGTGTGTGTGTGTGTGTGTGTGTGTGTGTGTGAGAGAGAGAGAGAGAGAGAGAGAGAGAGAGAGAGAGAGAGAGAATGTGTTTGGAACGTGCATGGAAGATTTATAATGTGTGCATGTGTGTGTGTGGCATGTACCAAGGTATAAGGGTACACACAAGTCTGTGTAATGTGTGTTGTGTTTGTATGTCTGCACATGTATATGTGGTACATGTTGGGGTAGTAGGGGTGCAATGTATAAGTGGTATATGTTGCAGGTGTGCACAGCATGTGTGGTGTGTGCCAGGGTATATGGGTGTACACAGCATGTGTGCTATATATTGGAGTGTGTGGGTGCACAAAAGTGCATGTGGTATGTGTCAAAGTATGTGGGCGTACATGTGTGTGGCGCATTCAGGGGTATATGGACGTGCACAAGTATATGTGGTCCGTGTCAGAGTGTGTGGGTGTTGGGGTATGTGGGTGCATGCACTTGTGTGGTGTGTGTCAGTGTGTTGGTGCACACACGTGTGTTTGGTTTCTCATGTATATGTGGGTACATACCCACATGCCCTACCTTAATCTCGAAACTACCATACCTGACCCAGTTCTTGAAGACACCACGCATGAGATTTACATTAACTGGGTCCCTTCAGATGGGGCGTGGCTGACAGAGGACTTGGGAGTGCAGGGTGGACAGTGGCTGTTATTTTAATCTCGCACTCGTGGTCCGGCGTCAGTCTTGAGTATTTTCAGAGCTCCTTTTTCCCAGGGCCTCCAGTGCTCTGGGATCCCACAGCTCCGTGTTTATAGGAAATGGGTGGCCTGGCTTGGGAGTTTACATTTCAAGGGAAAAGAATTCACCTTTCAAGCCAAGCATCCTGGGGCCCAAAAGCCTTAGCCAGTGCCATGTGGATGGTGACGTCCAGAAAGAGTGACCAAAGAAGGACAGGCTGGCTCTAAAGTGGGTCCTTGTTCAGTGCAGCGCTTGGCTGAGGACCAACATCAGGCTCCCCCACAGCGGAGCTTCCAGCCTTAAGTATCCAGGGTTTTCCTTGACCACCTAGAATTCCATCAGCCAACACACATGTATAAGGTACTTTCATTACTGTGACAAAATACCTGAGAAAAGTAACTTAAAATGGAAGAAGAGATTTGTTGGGCTCACAGCTTGTCAAGGAGTGGAGTGTGAGACACACTGGTCACACAGCTTATGCACACAGGAAGACGGGAGACAAACACGAACGGTCAACTCGCTTTCTCTAACACTCAGATCAAGCCCCCAGCCCATGGGATGGTCCCAACCCACCTTCAGAATGGGTCTTCCCTCCCCAGTTAACCCTCCACGATGTGTCCAGAGGTGTGTCTCCAAAGTGATTGTGTAGTTGTCAGTGAAGCTGAGCCATCAGAGCACGTGTGGTGTGTACCCCTGCTGCCAGATGCCTCACAGCATCTTTCTTTCTTTCTTTTTTGTTTTGTTTTGTTTTGTTTTGTTTTGTTTTGTTTTTCGAGACAAGGTCTCTCTGTGTTAGCCTTGGCTGTCCTGGACTCACTTTGTAGACCAGGCTGGCCTTGAACTCACAGCAATCTGCCTGCCTCTGCCTCCCGAGTGCTGGGATTACAGGCGTGCGCCACCACGTCCTCGCAGCATCTTATCTCACTGAAACTGCTAACCCTAGGAAGTGGGGAGGTGGCTGCCTGAAGCTGGCTGCAGTCTCATGATGGCTAGTGTTCCTGTTATGCTCCTCATTCCCCCTTAGGTGGGAAATGAATGTGGTTGCCATTGAAATGTACACTCAGTCCTTTGGAGAAAACTACGAAAATACACCCCAGGGGGAGAGGCTATTGGCGTTGTTAGGAGAGCTTGTCATTGTGTGGGACACTCCCCATATCCCTATGCTAACTGAGATGTCACCTGTATGAGTCTATTTTTAGAAGAGCCAAGCGGACTGTATTGCTGTGTCCAGACCTTGCCTAAGAGAGGCCATGTCTATGTTCATTTCCAGCCTAGGAATCCGTTACTGTCACTGGTTGTGTCGCTTAAGGTGTCTAACCTCTCTATACCTCTATCTCATTAGGTGAGAACCGATCTGTCGTCATATTTGTACATTTGTGGGTTAAGAAATTTTACATTCAAGTGTTTATAACTTTTTTTTATGATGCTATTGACTGGCAACTTTGGTTTTATTTATTTGTTTGTTTGTTTGTTTATTTGTTTATTTATTTATCTATCTAACAGTCCTGGCTGTCTCGGCCTTACTTTTGTAGACCAGGCTGACCTCGAACTCACTGCAATCCACCTGCCTCTGCCTCCTCCCAAGTACTGGGATTAAAGGCATGTGCCATCATGCCTGGCTACATTTTATTTTTATTCAGAACATTTCTTTATTTTTAACTTTCTATTGGTTCTTTGCGAGTTTTACATCATGCGCTCCAAATTCCTCTCCTCTCCCCCGTCCCTTTGTATTTGTCCTCAATCCTTGCAACCTCCCACCCAAAATATAATTAATAATAATAATAATAATAATAATAATAATAATAATAATAATAATAATATCTTTCCATGAAGGCTACACTTTGTCACATTGTACTACACATTAGGCCCTTTGGCCCAAGCATCTTTACTTGCAAATGTGCGTTGCAATAAGTTATTGGTCGAGTTCAGGGCCACATTATCAGTACTAGAGCCTCCCCAGGACTCCTCTCAGATATCCTATTGTTGCCCAGTGTCATGGAGACGCTGCAGCTTCAAATCTGCAGGAGCGGCCCCTTTCCGCTTTCCAGTAGTCCATAGATGGGGTAGATGTTGGAGTGGGCCAACTCAAAGCTCTGTATCTGGGCCTGGGTGGTAGCTGAGTTGGCAGGCATGCCAGCTCTCCCCACCCACTACCAGTGCCTGCCCTGGGTAACTCACACAATGCCGCAGCCAGCAAGGAACAGGGTCCACTCTCTTCTGAGTGCTGCCGCTGGCAAGGGGCAGGACCTGTTCTCCAACTCTCATGCCCTTGAGACCAGCTCACCTACACCCACACCACTAGGGCCACCTCCACTGTGATGCCCAGGCAAGGTCCGGGATTGTTATCCCTAGTGTTACAGCTAGTGAGGGACAGGGACAACTCTCCTGCTCTCAGCCCTCTGAGCCCCTTCTCCCACCTGCTGATGGTGGTGAGGGGCAGAGGGTGGGGGGCAAAACATTTCTTTTATATTTTGTTTATTTGTATGTGTGTACACACATGCACCAAGGAGTGGGGGGAGGCAGCTCTCTCCTTCCACCATGACGGTTCTGGGGAGCAAACTTAGGTCATTAGCCTTCTTAGCAACCTTTATGCACTGAGCCTTCTTCCCCACTTGCCTTCTTATCTTTTATTTTATTTTTATTTTTTTATTTTTTGTTTGGTTTTTTGTTTTGTTTTGTTGTTGTTTTGTTTTTGTTTTTCAAAACAGGGTTTCTCTGTGTAGTCTTGGCTGTCCTGGACTCACTTTGTAGACCAGGATGGCCTCGAACTCACAGCGATCCACCTGCCTCTGCCTCCTGAGTGCTGGGATTAAAGGTGTGTGCCACCACGCCTGGCTATTTTTGGTTTCTTGAGACAGGGTTTCTCTGTGTAGTCTTGGCTTTCCTGGACTCACTTATAGACCAGGCTGGCGTCGAGCTCACAAAGATCCACCTTCCTCTGCCTCCCAAGTGCTGGAATTAAAGGCATGCACCACCATGCCCAGCTTCTTATTTTATTTTTATAACCTACTAAATTAGTGCTGCCTACACATGAATACATGTGGAGCTCTCCACTGGAGCCTGGGAAACCTACAGGGATCACACGTCTAAGAAAACTCTCTCTCTCTCTCTCTCTCTCTCTCTCTCTCTCTCTCTCTCTCTCTCTCTCTCTCTCTCTCTCTCTCTCTCTCCCCACCCAAATTCTCTTCTCACTGTTGTATGCACTTGCATGAAGGAGGCTAGTCCGGGTCAACAAGCCTCCCTCTGGCCCCCAGAAAAGGCCCTAGAGTGGCTGACATCAATTTCAAAGGTGCCAAAAGGTACCAGGCTGACAAGCATCTGCTTCTGTTTCAGGGGAGGTCTTCTACAGGAGCAAATACTTGCAGAGTGACACCTACAATGCCAACATCGAAGCCAACAGAATCGTGGTGTCTGAGTTCGGGACAATGGCCTACCCAGATCCCTGCAAAAACATCTTTTCCAAGTAACATCCCCTTTTGAATCTTGACAAATTCATGCTTTTTAAATTTATTTTTGATGGTCAAAACAGCCCACGTTTTCTCCCCTAATCGTTTTCTTTGGGGTAGGTAAAAATCCGTGTGGCCAGCCTGTGGCCATAGATGCTATGTGATTCTTAATCACTGATGGCAAGAGAGGCGAAGAGCACTTGACACATTGTCAGATGGTCACCTGCCTGGCTGGGAGGAGAGTATTCGTCCATTATCAATCAAAATTACAAGTGTGTGCTCCCTTTGGTCTAGAGATACACTTGCTCATGTCTGAAGTGACAAATAGACATTATTCCCAGCTATGTCATTTGTTATGATAAAAGCTAAAAACAAGTCAAATGTCATTGCCAGAAGTCTGGTTGAATACACGACAGTAAAACTGTATAAGAAAAATGCCTCACTGAGGCCAAAAGGAAATTTTATATCCAAACATAAAATCTAAGACATGATAAGTTAGGAAGTTGTTGTTTTAAAGCAGGGTAGGCCTGGAGAGACAGCCAGTGAGTAAGAGCACTTGTTGAGAGAAAGCACAGAGTCCCAAGTCCAAGTCCCCAGAATACTTATAAGAGCCAAGCATTGTTACAAGCATGCCTATAACCTTAGGGCAGTGTGAAATGTAGCAAGGTTTTGTAGACTGCCAGCCTAGCTCCAGGTGTAATGAGGGACCGTGCCTCTGGAGAGAGTGGTAGAAACTGAGAGGCAGGACAGCTGACATCTGCTTCTAGTTCATTGTGCATACCTATGGGTGCATGTACCTGCACACAAAATGTGCATAAAGTGCATACATCATACGCACACACAAATGTGTATGAAATGCACACATATCTCACACACACACACACACACACACACACACACACACACACTGGAGAGTGTGGTAGAAACTGAGAGGCAGGACAGTTGGCATCTGCTTCTAGTTCACTGTGCACACCTATGGGTGCATGTACCTGCACACAAATGTGCATGAAGTGCACACATGACACACACACACACACACACACACACCTTTTTCTTAAAGCAAGGCACATAAATGGCACAGAGCATAAAGAGATTCAAGAGGACAATTCAGGGGGTGGGAAGCTGACAAATGGGAGGGTGGGGAGATTCTTCTGGAACACATCTGAAGTCATCTAGGTTATGAAACAGATGTGTGTATTACACATGCAACAAATAAATTCTTGGCTGGAGGGTCAGGCCTGCTGTCACTATCTCCCTTCAGATACACTCCAGGCAGCGAACTATGGAACGATTCAGGGCGGATTGGCCAAGGACAGGAAAACTGCTTCTGCTTTTCCAGGGCTGACATCATCAGTCCCTGGAGCAGGGCGACTCGCCCTTGCAGCCAGGGCTGAGCTGGGAGGTGTCAGCAGAGAAAAGGGAGTGAGTGAGTGGGCTGGAAGGACTTCAAAGCCACACCTGGAGGAGAAAATCTGCAGTTAAAACCTTTTGTCGCTAGGGGGAGCACCACTCAACACTTGTATCCAGTGTTTGCCACTTGGACCACCACACCCCCTTGGGTTGTTTTTCCCTGTTTGTCATTTGCCTTTTGGTGAAATGAGCCGTGTGTTTGAACTAACATGAGCTTGATTTTCTTTTTGCCAAAATTAATTCCAGCGCTAAAGATCATAGCTCAGGCTGTAGAATGTTTACGCAAAGCCCTGGCTTTGATCCCCAGCACAAGTTTAAACCGGACATGACCAGTGCTCCAAGTCTGGACAGAGTGCCTCTCTGAACTTAGAGCTAAGCTACCCGCCAGCAAGTCCCCAACAATCCTCCTGTGTCCACCTCACAGAGCCAAGCACTAAGCACAAGTTCAAGGACCTCCGTGGGTACATAGCAAATCTGAGCTAACCTGGGACACATAAAACCTTGTTTCAAGAGCCGGGTGTGGTGGCGCATGGTCTTTAATCCCAGCACTTGGGAGGCAGAGGCAGGTGGATGTATGTGAGTTTGAGGCCAGCCTGGTCTACAAAGCAAGTCCAGGATAGCCAAAGCTACACAAACTCTGTCTCAAAAAATCCAAACCAAACAAACACACCAAAAAACCTTGTTTCAAAAGAAAGAAAGAAAGAAAGAAAGAAAGAAAAGAAAACAAAACAAAAAAACACTAGCACTCCGGAGGCAGAGGCAGGCCGATCACTGTGAGTTCGAGGCCAGCCTAGTATACAAAGTGAATCCAGGACAGCCAAGGCTAACACAGAGAAACCCTGTCTGGAAAACAAACAAAAGCAAGAAAAAAAAAAAAAACAAAAAACCCACAAATAAGTTATTGAACAAAGTACTCAACCAGGGTTCAGATTCTACCAAAGAGATTTACTGTTTTGCTAGCTTTGGGGAGGGGCGGGTGTAATAGCTTCGTGTCTGATACCTGTGTGTGGCTACTTAAAACAGTTGTAAGCACACCAGCTCCTGCTGCCTCTAGTTGAAGAGACCCCTGTCCTTTTGGCACTCAGGAGGAGTGTCAGGTGGCCACATTGCCCCAGCACCTCACTCACTGGCTCACTCCGGGTTGTGGAATGTGGGGGGAACCTGATCTCTGGGCCCTCCAGACTCCTCACGTGACCCCTTGAGACCCAGAGTCTTTCCTCTGTTGCTGTAGCAGACCGCACTCAATGGCGAGAAGGCTCGCCATGATGAAGAACAGAACTTTGCAGCCGGCCAGGCACGCCACCCACACCAACCGTCTTTCTTTCCAGAGCTTTCTCCTACCTGTCCCACACCATCCCCGACTTCACAGACAACTGCCTGATCAACATCATGAAGTGCGGAGATGACTTCTATGCGACCACAGAGACCAACTACATCAGGAAGATCAACCCCCGGACTCTAGAGACGTCCGAGAAGGTTGTATAGGCTTACAGCCAGTGTCCGTTCCTGACCTACCCCCCAACCCCCAGGGGGAAGGCAAGCTGACTACAGGAAGCTCACTGCAAGGTCCCCTCCTCTGATCCCCTTCAATTCGCAGCTGCCCTAGCATGGTGCTTGTAGTTACGCCTAAGCAGGGGCTGCCCAGTGTTCATCCTTGTGGCTGCACTCGCTACTTAAGCATATTTCTGTTACCCATGGGACGCATGCATGATGGGAGTCCCAAAGATGGCTCCACCTAGTGACGCTGCAGCCATCCTTCATGCCTTTCTCATGTGTCCCTATAGGGCTGGAGAGATGGCTCAGTGGTTAAAACTATGTACTACTCAGGACGGATGATCTGAGTTGAGTTCTCAGCACCCAGGCTGTAACTTAACTCCAGCGCCAGGCAATCTGATGCCACCTTCTGGCTTGTGTGGGTACTGCACTCATATGCAAGACTATAAGGGGCTTAAAATAACAAGAAACCTATGGAGGCCTGCAATTCTAAATCCAATGTGTTTCCCAGCTCCTGCACTTGTCACCCATCCTCGGTGTTCTCAGCTGATAGACATATCACTTTAGTCCCCACCTTCTCAGGCCCATGGCGTTCCCTTTGTGACTGTGTGCTCCAATTTCCCGTGTCCTATAAACATACAAGTAATGAGGTCACAGGCCACTCTCAAATGGTATGACATCACCTTGTCATAATTACACATTCAAAGACGCTACTGCCACATGAGGTCACATTCACAAGCGCTGGGGTTAGGACTTCCTCCTGTATGTTTGGAAGATGGAACAACTCAGAAGCCCTACCCACAGTGACCTGCAGAGGGCAGTATTACTCAGAGAGCAAAGGCACCGGCAGACAGAGCCGCTTCCTGGGAAGCACTGGGCCAACATTGCCCTGAAATCAATAGACCCCATTTCCGTTTGCTCCAGCTGGTTGTTCAAAGCCACAATGTTGTCATCGGCATTTGAACGATGTGCGAAATTGAACACTTTTCTTAGCTGGGAAATTACGTCCAGTTCCCTGTAAACTAGGTGGCCAGGGCCCAACTGATGCATCCTGGGAAATAGCGGAAAAACCAGAGCCCTACCTAACTTGGGTCTGGCTGGGCTATCCTGGAGAAGAACAGACGGCTAGCCCCCAGCCATCCAATTGTCCTCTGGCTGTGATCTGTTCTGAGCAAGGGTCGTCGTTCAGCGCCTTGGTAGAATTCCTGAGTTAAGTGAATGGTTTTATAACTCTGTTTCCAGAGTAAAAAAAAAAAAAATCATGAGAGGCCTGGAGAGCTGCATGTCTCTGCCTCTGTGAACTCTAATAGGGGTAAATTTAAATGACTTAATAGAAGTGGCACCCAGCAGTGACTGAGACTGGCTGGAAGGTGGCAATCTACCTGCCTTTGTCATTCCTTAGAACCTACTTTCATGAGGCACCCTGTCTCTGTGCTGGGGATCGATCCTGACAAGACCAGGGTGTGAGGTGAGAGTTATAGACACACACACACACACACACACACACACACACCCCAAAACAAAAAAATACACCTGCTCACTAGCTCCCCCCAACGTCTGCCACGGAAGTAGTGCAAGATCGTATTGGACCATGGAAATTATGCCTTTTGCATGACTCCCCCCTCCCCCAATCAAGAGATATGCAAAGAGATCCACCTTCCTGCTAGACCTGGGCTCAGTCAAGAGCTCATGGGGTCCCGTCTTCCCCTCTTTACAAAACGGAATGGCTATCGTATTTTACAGGTTGATTACCGCAAGTACGTGGCTGTAAACCTGGCTACCTCACACCCTCATTACGACGCGGCTGGAAACGTCCTTAACATGGGCACATCCATTGTGGACAAGGGAAGGACAAAGTACGTGATGTTTAAGATCCCGGCCACAGCACCAGGTAGGTCACTCTGGGGAACTAACAAAGCGAAGACAGCCCAGAAGAGTCCGGATCTGTGCTTGTGACACTCTACACCATGCAGGACCTTCCTCCACAGATCATTCAGATGACCTTAAATTCAGTTTTGTCATCTATGTGACTCCAAAAGTTCTTTTGGGAAGAGCTTGGTTCTTTTCCTTTGATGTGAAAGAGACATTTCTGAGATTATTTTGGATAAAAGAAATCCATCACTATCTTAACCTCCTGGTTTTTAGGCTCCAATTCATGAAGTCACTATTTTATCTACCCACCCACCCACCCATCCGCTCACCTATTTATCCTTTCATCTACCAATGTACTCATCTACCCTCTCAATTACTCATCCAGCCAACTATCCATTTATCCATCCATCTATTCATCCACCTATGCATCTACGCATTCATCTACTGACCAATCACTCACCCATGCATCTACCCATCCAGTCATAAACCATCCTCCCATCCACTCATTTATCCACCTATCCATCCACCCACATAACCACCAATCCACATGTATACATATCCACCCACCCACCCATGTATTCAATCCTCTATCCATCCATCTATGTAGCCCTCTTCTAACCTTTCTCTAGATACTAATTTAGTCATTTTAAAAGATTTATTTATACAGTATTCTGCCCATATGTGTGGCTGCACACCAGAAGAAGGCACCAGATCTCATTATAGATGGTTGCGAGCCACCGAGTGGTTGATGGGAATTGAACTCAGGACCTTTGGAAGAACAGACAGTGCTTTTAAGCTCTGAGCTATCTCTCCAGCCCTAGTTTAGTCTTTTTTTTTTTTTTTTTTTTTTAAAGTCTTCGGACAAACGTTTTATATGCCAAGATGGTGCCACCTCTTCCACCCTGCAGCCAGGCTCCCAGAGCTGTTGGGGTGCTCAGCCCTGCTGGGATCCACTCCAGATCCACACCCTGTTCCCAGGGCCTTCTGGACCTCCTCCTCTTAGGGCCTGGTCCTGGAGCAAAGCCCAGGCCAGTGATTGATTGCATGTTCCCGAGGGGGAAGAGGGTGAGGCTCCCAAGCTGTGTTTGTCTAGGACCCTCCTGGTTGCCACACCCAGCAGATGAAGCCTTAAAGGATGTTTGCCTTGACCTTCTGGCCTAGGAAACAAGTTTCTCTCTGTGACCTTGAGAGTCCCTGCCTGCTCCCTACTCCTACAACCTGCTGAAAACTACCCAGCTCTGCCAGAAGCTGGAAGCACAGCCCATCCCCACCCTGACCCCCAGGTCAAAAGGCTACGAGAATATTATTAAATGAATTTACTTAAGCCGATGAAGGATGTGTGTGGTCCAGTCAAGCGTCTTAGAGTTACCAGACTGGGGTCTTTTTTTTTTTTTCGAGACAAGATTTCTCTGTGTAGCCTTGGCCATCCTGGACTCACTTTGTAGACCGACCAGGCTGGCCTCGAACTCACAGCGATCCGCCTGCCTCTGCCTCCCGAGTGCTGGGATTAAAGGCGTGCGCCACCATGCCCGGCTCAGACTGGGGTCTTATAAGCATCTTATCTGCTACCTCATATCCCAGGGGACTGTGAGGCTCATAAATTTGGGTGACATGGTGTTGGTCACATGGCTTACAGGAGCCCTGACATTATGCAAAGAGGTGGTGGCAAGGGGCATTTCCCATGCTCTATGTGCCAGACCTGGGCCTTCCATCTCAGTTTGCTTTGTGTTCCTCTTCACTTGTGGAGAAAACTAACCCGTAACCCCCACAGCATTGCCTCCCACCTGCCAGCTGTTTACTGCACAGTTGCTGCACAGGTGGCAGCAGAGAGGTGAGGACCTTGACAGGGAACCCATTATAAATCAGCCCCAGGACTGGGTGGGAAGGCCTTTTGCCCAGGGCTGATTCATGCTTACAAAGGACTCAAAAGACAGAACACACACACACACACACACACACACACACACACACACACACACACACACACACAGACACAGAGCCTTGGCTTCCAGTACCAGCAGAGGCCTGTGAACTGTGGTTAGAACAGGGGGCAGTGATGGACCCCCACCCCCACCCCTGCCCCATGTCCTATTGCTTGCTTTTCTGGGTTTTTTGTTTGTTTGTTTGTTTGTTTGTTGTTGTTTTTGTTTTTTCTCCTGACAACACAGGAAGAAGAAAAGGCTAAGACTTGGATCATTGTGATAGACCATTATTTGCCCGTCTGTGAAATGGGCATCCTACAGCTTAGCTTCATTGCTAAGTACATGGAAACAAATCCCTCATCATTGGATGGAGGCATGGTCCTGTCAGTACTATGCCAGCCTTGTAACCATGACGATTTGCATTTGGTCCCCAGAGCCCACATAAAAAGCCTGTAGTACACCTGTAGTAACCCTAGCTCCGGAGAGACAGAGACGGGCAAATTCCTGGGGCTCACTAGTGAAATGTGTGGGTTCCAGGTCTATTGTTTTTAAATTATCTGTATTATCTGTAGGCCCAGCTAGCAATCAATTAAGACACAGGCACTTGTTATATTTAATTAATTAATTAATTAATTTGTTTGTTTGTTTGTTGTTTTGAGACAGGGTTTCTCTGTGTAGTCTTGGCCATCCTGGACTCACTTTGTAGACCAGGCTGGCCTCGAACTCACAGCGATCCACCTGCCTTTGCCTCCCGAGTGCTGGGATTAAAGGCGTGCGCCACCATGCCCGGCTCTACTTGTTATATTTTAAAATAGCCTTAGTTAATCTGGGGCACTGCAGATATCAATCCTCTAAACTACCTCCCATAGTGGGGCAGGCATGGGATCCCTGCCTCAATCCCATGCCATCTGCTTCCAATAACTTCTATCAAGCTACCTCTCATCCATAATCCCAAATACTTGCTAATGTTCTTCATCTGGGCCGGATTTTTCATCCACACCGGCCATGTGCTTCTCCCCCATCTAACCCATGGCGGCCTTCCTCTCCTCCCTTCAGGTCTCTCTCCTTCCTCCTCGTGGAGGTCTCTCTTCTCCTTCCCAGGATTTCTCTCTCTCTAAGCCCTACCAATCTCCTCTGCCCTGCCCAGGTGGGATGGCTTTTTATTAAACAAAAGGTGGGTCACAGAGACAGGAAGCAGTAATTAACATCAAAATACATCAGACCATCCCCCCTGCCCCCCCCACCCCAACACAGGTCCTAGTGAGAACCCCTGTCTGAAGAAGCAAGGACAATGCCTAGAAGCAGAGACAGCTCAGGTGGTCCTCTGCACCTGCCTGTCCGTGTGCACACGCTTATCTCAGCCCTGAGGCACAGGGTAGTCTGTCATCACGACAGGCAGCTGGGTGTTTCCTTACGGGTAGTATTAAGAAAAGTGGGCAGAAACCATGTGGGGTACATTGTGTATGCTGGCTCCCCACAAAACACAAGGGCTTAAACCTGTGGGAAGGGTGGCCCTGGGAAGCTTGCTAGAAAATGCAGTCTGCGGCCCTGCCCTGGGAACACATTAAACTCTGCATTTGATTACCATCCCCACATGATTCACGAGTGCATGCATTCATGGGTCTGCAGCAGGGGTCCGCAGCTTCTGCGGCAGGACTGTGTGAGAACCAACCCTCTGGTGTCTGTCACAGAGGGCTCACCTGGGCTAATGCTCCTGGGAGCAGGAGTGGGTGTGGCCAATGTCCCACATAAAGTTGTGTTTGTAAAAGCAGCTGTAGACTCAGTTTAGTCCCCAGGCTGGAGGGGAGACCATTGGTCCTTCAGGCTGGAGACCCCAGAATTCACCATGTGGGCTCTAGTGTGCGTCTCTCAAGATCTGGTCCTGTGGGCTATTCATTGAAGGGTCTCCTGAGGACACAGCCGCAGTGCAGGTGATAACGCTATCCTGGTCCTTCTGCAGGCACCAAGAAGAAAGGGAAGAGCCCCCTGAAGCATGCTGAAGTATTCTGCTCCATCCCCTCCCGCTCACTCCTCTCCCCCAGCTACTACCACAGCTTTGGAGTCACGGACAACTATGTGATATTTTTGGAGCAGCCTTTTAAGTTGGATATCCTCAAGATGGCCACCGCATACATGAGGGGGGTGAGCTGGGCTTCCTGCATGGCATTCGACAGGGAGGACAAGGTGAGGCCTTCCTGTCTATCTACCCCACCCCGGGAGCCCTGAGAAGGAGGCTAGCCTGAGGGAACTTTAACTGCTCGTTAGTCTCTCAGCAGGCAGACGCCTCCATCTGTTTGATATCTGGATGGGTTCATTAGAGTGGGTCCTGCGTTAGGGCATCCTTACTTCCAAATGCAGACTGTCCTGGGAACAGGATGTGATCCTGGGCAAACAAAGCCCCCACCAAAGCATCCCCGGATGCATAGCCACTGTGGGATTAAGTCCACATCCAGAGCTGGGGGTCTACACGGCCTCTGGAGAAGGATCCTTCAGCACATCTGCTCTCATCATACAGTGTTGGGGAGGGGGTCCTAGATATGAGTGAGAGCTTACATATCAGGATGGCACTGGGCTCCACAAATATGGAGCGAAAGAAAACATCTTCAGTTGGAGGCACATGAGTGTCCCATGCATGTACAGATGAGTGTGCATGCATGGGTAGATGTTAAACACATGTGTATGTAATTATGAGTTTCTCTTTTTTTGAGACAGGGTTTCTCTGTGTAGCCCTGACTATCCTGGACTTGCTTTGTAGACCAGGCTGGCCTCAAACCCACAGAGATCCACCTGCCTCTGCCTCCCGAGTGCTGGGGTTAAAGGCATGCACCACCACCACCGCACTGAATTTCTTTATTTATTTTCTGTTGCTGCTTTTCACAAATGTCCAGTAATTCTCGGTGTTATATCTATTCAGTTAGAAAACCCCATGGAAAACCCGCTTTACTGTGCTGGGGTGTAGCTCAGCTGGTAGAGTGCCTGCCTAGCACACACAAAGCCCTGGGCTCAATTCCCAGCACTGTATAAACTCAGTGTGGTGATGTGTGCCTGCAACCCCAGCACTCAGAAGAGGCAGACACAGAGGATTAGGAATTCAAGGCCATCCTCAGCTACATACATTCAACACCAGCCTGGCCTACATGAGCCCTTTTCTCAAAATAATATATATTTTCTAAATTCCTTTTCCATCAGGCCCTCCACTATCTTTCCTCCTCCCCCTCCTCTTCTCCCTCCTCCCCCTCCTCCTCCCCCTCCTCTTCTCCCTCCTCCCCCTCCTCTTCTCCCTCCTCCCCCTCCTCTTCTCCCTCCTCCCCCTCCTCTTCTCCCTCCTCCCCCTCCTCTTCTCCCTCCTCCCCCTCCTCCTCCCTTCCTCTTCTCCCTCCTCCCCCTCTTCTCCCTCCTCCCCCTCCTCTTCCCCCTCCTCCTCTCCCTGCTTCCCCTCCTCCTTCCCCTCCTCTTCTTCCTCCTCCCCCTCCTCTTCTCCCTCCTCCCCCTCCCCTTCTTCCTCCTCCCCCTCCTCCCCTTCTTCCTCCTCCCCCTCCTCCCCTTCTTCCTCCTCCCCCTCCTCCTGCTCCTCCCCCTCTCCCTTCTGTTCTTCCTCCTCCTCCTCGTCTCTGCCCCACAGTGCCCTCCCACCCTTGCCTCCCCCCTCCAGTTCTGGAGAAAGTCACCATTATCCATTGACTGTCCGCAACAGTGCTTTTGGACCATCACGCCCACTTTTATTTACAATCACAAATAACGCCATCTTGTATCTCCTCAGGGGAAGAAGGAGGTAGATGAGGCCCGCCACTGATTCTAATCCTCAAGAAATTTCTCGCAATAGCACTCAAGGGCTCCATTCACCACCCTCAGTCAGGCCACACCTTTCTCCCACTCCTTGCTTGTTCTGGATGTCTTCTCCGATGTCCAACTGCCGAGGGCCTCCGCATCTTCTCATCCTCCTGGAATGAGATGGTGTCCTCCCTCATTGGTCTAGCTCTCCAAGCCTGCAGGAAAACCCCACAATGGCTTTCTCCATCTGCCACCCCTACCTTGTTTTTCCCGAGCGTGCCCTACATTGCTGATGTATTACAAATTTTCTGTTTCTTGTGGATTCCACCCCCAACTCACATGTACAATCCTTAAAAGGAACTGCTTTGTGTCACTGTCACTGTCACTATAGTTCCCAAAGAAGTGCCCGGTGCACAGAAGGCCTTCTGTATTTGTGTCAGGAAAGGGCAGGGCAGAGATGCTACTCAGGTGGAATATCCCCTTGCAGCCATCTTCAGAGAGACTGGGTTTTTCCTACTGCCAGGAGCTTGGAGACCTGTGAGCCTGAGTCTGCGGCTCTGGGGAGGCCCTGGCCTAGAGGGTCCCAAGCTCCAAAAGTAAACTTTTTCATAAAACTCTAAGTGACTGACCTGGAGTTGGAGTCACAGTGAAGATATGTTAAGCCAGAACAGCCCGAGGAGAGCTGAGAGAGGAGGAAAGGGAGGAGAGAGAGAGAGAGAGAGAGAAAGGAGGAAGGGGAGAGAAAAGAGAGAGAGAGGAGGAGACAGAACTGGGATGTCGCTTGGTGGTAGAACATTTACCTAGCATGCACAAGGCATTGTGTTACCACAGAAAAGACAGAGAGAGGAGAGGAAGAGAGAGGGTGGGACAAGGGGAGAGAAAGAGAGACAGAGAGAGGTTGTATCAGACAACCAACCTGTAGAAATAGTTCGTTACCACCCAGACTATTAGCCTGGTCACACACAGCCAGGCCACCCTAACCAGACCTGGGCCCACTCCCCTGTACCCCTGATGACGAAGTGGGGTGGCTGTGACCAGCAGCCCTGGGAAGTGTACTCTGCACTACAGTATGTAGAAAAGAGGACTGAAGAGCAGGAAGTTAGGGTTTTAGGGCTCCAGCCTCAGATAGAGCCTGCCATTTAGATTCTACCATCATGACTGTTCCCAGGGCGCTCGCTTGTCCATCACTGGAACCACAGCAGCGCACTCTTGGGGCCCTCCCCAAAGGCTGCTCAGCCTCCTGGGGTCTGCATGCCACAGCAGGGCAGTTCCATTCACTGGAGCTTTTGCCTGCCTACCAGTCTGGCAGGATTTTTTTTTTGTTTGTTTGTTTGTTTTTGTTTTTTTACTTAATGTAAGTGTGTGTGTGTGTGTGTGCGCGCGCACGCGCGCGCACGCACGCTTTAATTCCTTGGTGGCAAATGCTCAGGAGTGTACTTGCTAAATTGAATGATTGATGGATAGATAGATAGGTAGGTCGGTTGGTAGATTGGTAGGTGGGTAGATCAGTAGATCAATAGATCAATAGAACAGAATGCCTCATACAGCATGGTACGATTTATAAGAAAACATGTACACACAAGCACACACACATATGTACAAATGCAGTGAGGTCAACCCCAGGTGTCATACCTTAGGACACCACCTACCTTGTTTTCTTTTTAAACAGTGTCTCTACCTGGCCTGTGGCTTGCTAATTCGGCTAGATTATTCAGCCAGAAAGCACCATGGGTCCCTCGAGCTGTCTCTGCCTCCAGTCCCAAGCACTGGGCTTATAGGTGTGCACCACAGCTCCCGGCTTCTTCACGTGGGTGCTAGGAATCAAACTCAGGTCCTCAGGCTTGTACAGCAAACACTTTATCAACGGATCCATCTCCACGGTCCTTTTGTCTTAATATATTATTAGGAAATATTCATTATATAAAGTGATAGATTTATAATGATATTTTCATACTTTGTGTTTATTGCCTATTCACCTTTTAATTTCATCCACATACATCCATACACAAAATATATAATTGTAATTTTGAAAAAAAAATTTAATCTACTGGTGGAAATTTTGATTTATTCCGTATTTTGGCCATTGGAAATAGCACTACCTGGCATTTTGGGGTGCATACAGAGCTTAGAATGGGGAAAGAGACGTTCATATGGCCACAAGCTAGGGCAAGCCTCGGTGCTGTGATCGCTGATATGCCAAGCACATCAGAGGGTGGGCTGACCCCTGGGTGGGCATTTTCTTTCAGACTTACATTCACATCATCGACCAGAGGACCAGGAAGCCGGTGCCAACCAAGTTCTACACAGACCCCATGGTGGTATTCCATCACGTCAATGCCTATGAGGAGGACGGCTGTGTTCTGTTTGATGTCATCGCCTATGAGGACAGCAGCCTCTATGATCTCTTCTACCTGGCCAACCTGAACCAGGACTTTGAGGAGAATTCCAGGCTTACCTCAGTGCCCACCCTCAGGAGGTTCGCTGTGCCCCTCCATGTGGACAAGGTAACGTGTTCCCAGGATTCTCTGTTCTCTGCACAGCCCTGGGCAGAAAGTTTGTTGACACTGAATTCCACAATGAACTGGGTTTTCTTTTTTTGTTTTGCTTTACTTTGCTTTGCAGTGCAAAAATAGAACCCAGGGCCTCACACATGATTTACAACTGAGCAACAAATATATCCTTTCCCATCCCAGTCCTGAACTATTCTTTGAAAAAAGTTTTTCAATCATTTTCTAAAAGCAGTTCTGTTCTGTAGAAACTTTAGGAAATGTAACTAAATGGAAGAAAGGAAGGAAGGAAGGAAGGAAGGAGGGAAAGAAGGAAGGTCCCTTTAAATCTGGCTTGGAGTGATAACATAGGCTGTGTTGACAGCACAGAGGAAGTTGAGGCTAGCCTGGGCTACATAGCCATACCTTGTGTCAAACAAACAAATGACCCCCGTTAAACCCATCACATAAGATGAACACTGTGTTTATTCCAATCTCTCTGGATACACTTTAGATAGATAGATAGATAGATACATACATACATACATACATACATACATACACAAATGTACATGTATATTTTAATTGTATCTTTTTAATAGTTTCATTGAGATATAATCCACACACCATAGACTTCATCCATTTAAAGTGTTCAATTAATTGTCCTTTGTTATAGTCAGAGTTGAGCATCCATCTCCACCCTCAATTTTGAACATTTTTACCACCCTTAGAGAAATCCCATACTCTTTACCCCTTAGCCATCATGTCCCAGGAACTCTCCCCTTGCACCAGGCAACCATGGATCTCCTCCCAGCCTAAAAGGCATCACCCATCCAAATGCGTTATGTTGGCAGAATCCTACAGCACACAGCCTGCCACCCCTGCCTTTTCTTCCCCAGCAGTGTTTTTGCTTCACCCATATCGCGGTCTGCATCCACACTTCATTTTCTCACACGGCCAAGTGTGTGCGTACTGTTTTGCCTTCTGCCTTTTATACCAATTATGTATCTAGACATCTCTCTATGCTCTCCTTGTAAGTATTCAGCTAATGGCCCATGGGAGGGACCAGGACCACCAGCTTGCACGAGTCCCCTGCTGTTTCATTATTGTTCTTAACACTGTGTGTGACCCCCGGTTCAGGAGTCCTCCTCCACCAGGGCACGGCTGTCACAGCTCTGAGCAGGAGGAGGAGGAGGTTTCTGGCCCCAGAAGTCACTGACCTCATGATATAATTAATTTAAATGGAACCAAATTGAGCTCAATTAAAATGTGGCAGCTCCCATTTACCGAAGGAGCCCTGTGTGCCAGGTGCTTCGCTCTGCATTTCATCTCTTTGCTTACTGGCCAAGACAATTTATGGGAAAAGTTGGGAGCCTCATTTTACAGATGAAAAAAAAAAAACAAAAAAACAAAAAAACGGAGAGTCAAAGTGTTAAGCGAATGTGTCCCAGGCCACAGTGCAAGGCTAGAACCTAGACCAGTCCTAGTGGCATCTCTGTAACTGCAGAGGTACTGGAACTCAGTTGATCACCCGGCAGGCCTTATAGCTGGGGACAGTCCTCCCCAGCACAGGATGCCTTTTCTCACCTCATTTCTGGGTTCTGCAGTACAGGGATCCAGCCCAACTCCTGTCCAGGGAGCAGAAGATTTGTACCCAAGTCTCCAAACTCAGAAATCTCTTCTCTCTAACACTTCTCTATGTGTCTCTGCAATGGCTTATGCCCCATCTCACGTCACTCTGAATTCACACCCACAGTATCGTTGCTGCTGCTGTTGCTTTAATCCACTCACTTATAATTAAGTCCTTCGAAAAGAAACAAGACGCACACCAGGGAAAGCAGCACTTCCTGCTGTAAAGTGGAGGAGAGTGTACAAATGCAATCCGCACTGAGGTCTGCAGCTCCAACTGGGGCTGCCTCCTCCAAAGGCCTGACTTGGGCCTGGGGTTTCCCTACTTAGGGTTTCTATTGCTGTGATGAAAAACCAGGACCGAAAGCAACTTGGGGAGGAAAGGGTTTATTTGGCTTATACTTACACATCATAGTTAATCTTTGAAAGAAGTCAGGACAGGAACTCAAACAGGGCAGGAACCTGGAGGCAGGAACGGATGCAGAGGCCATGGAAGGTGCTGCTTACTGGCTTGCTCAATCTGATTGCTTGCTTTTTAAAGATTTATTTAATTATTCACATATTTTATGTATATGAGTGCCCTGTCTGCTTGTACATCTGCATGCCAGAAGAGGGAATCCCACTGTAGATGGTTATGAACACCATATGGTTTCTGGGGATTGAACTCAGGACCTCTGGGAGAACAGCCAGTGCTCTCAAAAGCTAATCCATCTCTCCAGTCCCCCAACCTACTCTTTTTTGTTTGTTTGTTTTTTCAAGACAAGGTTTCTCTGTGTAGCTTAGCTGTCCTGGACTCACTTTGTAGACCAGGCTAGCATTGAACTCACAGCCATCTGCCTGCCTCTGCCTCCTGAGTGCTGGGATTAAAGGTGTGTGCCACCACACCCAGCCCAACCTACTTTTTTATAGAACCTAAACCACCAACCCAGGGATGACATCACCCACATGGATCTGCACTTTTCCCCATCAATCACTAATTTTAAAAAATGCGGCCGGGCATGGTGGCGCACACCTTTAATCCCAGCACTCAGGAGGCAGAGGCAGGTGGATTGCTGTGAGTTCAAGGCCAGCCTGGTCTACAAAGCGAGTCCAGGACAGCCATGGCTAACACAGAGAGACCCTGTCTCGAAAAACCAAAAAAAAAAAAAAAAAAAATGCCCTACAGCCAGATCTTATGGAGGCATTTTCTCAATTGAGGTTCTGAGGTTCCTTCCTTTCAGATAACTCTAGCTTGTGTCAAGTTGACATAAAACTAGCCAGCACAAGGGTGTAAAGGGTATAGGAATAATGCTTAATAGGTGAGACTCTGGGTATGACTATGACACTAAACAAGAAAGAAAGGTGCTAACCAGTTGAGCATATTGGCACATGTCTATAATCCCAGCACCCAGGGGACTAAGGCAGCAGAATTCCAAGGTCAAGGCTAAATTGGTAGGCTACCCGTGAGACCTTAATTGTTGTTGTTGTTGTTTTAATTGTAAAAAGATGGCGGGGAAGAAACAGGCAAGTTGGTCTGAGGTGCTACCCTATAATCCCAACTACTCAGGATGCCAAAGCAGGAAGGCCTGGATATTTTAATGACAGCGAGGGGAACTTAGTGAGACCCTGCCTTGAAATAAAAATAAAATACAAAACCCAGGACAGGAGTGCAATATAGCTCAATGATATTATTATTATTATTATTATTATTATTATTATTATTATTATTATTATTACCACTACTACTACTACTACTACTATTTTGGTTTTTCAAACCAAGATATCTCTGTGTAGCGTTGACTGTCCTAGACTCTATTTGTAGACCAGGCTGGCTTTGAACTCACAGAAATCCACCTGCCTCTGCCTCCCTGAGTGCTGAGATTACAGGCGTGTGCCACTGTGGCCCGCATGATATTATTCTTGCCTAACAAACATGAGGCCTTAGGCCATAGATTCAGTTGTTTCACAGTTCTAGTAAGAAATGTTGAGCCGGACGTGGTGGCACACACTTTTAAATCCCAGCACTTGGGAGGCAGAGGCAGGCAGACCTCTGTGAGTTCGAGGCCAGCCTGGTCTACAAAGCAAGTCCAGGACAGCCAAGGCTACACAGAGAAACCCTATCTCTAAAAAAACAAAAAAACACACACAACAACAAAGAAAAAATACTGAGATGTGGGGGGACTTAAAAGTATCAGAAAGAATTGGCTTCCCACCCTCATGATAAGGGGTTTTGAGTGATCAATAGTACTGCATACGATCACACCAGCCCTGGCCTCTGTACCCCTTAAGCCCTCCAATGCAGCACTGAGGAGTGTCTTCCGGCCCAGGAAGATCAGGTGTCACAGGGGCACCCAGGGCATGAGTCACAGGCTAACCTCAGCCCAGGGCTGACGCAGGAAGGGAGACATGCCTTCTCCCTGTCCCCGCTTAAGGTTTTACACCCTTTGATCAGACAGGGAAAATGGCTACTTCCTCAGAACCAAGCTTGAATGGTTTCTGTGTGTCTTTAAAAGCTACCTTGTAGCCACCCAGGTGCTTTGAAATCAGCAAAGAAGAGCAAACGCTTGGATGGGCGGCTCTGGCCACGCTGCTTAATTGCTGTTTATTGTCCCTTAAAGATGGCTTCCTTGCTTTCAAGTCACTCAGCCACCTGGATGTACAAATGGGAAAGTTGGGTAGGTGGACACAGCCACACACACCCTGCTCCGAGGGCCTGGCTCCATCCTAACCCCTGCTTAGGAAAGTTCTCCCTTCTCAAATGGCCTCTACCCAGGGGCCTTTGCCCATCAGTGTCCCCTCTGCCAGCCCCACTGGCCTATTCTGAAGTGCTGCCCGCTCTCTGCAGTTGCAGTTTGGAGTCACCTATAGCATCTTCCCAGCCCATGCTCAGACTAGTGTCAGCTGAGCCTCCCTGGACTCGAAGTGTCCCTAGTGGTCGTAATATATGCTGAAGAGGCTTTCTGGGCTTAGAGAGTTCTTCATCCTTCAGGTCTCTATGCCATTGCCCCCTTTAGGGGCGTGTGTACACTGAGGCACCCTCTAGGGTGACACTCATCTCTGGTATGACGAGCTTGTTTGATCTCCTCTTGCTGCTGAGACACGGGCTCCTAGACAGCAGGGGGGAACTGGGTAATGAATGAATTCCTGGATGCATGAATGGATAAATGAATGAATGGAAAACACGAAGCAAAGTCTCTCAGAGGGCACGGTTCTCCTGTTAGCATGTCCCAGGGAGCGGTGCCTTATGCCCATAGGAGATAATGGGGGTGGGGGGTGGGGTGGGGGCGGGAGTTCTTTTCAGAGGTCTAAAGTCATTTGATCACCCCTGATACTCAAACTAGCTGGTGTCAAAGGAAGGCAGTGTGGAAGGGCCCCCCAGCACCCCAGCTGTTTATGTAGTGCTGCAGGCACCTGAGGTGGGGCTGTTCAAGGGAGGAGTGGCAGGGAGGAACCTAGACAAGTCCAGACAATGGGGCAGTGGCCGTGCCCTCATCCTGAAGGGTGCAGCAGCATGGTAGGGATAGGTTTGTGAGCATTCACTGTCATGGGTCAGAGGCCGTCACGGAAGGAGGCATGCTAGACCCACATGAGGTGGCTTCGGATCCTGCACCGGCAGATTTGGGATTTTTCTAAAAAGGGAGGCGTGAATATGAGGATAAGACACAGTAGCCTCCATGGGGGGCGGGGGAGGGTGTGCTGAGTGTGGGGTCCTGGACTAAATAGCTTTTCTGCTCTGAGTCTTTGGCAAAGGGATGCCCTGCTCTGAGATTGTCACTTTAGAGGCATCAACCTGTCCCTTCTGTCTCTAGCATGGCCCCTTCTCCACGAGATGAGAAGCTGGAAGGGCCAAGGGGTCCTGCCTACCAAGAAAGACATCGTTCCATCTCACCTACCTATCCTTCGGTTACCTGGGATACCAACTTGTTTGAGAGTCTGCCTCTGTCCTCCTAAGAACAACAGGGGCAGTTGCTGCTGTGCCCGTGAGGTGTCTGGGGCTAGCTGGGACTTAGGGTGCTGGGTGAGGCATCTATGTAGCTCCAGGCAGATCCTGGAGTGGGAGGCTCTCACTGGGCACTTCATCTGGCTGAGAACTAAGGGGTCCTAGACTTCTTGATCCATACTCCTCCTTTCAGCCTAAAAGACAGAGCCTGCTGTACTGCTGGAATGTTCTCCCTGCCCATCACAGTAGCTACCAACCCCAAGTGTGCTGGAGCTTGGAAGATGTGGCTAGCCTTAGGGTCCATGGAAGTTTCCATCTCACTTCGCCTTATTTTAAAGTCTCAGTAGCTACATGTGGCTCTTCTCAGTGTGGTTTTCTTCTCTGGGACTTGGCTTCCTTTACTATAGACTGAGGGATTGAACTGCGCCCATCTTTAAAGAACCCAACAATCCACCTATGGGACCATAATAAACCTTCTCTTCTTTCTAGAAAACAATAAGAGCTGCTATCACTCAAATAGTCTGGTTCTAGTCCTAGTGTGTTAGACAGAGCAATTCCACGGAATAGAAGGCCATGTGTCTGGGCAGGAGAAGCAATTTGGTCCTAGTTAGCTTGCTGCATTTAGTCACAGGACCTGTGGGCCTCAACTTGGGGCTATCGCTCCACGCCCTGCAAATTGTAAGAACTGTTAACCGCGTTGCCAATTCACATCACAGCCCTCTGAGCTACTCTCTATCCCGGAGTCTACAGGTAAGAGGGAAAATAACTTGCCCAACAGCAAAGACCCATCCCGGGGATTGTGTCAAGATTTGAATTCATGCCTGTTGTTAATTCTAATGCCTCTGGCCCGGGACCAGATGCTTACGTAACCATACCTTTCTGAAGTCAGACGGAAACCACTGTGCTTCACCCAGCACCCCATTTACAGATAGGGAAGCCAGCCGAGTAGGGTCAAGGGTCTTTTCAAACTCATGGAGCAAATTATGAATTCCGCCACTATCGCCTTGGCAACAGGTGGGCAGATTTCTGAGCTCCCTGCTTCCACTCAGAAGTCCCCTCTGGTACCAGGGTAACAGAGCAAGCCTGTGGGATTTTGGCTGAAATCTGGCTGATTTCTTTTCAATGCTGAGCTGGGTTGGCTCTTAAAAGCAGCCGAGTCATGTTAGGTTACTGCTGTGTGTGGAAAATTCAAAGAGTTTCTCTTCTAACCAGTCTGACCAGTTTCTGGCTGGAGCTTTTGTAGAGAGCTACTCCCTGGGAGTCAAGGCTGGACATGCCTTGGGCGGGGAGGGGGGCGGTACTGAGTGCTGCTGTCACGTGCCCAGCAAGGTGCCTCCACAGTATAAGCTACTACAGTGCCACTCAGCACATGGCTACTTCGTTCATAGATTTGATTTCATTGGGTTTTCTTCAACCAAACTGCAAAGCAGGCATGGTCTTTGTCTCTCGGCCTCTGAAAGTGGGGAAGGGGGAAGGGGAAAGCTTAGTAAGACATGTATTCACTTCCTGGGTGCCATGTGTCATGCAGTGAGCAAGATCTGGTCTCTGACATCATTGAGAAAATGACCACAAAGAAGGACAAAGCATAATAAAATAACTGCTGCCTCATGGATATAGCAGGTTTAGACTGCGTGGTCAGGGAAGGAGATGTTCGAACTAAAATCTACAGGATGGGAAAGCCCTCCCCTCCCCACCCCAACCCCCTTGCTCTGCCTTCTGTCCAAAATGTTCTTGCTTCTGGAAGAATCTCAATGGGAAGCCACGGGCCCAGGCGCTGCTTCTTTCTGTGTGACTTTCGACAAGTCACTTTGCATCTCTGGGCCTCAACTTCCTCTTCTAACAATCGAGGGGCTGAACTAGATGAGTAACCTCTAAGGACCCTTCAGTTCAGCAACCGTGATGTGGTAAGCTGCTCCTGCCCAGCAATAGAACTGCTGTCGTTAAGATAGCTTGTTTTTTTTTCATTGGGGGCGGGGCAGGTGGCTGGGGAGGGCTGGAGAGATGACTCAGGATATAAAGTGCTTGCTACACAGGCATGAGGATCTGTGTTCCATCCCCAGGATCCACTTGAAATGCAAACGTGGCGTTGAGTACCTGTAATCACAGCACTGGAGAGGTAGAAACAAGCAGAGCTCTGAAGCCAGTATAGTTAGCCATTGACTCCCAGGTCCAGTAAGAGACCCTATCTCAAAAAAAAAAGGGGGGGGGGTAAAGTCATCTTTTCCTCCTTAGCTGCTCAAGGACCCACCATCTTGAATGGCACAGTAACCATGTAACAGCCCTCACCAGGAAGCTTATGACTAACCCTTTGCTTCAAAGGAAATACATGGTCATTGCTATCCTTTACCCTGGGAAGGTGGCAACAGTACCAAAGACAGAAATACAGAAAAAGGAGCCACCAAGTCCAAGACCACACCAGTTGTTGTCTTTGTATTTGAATTCAGAATCCACTTTGGTGGGCGGCAAAAAAATAATAGGCTTTGGAGTGGTGGGCCAGTCTTTGGATTATGGGAGGAAGAATGAGACTGAATACAGACTGTACTAGAAGATTTCCAGGAAACATTGCAAGGGGTGAAGGACAGGATGAGGAGGATCGGGGGAGACTGCAGAGGCCACCCTTGGTGTCGGCAGAGAGCTAAGGGAGTTCTGCTGCTGTGATGGTGTGGGTTTCTAGGAAGACAAACTAAAAACTTAGGTGTGAAAAAAAATAAGGTGGAGAGCATGGAAGATCACACCAAAGGCCAGCCTCCGGCCTCTATACACAAGCAAACACACGCCAGAAACATACACAGGCCCCAAAAGAAGAAACAAATGTGCTACCGCCGCCCAGTTAAGAAGTTATTCTTTTTTTAATATTTATTTATTGATTATTATGTATACAGTGCCCTGTCTGCATGTACACCTGTAGGCCAGAAAATGGCATCAGATCACATTACAGGTGGTTGTGAACCACCATCTGCTTGCTGGGAATTGAACTCAGGACCATTTGGAAGAGCAAGCAGCGCTCTTAACCACTGAGCCATCTCTCCAGCCCTAAGAAGTTATTCTTAAGGGTAAAGTTGCATGCTTTTCTGATTAACAGTCCACGACCTCAGACTTGCTCAGAATGTAACTCATCACTTTGTACAATGTATCCATTCTCTATATGCTACCCACCTATTAGTCATTCTGCAGTTGTCTCAGTTAATCAGATCGATGCAACACTTACACAAAGTGTTCAGTGTTATGCAGGTTTCAGGGCCTCACTGAGGGCTTGGAGTGAACCTCTGAGAGTAAGTGGTGTTCCATAGATCTACTCTGTAGATGGAACAATGTCATCCATGAAAGTGTTTATCTAGGTCCTACTGCAAACCATTGGGCAGGTGAGGTCATTTAATCTGCAATCAGCTGAGGATGCTCATACAATTATCTTCATTAGACACAGAAGGAAACTGGACCACAGAGAGGCTAACCACTCACCCAAAGTCCCACACTTAGTATGTGGAAAATGGAGAAGCCCCCACTCCCTGTCCTGTTATTCATGGCTGTCAGATTTCCCCCACTCTCATCCCAGTGTACTTTATTAGCATGTGTGCTTGAGCTTGGACTGCGCCTGCAGTTTGTTCCAAGGCTTTCTCTCACTGCTACATCCTAGGCACGTGTATTACTGTAGCCTCTGTAACCATCCATTGATTGATGAAATCAGAGGCAGGCGGATCTCTGTGAGTTCGAGGCCAGCCTGCTCCACAGAGCGAGTCCAGGACAGCCAAGGCTACACAGAGAAACCTTGTCTCAAAAAAACCCAAAAACAAACAAATAAAAAGGGAGAACTTACTCTATGGAGCATATTTTTGTTCACCCAGAAAGATAAGGAGCCTAGACAGGTCCTGACTTTTCCTCCCACCAGCTGTGTGGCCTTGTGAGAATCTGTTACTGTTGCCAGTCCTCATTACTTTTTTTAAATGATGGTTGTATTTTTAAATTTATTTATTTAATTTGTTTGGGTGCTTTGCATTTTTGTCTGTGCTTATCTGTGTGCAATGCCTCTTGGAGGCCAGGAGAGCTGAGCACTGGATCCCCTGGGACTGTAGTTAACAGATATTTAAGAGCCAATTTGTGGTGCTAAGATTCAAACTCAGATCCTCTGGAAAAAGTTGGGCCACCCTCGTTATTTTTTAACTTAGAATAACAACAATGAAATAGTTGCTTCCTACAGTTACAGAAAGGCCAAGCAATGTGCTATGTTTTGAAGCTCCTTTCAAGAAGATATGGTAAAGCAAGGGTTTGCAGGAATTACCTTTTTTTCCCCTCATTGTTGTTTTTAACCTTTTCCTTTAAGAATGCAGAAGTGGCCTCAAATTTAATCAAGGTGGCATCTACAAGAGCAACAGCCCTGAAGGAGAAAGATGGAAGTGTCTACTGCCAGCCCGAGGTCCTCTATGAAGGTAAGGCACATCCTTTCTCATGGAAGGTCCCAAAACACCTCTCTATAATACCTCCTCCCATGCAGGACATGAAAAAGCAGGAAAAGTTCTTGGGACCCCAGGAAAAAAAATTGGGGATCTTTTAAATAGCTTCCAACACTTCTGGTCTGTGTGGATTACATACATACTTGATGGATGCAAACATCTGTGATATATTAAACAGGAGAGTAGGCTCCTGTCTCTCCCTTTACACTGTCACAATTCCTACAAAGTGGGTGTTATTGATTCACTGGGCCTGAGAGATGCTGAGCCATAGCACAGGAGCCACACCCATGGGCCCATGTTCCTCCACCCTGATGGCATGTGGGGTACGGGTACTGGCATTGGAGGATGCTCAGAAACATCTTGGATTCCAAAGAGCCCTCACTCTAAACCTGAGCCAGCCCAAAGCTCTCTGGGAAGTGCCACTGTCCCACAGGGCTGAGTCCCTGTGCTCACTGTATCACAGGGGCATGACACAACACCTTATGCAGAGAAATCTGCATTTCATACTTCCAAATTTACAATGAAGCTAGGCGTGGTGGTGCATGCCTATCTTCCCAGCATCAAGAGGCTGGGGCAGGAGGATTGCTGTGAGTCACATACTGTGTCTCAAAAAACAAATAAATTATATGCCTGTTATGCCAGCTCTCGGGAAATGGGTGATGGTCATCTTCAGCTGTAAAGACCAGCATGGATTCTATGAGATCTTGCCTTGAAGCAAACATACAAACACAAAAACAAAACAAAACAAAAATGACTGGATAAAAAAGTAACAGAGGGGCTGGAGAGATGGCTCAGAGGTTAAAAGCACTGACTGTTCTTCCAGAGGTCCTGAGTTCAATTCCCAGCAACCGCATGGTGGCTCACAACCATCTAAAATGTCATCTGATGCTCTCTTCTGGCCTGTCTTCTTCTGGTGTGCATGAAGACAGTGTACCCATATACATAAAATAAATAAATAAATCTTTAAAAAAAAAAAAAAGTAATAGAAATAATGAAAACTGCTTGATAGAGTGTTACCTGGCAGGCAAAACCAACCCCAGCAATGTTTCTAAACATTTTCTTTGTGACATAACAGACACAATTCTATAGTCAACCTTTTTACATTTACCTTATCATATAGACACTTCCATGTTATGAAAATCCTTTGTAAACATCCTTTTTACAAAGATTTTAATAGGATTCACCAAATTTCTTTTACTTATTTTAGACAAGGGCTCATTCTTGTCTCTCCCTTTACACTGTCACACAGTCCAGGCTGGCTTTGAACTTGTGGCAAGCCTGTTGCCTCAGTATTCCCTGGTGCTTGCACAGTTGACGGTACCAGCCTAGGTACCATACTCATTTTACAGTAAACATTGACACTCCTCCTAATGGCTTCTGAAGTTTCTTTCATAACCACGTGTGCTTACACACACACACACACACACACACACAGTGTTTTTAGAGAGACTTTTAAAAATTGCAGCAGCCTCTGATTCAAATCTGTATGCTCTGATTTCTATCATGGATAATTACAGGTACGTATGCATTTACAGCCCCCTGGCCTATGGCTCCTCACTCCTGAACCTTCTGGCAGGGACAGCATCATTATCAGAGGTCCCTCCCTAACCTGTGACCACTTTTGGTATAATCTGGGTCTGAATCAAGGTCAGGGTGGTACTTGGGAACTGTTCCTATGGAACAAGGCCCAGTTTGGCATGGAGAGGAAGTTCCCCACCCCAGTGCTGGGATTTCATCAGTGTTCTGTCCTCTCAAGGCCTAGAGCTCCCTCGGATAAATTACGCTCACAATGGGAAGCCATATCGTTACATCTTTGCTGCTGAAGTTCAGTGGAGTCCAGTCCCGACCAAGGTACTGACCCCTGTATCCTGGGAGTTCCTGTGCATGCAGCCTGGCATTCCCTGCACCCAACTTAATGTCTTCAAAGCAGACTCCCTGGGGCTTAAGGCTGGGAGAAGGGATTCAGGAGGGAAGGCAGTTGGGATAATCCTGACCCATGAGTGTTGTGTTCCATTTGTGCGTGGTGACACACTGTGGCAGGCTCTGAGGGTAAAGGAATCAGCAGGGAGCGCTGCCTGCAGCTGTCAGCTTACCTACTCCAGCAGGCAGGGTGTCGTGGCAACTCAGAGGATTAGTTTTGTTTTTTAAGTAACCATTTGTTGGTCTTTCCTATAGTCCAGTGCTGTCTGAAATGCTGGTCAGATACTACTTTTCTTTCAGATCAATATTTTTATTTGCGTTTCAGAGCTGATGACACAGCTCACTGGGCAAGGAAATGTGCTGTCAAGCTTGGCAGCCTGATTTTGATCTCAAGAACCCAAATGGCAGAGGAAGAAAACCAATCCCTGCCCTCTGCCTGCCGCATGCGTGCTGTGGCGTGATGCAATGTCCCACCTCCCCAACACACATACTCTTAAAATGCATACAGTAAAAATAAAACAATAAATTAAAAATAATTTAAAATTTAAAATACCTAGAGTACAAAAAGATTCACAAGCAAAAATTAATATTTACATATGCACACAAACACACCCCAAGCTACTCCCACTAATTCTACACCCCTCAGGAACAGGCCTATGAGAACTTATGGGGATTTTGTTGTTGCTGTTTGGCTTTGTTTCCTGTTTTGGATGCTAGGACTCAAACCAGAACCTCAGGTGTTCTGGGCAGCTGCTCCACCACCCCGCTCCAGCTGTGGTCCAGGGCTTTCACTTTTAAAGCAACGAAAGAACTCTATATCATATTTTAATTAGTGGCATTAAGCACCTTACTTATATAATGTGAAACATTGTGATATGGTACCAAATGCCAGAAAAGTTCAGGGCTGTGGGTTCTGAGCCCTCTGTGAGTGGAAACCTGTGTTTGACATTGTTGGAGGAAGTTTGGCTCTTCCCTTTCTGTGGCTGTGCTGCCTGGGACAGCTGTCACTCCAAGGTGATATGACAAGTGCAGGCTTAAGGGCTTAATCTCCCCTCAGAGGCTGCCATGCTCTTCTGCGCTGAGGAAGTCAGCGTGGTTACAGACACAGGACCCCATCTTTCTCTTCTCTGCGTATACAGATACTAAAATATGATGTTCTCACGAGGTCCTCCTTAAAGTGGGGTGAGGAGTACTGCTGGCCGGCGGAACCCCTGTTTGTACCCACGCCAGGTGCCAAGGATGAAGATGATGGTAAGAGTGGGAGAAGGGAGCTCATGGGAACACACTTCAAACAGAGGCATCCCACAGGTGGGTTGCCTGACAAGAAGTCTAGGTGTGTCAGTGGCAAAGCTACCACATTAAAACCTTCCTGAAACCACACTTGCTTCCACCACCAGGTTCTGTAATACGCTAGGATCCCCAGAGCTCCTTGCCATCTTTGTATTGTTATGTCACCTGTAGTGTTAACCTCTGACATCCAAGCATTTCCGGGAGCTTGCCTGAGCCTTAATAGCCAGAGATTTTCCTATGGCTCATTCACATGACATCACTGACACCCTAAGTGGATGACCTTCAATGCTCATCTCCTCGGAGACCGTGTGGCCTAAGGCCCCATCCTAAAGCACATTGTCAGCTAGGCGTGGTGTGTATGCCTGAGATCTCAGCATTTAGGAGGTAGACAGAAGATAATCAGGGGTCTAAAATCATCCTGAGCTACACAGAGAATTTGAACTACTGTCTCAAAAACAAAAAACAAAACAAAACAAAACAAAAAAAAACAGCAGCTGGGTGTGGTGGCACACACCTCTAATCCCAGCACTCGGGAGGCAGAGGCAGTTGGATTGCTGTGAGTTCAAGGCCAGCCTGGTCTACCAAGTGAGTCCAGGACATCCAAGACTACACAGACAAACCCTGTCCCAAACAAACAAACAAACAAACAAAATACCAAAAAACCAAAGCAAAGCAAAGCAAAACAAACAAAAACATACAACAGCAACAAGTTAGGTAGTTAAGTAGGTAGACCGACAGACAGATGACTGGATGGATGGATAGATGGATGGATGGATGGAT
Organism: Acomys russatus; assembly: GCF_903995435.1. Classification (NCBI taxonomy): domain Eukaryota; kingdom Metazoa; phylum Chordata; class Mammalia; order Rodentia; family Muridae; genus Acomys; species Acomys russatus. Next base: position 41,549,405 of record NC_067162.1, read on the forward strand.
GGGTGGATGAAATTGTTAAAATACACTACCTGGCATAGGCCAGAGTCTCTAAAAAAACATTCTGATAGGTAAGACTGTGACAAAAGCCAGACCTTCTTTGGGCAAGGTTTGATTTCTTCACTACACAAAGTTCATATCCTTTCCACTGAGTGACACACACTCTCTCAGAAACGTGCCACTTTAGTTTTTAAATGCATTGCAAGGGCTGGCCCCAAGTCTCAAATGACTTCTCTTAAGCATGTGAAGTTTTCCCAGCACCTGGGAAATGTGGCTTTCCACATAGCCAAATTGTCTTATCCCCTACTTTGCCTCAAAAATGCCCTGCCTACAGCCCTGGGGATACTAGGGAAGGTAATAAGCTATGGGTGGGGACACCACCCAGTCAAGCCAGGGTTGGGGCTGCCCACACCTGCGGGGGAAGGCAGGCCATCCCACTGAGACTGCCAGCTTCTTCCCTCAGGTGGGAGGGAGTGGCTTTCCACCTGGCCTTGGCTTCCTTCTGCTTGTGGCCTGGCACACAGGCAGGGGGATCCCATGTCGCTGTCATCTCCAAGGTATGGAGCTGTTAGCATCCACTCCTACTAAGGCTGGTCCCCTGCTTGGCTGGGCAACTGCTTCTCACGCCTTCTCTCCATGGGTGTGGAGTGACACTGTCCTCGTTTCATATCAAGGGGCGGTTAAGAGTGAGGCAAATTGGCAAAGTCACGAGCCCCATATGCAGAGGTTGGATTTGAATTCAGGCCAATCTGACGTCACCTGTGTTCAGATACCTCATCCCTGGCCCTTTGGGCACTTACTAAAAGTCTCCTTAACCTGTCGTACGTTGAAAGTGAGCACAGAGGATGCGGAACCTCCCAATTTACAGAGAAAAGTTGGGGTTACTAATATGACCAGGAGATGAGTTGGGCTCATTTCGGTTCTGCCGCAACCTAGGCACAGCAGCGCACAGCCTGTAATCTTGGCATCTGAGAGGTAGAGGCAGGCAGATAGGAGCGTAAGGCCAGCCTGGGCTACATCGCAAGACCTGTCTCAAAACAAAACAACAACAGCATAGATATGCAAATGTTCTTGCAATTCAAGAAGTCCCGGATCAGATCGGATCGACAAAGCAGCACACCTTAGCCCACATGTCCTCCCAGAACTGGCTGGGTCTCTCCATACTCAGAGGTTTCAAGCAGTAGGAGAGAAGCCATTCTTCAAAACACATGAAAAAGAACAAAGCACGTCCAGAACGCACCCTGCCCATCATCACAGCACCCCGAGAGGTTGGAATTTGGTGGGAATTATCTTCACTGCCAAGATGCAGAGGCGAAGATTCGGCGAGACAAAGCAACTATCCCGGAAGTAGGTTTTCCGATTCCGGTCTTGGGTTTATCTTCTGCCAACACAGAACCTCATATATTCTTTTCCCTACTGTTTGGACCAAGAATGAGTTGAAAGAGGACATCTCTGAGAAAGCCCTCCCTGCAGGTGGAGAATGCTCAGGGCTCAGGGCTATAGTTAGACACTTGGTCTCTTAGGACCAAGATGGAACCCGTAAGGAGAGCAGCTGTCTAGCCTGCGTGAAGGCCCTGGATCACACTGTCCGCATTGCAAATGGAAATTAAACGGGGTTTGTTTGTCTTCTTGTAGGAGTCATCTTGTCAGCCATCGTCTCTACTGATCCCCAAAAGCTGCCGTTTTTACTTATTCTGGATGCCAAAAGTTTTACGGAATTGGCTCGCGCTTCTGTCGATGCAGACATCCACCTGGACCTGCATGGCTTATTTATCCCGGATGCAGACTGGAGTGCAGTGAAGCAGACCCCAGCTGAGACGCAAGAGAATGAAAACTCAAATGACCCTATCACCCCACAGATTGCACCAGGATTGGGGCACAGTGAGAATGACTTCACAGCTGGTCCTAGTGTCACATGCCTTTAATCCCAGCACTCAAGAGACAGAGACCAGCAGGTCTGAGTTCAGGGCCAGCCTGGTCCAAAACACAAGTTCTGGGACAGCCAGGTCTACACAAAGAAATCCTGTCTTAGGGAAATAAAACAAAAAAAAAAAAACCAAAAACGTTTTTAAAAAGTTATTTCACCAGTAGGACCCAAGGACAGTAAGTGCTGTTGTTGACACTTGTCAACCTGGCTGTGAGTGTCTTTATTGGGTTAACTGGGAAAGGACTATCCAACCTGAATGTTAGATCCTGCCCCATCCCATAAACTGAGGTCCAGACTGGATAAAAAGGAAAAGGCCACTTGAGCACCAGCATTCACCTTGCTCTGTTTCCTGACCGTGGATGCCACGTGACACCGGCTACCTTACACTCTTGACTTGGTGCCTTCCCCACCTTTGGAGCCAGAGCAAGCCCTCCCTCCCTTAAATAGCTCTTGTCAGGTATCTTGTCCCAGCAATAGAAAAAGTGAGTACCTGCTCATTTCTCTGGGTGGAGGTGGCCATGCGCTCCATCGTGCTGTTGTTCTTTGTGCAAAGACAGCAATAAACCACAGAGACAGCTCTATTTCCATTTTTCTAAGAATTCTTGTCGGAAGATCAAGTATTTACCAGTCAGTTCTAGTATACTTAAGAAAGCCCTTTCTTTTCTGATAGAGGCCTTGAGGACCCGGGAGGATGGCTCAGTGGGTGAGGTAGCTGGTCACACAAACACAGGAACTTGAATTCAGGCACCTTGCCCCCTTCCATAGTTAGGCACGGAAAAGCTGGGCATGCCAGCATGTGACTACAGGCCAGGATCTGAGGAGGCAGAGGCAGGAGGGTCTCTGGGGCTCCGTAGCCAGGAGGTCTAACCAAATCAGCACACCTGGCAAACAGAGAGGGGCCGAGTCTCGGAAAATGAAATGGAGCAGGATGGAGGGAAATACCCACTGTCCACTTCGAGTCTACACATTTACACTTGTATGAGCACATTGTACTCAGTGTGCGCACACACAGAGGTACATACACATCCACTTGAAAAAGGCCTTGAACGTGAATCAACAATCATGTTAGCTATGTTATCATTGTTTCTGGCACAAGTAGCCACAAACAGGAGAAAAGATGAGGGGGTCATCACTGCTCCTCCCATCTGCCTCTCTTCTCCCTACCTTTCTAATGAACCATATTGTGGGTGGGTGTGGCCTTCTGGCTTTCGCTGCCATTCCCTGTTTCTAAGTCATGTGACTAGGAGGGCACGTTGCTTTGCGGTCACCCCACACAAGAAGTAGCAGAATAGAAAACAAACAAACAAACAAACTTGAAAGTCTGTTCAGAGCTTATTTGATTTTTATGTGTCTGTCTCTTCCAGTTCTTCTGAGCCCATAAAGTGGGGCTGCAGAACTTCACCCTTCCTGGCCTGTGAGAGGCCCGACTGTATGAGCAGTGACTGCAGGTTTCTATGGGACCTCTCTTTACAGGAGGAGATGCTGGCATTGACCTGAGTAAGGCATGGCAGAAGGGCCAGAGCTCAGGGTAGAGGACCAAAAACCAGGCTGGCCTGAAGCCCAGAGTGAGCCACATCATCATCTAAAGAGAAAGGAGATACCCTGAGCTGTATGCACTTCAAGGTGGACCAGACAGGTAAGGCAGAGGGGAAGGAGGTCCCCAAGCGAGTCAGTGAGTGACTGGGATGGAGGAAGTTAGAAACAAACCAAATGGCCTCCTGCCTGATGGCTGGGAGTCCTGTAGCTATCTGAGCCTCACGTTTACAGTCTAGTGGGTACCTAGAGCACAGGTTAATCCCCACAGGTTATATTCATACATGTGTATGTATAGTCCTGGCATTGTCACGTGTATAAAAAAAAAATGGTGTCCTCCTTTATTTACCGTCACAGTCAAGATGAGGCATGGTCCATCAGTGCACAGGTCCTCAAGTGACTGTCCCTCTAACCTTTTGTCCCCACTACACCCTGGCAACCACCATCTGTAGAATTTCATCACTTCAGAAATGTTATATAAAAACCAGGATCCTGGGCCACACCTGTAATCTCAGCATTTGGGAGGCTGTTGCTGGAGAATTGCCATATGTTTGAGGCCATTCTGAGCTAAAGAGTAAGACTTTAACTGAGAGAGGGGACAGGAGGGAGAGGAGGAGGTGGAGGAGAATGAGAGAGGGGGTGGAGGGAGGAAAGGAAGACCGTATAAAAGAGCTGCGCTGCTACCTCTTCTGAGGTAGGTCCTGTGGAGATTCCTCTGGAGACTGTGTACTTTCACTGCTCTGTTCCTAGCACCTTAACACCACCTGGTATGACGTAGATAGTCAATAAATACTTGTTAAATGAGTGCATGAGTGAATGAGTGAGTCAGTGGGTTCCCCTAGCAAACAGACTCAACTCCACAACACTCCAAGAGACACACATTTCACTAAAGAGTGGCTGAGGGCTGGTAAAGGCAGACCACACAGAACCCAATCCCAACACACTCTCTTATCCACTGACTTTCCTCCCCTCCAGTCCATGATCTCTCCTGTCCCCACATCCACCCTAGCATGGTCGCCCCAGTCCCTTCTGTCACCCCTCAGCATGTCCATCTCACCCAAGTTTATAGTCTGCATGCATGAGGCAAGTGACAGAGTAAAGACCACTGGAGCCCCTCCCCACTGTCTCCTGTGGGAATCTCAGCTCGTCAGCCCTGGAAGCTTAGATATGTGATCTCCAGTAGCCTGAAGAAGACATGATCAGAGACTAGTTTGGGGTGGCAGGAGTGGAAAGGAGGTGACAAATGTGACAGTCACTCACCCACTCTCGCTTCTGTTTCAAGTGTCTGAGGGTAGAGTGGGATGTAAGGTGGTTGTGTCTCCACCTCCATGCCCTCAGTTGCCGAACAGCACCTAACCTCAAGAAAGGGCCCAGTTCTTCAGGGATGAAACAACACTTGTTTGTTGCCCTTATTTAAGATGACAGCTGGAATGCCATACTGGTAAGGGAGGCTGGCACACCAAATCCTCTTCTGTTTAAAAAAAAAAAAAAAAAAAAACAGCACTGAAGATTGATGATGGGATATTTGATTTGTCTGGGTCCAGTGTTTTATAACCCTATTACATTTAATATATACAAAGGCCAGGGCACTTAGCTGAGAGCTCCATGAATGCTCTTTCTCCAAAGGACCACAAGACAGTCACCCTTGTCCTCCTGGACTTCCTGGTTATGAAGCGTGTGGGTGGGCAAAGTGAACCACCAGGAAGTTTTGGGAGAGAAGTATCTCTGGGTTTGTTTATTGCTTTCTCCAAGAGCTACTTCCTGGAGTGTTCCGAGTCTGGAGCGCCAGGTGCAGGGAAGGTTCACAGGTGTTGGCTGTGGCCACAGCAGGTTTCTCTAGTGTGAGTCCAGTGCCGGGACCAGCTGGATGTGTCGCCTGGGTGAATCAACTCATGAGAACCCTTTGTGCCTCTCAGCCATGTTTGCAGTATTGATTCATACTTGTTTCCTCAGGACCAAAGTTACTGTGCAGGGCTTTGAGTAGGCTGCAGGCCCAGGTTAAGCTGAAACATGTTTGATCCCTTCTTACACTTTTTAAAAAATATATCTTCATTTTTATGTGCACTGATGTTTTGTCTGCATGTATGTCTGTGTGAGGGTTCCAGATCCTCTGGAACTAGGGTTACAGGCAGTTACGTGATGCCGTGTGGGTGCTGGGAATCAAACCTAGGTCCTCTGAAACAGCAGCAAATGCCCTTAACCTCTGAGCCATTCCTCCAGCCCCCTCTTGGGTGGTTTTTAAATGCCCAGAATCTTTCCTGTATCATATCAGGAAAAACACACCTTCTATACCGTGCACACCATCTGACAGCTACGAGACACCTTGAGGCCTCAGTGTTTTCCTCTTCCCTCCGGAAGTTTAAACTCATGCCCACTAATAAATGGCCATCTTAAGAAGCATCCTTCAAGGGTGAAGCCCAGCCAAGGAGCAGAGCATTTTCTTGGCCACAGGACCTAGGAGAGGTGTACAGCGCTATAACCAGGCAGGCTAAAGATGAGCAAGGCTTCCCTCTTCCCAGTGACTGGCAGAAACATCTAGGATGGGCTCTGGAGACACCTGAGAGGCTCTTTGGGGGACCTGCAAAAGTGCTACTCCTGCAGATGGAGGCTGCAGCTCGGGACTAGGATAAAGGCAGATGTGGATGGATGAACAAAGTGGGTATAGAGCAAAGGAAGGGGAGGAGGCAGATGAGGGAGTGTGTGTTCATTGTGGAAATCCTGGCTAGATTAACATACAAAGAGGAAGACACCCCAAATCCTGTGACCCAAAGTAAACCAGTGAAAGCATGCTGGTGTGTTTTCTATGGCTTGTCTGGTGCAGAGTCTACAGGCCAGCCATCTATCTATAAGCAACACACCAACTTGAAAAACAGCCACTCTTTGCACTTAATGGGTCTTGGCTTTCTTTTCATGGGTACATAATACTCCTTTTTTGGGACATGGCAGCATGGATACTACCTACCATCCTATACTTTAGGTCATTTCCAATTCCCCTCCCCTATTGTAACAAGGACCCTGATGGGTCAGTTTGCATTAAAGCCTAGAGTTATCCTTTGCCTGGTATACAGATGATCAGTATTGTTTTCTTTTAAAAAAAAAAAAAAAATTGTCTAGAGCTGGGTGTGGTGGCGCACTCCTTTAATCTCAGCACTTGGGAAGCAGAGGCTGGCGGATCGCTGTGAGTTGGAGGCCAGCCTGGTCTACAAAGTGAGTCCAGGGCACTAAGGCTACACAGAGAAACCCTGTCTCGGGAAAATAAAAAAACCAAAAAAAAATTGTCTGCACAAGATTAAGCCAGTCAGCTTTGCAACTTGGAAAATGAAGGCTCTTATGAGTCTCCACCCCTAGCTGAGGAACTATTGACGGTTGATGGCTATTCCAGGGGGAGAGTGGCTTTAAGGGTGTGGCTCAGTACTTCAGTATGATCTAGTGGATGGCCTCGCATCCAGAAGTAAATGAGCTGCATAAACTGGATTTCATGGGTTATAAGGGTGCGGGGGAGTGGGAAACAGAGGGTGGGTCTGGAAGGAGTGTAGAGAGAAAGTTTCTTATACATAGAATGGTGTGTTGTTTTGCTTTGTTTTGCTTTGCTTTGTTTTTACACAGTATCATTTAGCCCAGGCTGGTCTTGAACTCATAGCTAAGGGTGACTTTGAACTTCTGATCCTCCTGCTTCTACCATTCAAGTGCTGGAATTGCAGGCACAGGACAGCACACTGTATGTGGTACTGGAATCCATGAATGCGAGCGATCACTCTCCCAACTGAGCTACATCTCCCAGCCTGAAATGTTGATTTTTAAATTTTTATTATATTCATTTATTTGTGTGTGCGCGTGCGTGCGTGCGTGTGTGTCTGTCTCTCTGATTGTGTCTGTGTTTGTACATGCTGATCATAGGACAGCTTGTGGAAGTCAGTTCTCTCCTCCCACCAAACTCAGGTTGTCAGGCTTGCCTGCTGAGCCATCTCTCCAGACTTGTTTTTTATTTTTGTGGCTGGCTTCTCAGCATAATGTTTTCAAGGTCTGTCGGTGTTTTTGCAGGAGTCACTATTTCAGTACTATTATGACAGTTATTACCTACCGTGTGACTATATCACCCTTGGCTTGTCTGTGCATCCGTTGGTGAACATTTGGGTGGTTTCCTCTTTGGGCTGGCATGAGCAGGCCTACTGTGGACATTTATTCACAAGTGTTGTCGATGGTGGAGGAAGAGAGGGTGCCATGACCTCATACATCCTAGGAAGTTACTCCACACCACCAAGTTGTACACCCAGCAGCGTGCATCAGCTTTATGTGGATATACGTCATCATTTCTCTTGAGTATATACCAACTATGAAGTGGCTGGATCATACAGAAACTATGTTTTAACATGCTGAAGAACTACTAGACTGTTCTTTCTTTTCTTTCTTCATTTCTTTTTTTCTATCTTCTCTCTTTACTAACATTTACTCTTAGTCAATGTTCCACTGCTGCTTCTTTTCCTCACTGTTCACCAGGGCCATGTATTTATCCTTGGGCACAGTAATCCTCATGGCATTGTACTTCTTTTCCAAGTCATCCAACAAGCCAGCCTTGACCATATTGGCCTTCTAGTAAGCCCAGTCGATTGCTGGTGGTTTCCAAGACAGAGTAGCCCACCTGGTGTGGAGGGTCTTCATCCTGGGACATCAAGTAGTTTACAGTTGTATTTTGGTTTGGGAGGTATGATCATCCCCAAAACTATCCAATCAATGGATCAGTGGATCTTAGAGCAAGTTTATGCCTAGCATCGTGGGATCCTTCACCAACTCCCAACAGAGCTACTAGGCTATTTCCAAAGTCACCGTGCTTGTGGCACTCCGACAATCACAGTATGGGAGTGTCAATGTGCCCACATCCTCCCTGCCTGCTGTTTTTATTTCGTCCACCTTCGCAGGTGTGAGGGGCATCTTGGTGTGACTGTGAACATGAAGTCTCCTTCAGAGAAATGCCTACTCACACCACCCTTCGTCCCCATTTTCTGTGGTACTGGCCTTTTATTGTTGAGTCTAAGAAATCCTTGAGGCAAGGTGGGATGGAGAAGTGGCTCAGTGGTTAAAGTATTTGCTGCCCTTGCATTTCCCATCATGTAAATGGGATGGGTCACAGCTTTATGTAACTCTTGTTCCAGGAGATATGACACCATCTACTGGACTCTGAAGGCACCTGCACTCATGTGCATGTATACGTGCGCGCGTGCACACACACACACACACACACACACACACACACACACACACTTAAAAGCAGTAAGAATAAATCTTTAAAAGGATTCTTGCCAGGTGTAGTGGAGCATGCCTTTAATCCCAGCACTCAGGGAGGCAGAGGCCAGCAGTTCTCTGTGAGTTTGAGGCCAGTCCGGTCTACAAAGTGAGTACAGGACAGCCAAGGCTACCCAGAGAAACCCTGTCTTGAAAAACAGAAAAAAAAAAAGATATTCTTTACATATTATGGGTTTAAGGCCCTCACCAAAGGTATGATTCGCCAATATTTGACCCTATTCTGTTAGTAGACTTTTCACTTTTTTCACAGTGTCCTCTGAAGTACAACAAAACAAAACAAAACCCTTCTTTAAAATCTAGATGAAGTGTCAATTATCTACTTCTTTTTAAATCCCATGACATTGGCAGTGAATCTGAAAAGCCATTGTTTAACCCATGGCCATGAAAACTTGCCCCTGGTTTTATATCTACAGCTAATTTGTATGTTCAGTGTGAGGTAGAGGGTCTGCCTTCCTCGTTAGCCTGTGGTTATCTGTCTGCCTCCTCTGGGCTTGATACACCTTCCAGATCATTTCAGTGACTTTTCTGTGGCTGTGATGAAACACCATGACCAAGGCCACCTACAGAAGGAAGGGTTTGTTTGGGGTTTACAGTTCCAGGGGATAGGAGTCCACCACTATCAAGTGGGGGAAGCATGGCGGCAAGCCGCAGACATAGCAGCAGGAACAGCTGAGAGCAAACGTCTTGAATGGCAAGCACAGAGCAGAGAGCAACTGGACATGGTATGAGTTTTCAAACTCTCAAAGCCACTTCCAGTGACATTCTTCCTCCAGCAAGACCATACCTCCTCCACCTCCCCATACAGTGCCACCTACAGGGAACCAAGTGTACCAATACACACGCCCATGGGGGACATTCATATTCAAGCCATCACTGGGCGGGGGGGGGGGGGGAACTCTGTGTCTCTGACTCTCTCTGTCTCTCTCTCTCACTGTCTCTCTCTCTCTCTCTCTCTCTCTCTCTCTCTCTCTCTCTCTCCCTACCTTCTTCCCTCTCTCCTAAAAGTTTTTTTTTTTTTTTCTGCTGTACCAAGCAAAGCCTCAGTTCAAGGCCAGGAAATAGGATGTAAACCACAGTCCTGGGTGGAGGTTTTTAACAACTTCATGTCTTCCTCACAAGGGCCTGGAGAAGGTAATATCTACAATACTCATGCTCAGTTCATACACCCGTGTACATTTTTCCAGTATTTCCCCTAGGAAGTCATTCTACCGCATTGTAGTATTAGTGGTAGCAACTGACACCCTATAATTCCCGTCTTTTCCATTAAATGGGAGAGCCTCGGGTGGTTTTGGGAGTGGCGAGGGTCACTTGACATTCTGGTTTTGTTTGCATCCTGTCATTTGGTTGGGGCAGATGTGAGGCCCCAGGCCTGGCTCTGGGCTTTTAACCTTACCCTAGGAATTGGCGTGGGAGTGAGAGCACTGTCCACATTGCTAAGACAGCCTCTCAGCTAGGTGGAGACGAGGATTCCTTACCACAACAAGAGTGTGTGTAAACTGACAAACCAGCTTGTGCTAGGTGAGGCACTTTACCGGAAGGAGTGAAAGTCTTCTGTTGGGGATGAAACAAAGTCTACAGACCTGGGTATGGCTTAAAGCAATGATCACTGACTCCCTTACAATTCTGGAGGTCAGGTGTCCAAAAATGAGTCTTACAACAAAAAAGCAAGGAGGCTGTGGGACACCTTCTATCTCGGGGGCTCTGGGAGAAACTCTCCTTAACCCACAGTCATGTGCTGACTGGTGTCCTAACACCTCAGACTCTGCCCCTGCTCCCATGGGCACATTGTTTTCTCCCTCTCATGGCCAAATCCTCCTCCACCTCACAGTTGTGACTCCATTGGCCTGCTGGGATAATGCAGGATGTGTCTCCACCTTTAGAGCTTTACTTTGGACACATCTGCAGTGTCCCTTTGCTGAATCAGGTCCCACCCACAGGTTCCGGCAGTTAGCACCTGGGTGTCTTTCGGGAAAGGGATCAAGTGACCACAAGAACCTAGCTCTGGCCATCTCTTTATTCTCTTGAGGAAGAGGCTCTCCCTGAGCCTGGAGTTCACCATTTTTTCAGCTAAGCTGACAGCCAACAAGCTCCAAAGAGCCTGCACATCCCACCCCAGTGGTGGGGTGACAGGTATATGTGGCCACACCTGTGAGTGTTAAAGATCCAAATCCAGAACCCGGGCTTGAGTGGTAAACACTCCTATACTGAGCCAGCTCCACAGCCCTAGAAAATTTTAAAACAAAGCATTGTCAGTGCTACTTTTTAAACTCTCTTTTATTTGGGGTTCCTTAAGCCTCTACCTCCCTTCCAATCCTCTCCAACCCTAGATAGGAGAGAAAGAAGGTTAGAAGGGACAGAGGATGTAGACCTCTTTAGACTTAGTTCCGGCTGGTTAGGGTGGTCAGAGTCTCTGGGAAAATAACAATCTCAGTCAGGATGTCCAGCAGTCCAGCCCAGCAAATGACAAATGCAGCAGGACAACCAAGCAGCCTTCTTCCTCCTCCATCCATCTCCTTGAAGTCCCCTCCTCTCTCTCAGCTCTGGTGTTTATATTCTCCCAGAGTCCTCAGAATTCCACTAACTCCAGCTTGCATAGACCACATACTGCAGGTGGCAATTATCAGCAAACTAAAGCAGCTCCATATCCCACACTTGGGATAAAAACAAAAACATGTTTACATAACATAACTGAGGGTTTTTTGTTTTGCTTTCTTTTTTGTTTTTGTTGTTGTTGGTTTTTCTTTTTCTTTTGTTTTTGTTTTTGTTTTTTGTTTGTTTGTTTGTTTGTTTTGAGACAGGGTTTCTCTGTGTAGCCTTGGCCATCCTGGACTCACTTTGTAGACCAGGCTGGCCTCGATCTCACAGCGATCCGCCTGCCTCTGCTTCCCGAGTGCTGGGATTAAAGGCATGCGCCACCACACCCGGCTTGTTGTTGGTTTTTCAAGACAGGGTTTCTCTGGGTAGCCTTGACTATCCTGGAGTCACTTTATAGACCAGGCTGGCCTCGAACTCATAGCAATCTGCCTGCCTCTGCCTCCCAAGCCCTGGGATTAAATGTGTGTGCCACCATGCCCAGCTATAACGGAGTTTTTAAAGAAACCAAAACTTCCACTACAAAACATTGTAACACAATCCAATCCAAAAGATAGACTAATTTGATACCAGCTGAGGGACGATGGGAGGAAGTATTGTCTTTGCTTTCTACGCCTAAAATCTTGTTTCTAGTAGAGCAGGAAATGTATACATACAGTAAAACACCACAGTATATAGCATACCCTGGTCTTAAATCTAAGCCGAGGTGTTTGAAGCAGGGTTCTCAGTTGGCATGTGAGTGACATGTGCAGTGCAGAGTGTGCTGGTGTGTGTTCAGAACTGAGGCTGCAGAGGCAATCCCACCGTGCAACAAGAAGCCAGAAATGCCTCAGGCTCATTACACTTCTGATTTCAAACTAGTTTCTGGTTGCTGATTTTTCCAGAACCATTTATTGTTGCCAAATTGTTCCAGACTCCTGATTCAGTTTCATGACCTTACAGGGGATTGCAACCTGTAGTTTAAGACGCTACAGTCTAGACCAGGGCCTGGAATACAGAACGTTCTCAATACAAGTGTTGGTGAACGTATAAACTTGATGCCATTCATCTTCTACCTGCTGGGGCCGTTCCTGACATTCAAGACCCTAAGATATTGCCTGCTCAGAGCCAGTCAGTTCTAAACTCTGGATTATCCTGTTGACTGGTCTCCACCTTGTTAACACTCTAGCACCCTGGATCTGTGAAACAGAGGACCTCAGGTGTTCTCTCCACCAAGACTTGAGAGAGGTCGTAGAAAAATAGTGATGGTTTGTCTTGGAATGGTCATGCAAGTTTCTACAATGACTATGGGGTTGGAATGGTGCAGTGGCCCTGGCTGGAAATTCTTGACTGTGCTACATTCCCAAGTATGCCTTGGACCCCCCCACCTCTGCCAACCTTCCTGAGGTTCTGCATTTGGGTTTCTGTGTTCAGTTAGACTAAGGATGTTCCCTGTGAAGGAATCTTGGGCACTTGAGGTGACAGGAGAGCTACAGGATTCTCATGGACTTCCTGAAATAGCTCGTGACTTGCCCTATGCACAAGAAGAGCAGAATTCATGGCAGAGTCTCCGCGGAAGCTCTTTTGCCCTAGCCCAGCACTGGCTTGTGACATCTAGCTGAAATTAACTGGCAGTCCCCAGCTCCAGAAGGAAGGGCGTTGGCATCAATGGTGTGCCTTCTTCCTACAGCCCTACACCTCCCCGGCTCTTGTGTTGAAGATGTTGAGCCAAGTGGCAGTTCGGAGCTCAAGCTGGCCAGTCCCCATGTGTGTAAGTTTCACAGATGAAACTGGGATCATTCTATTGTCTTTGATTTTGGTGCGACGTGCAAGGACTGTTGGTGTGCAAATGAGATAGGATGGCACTGTGTTAATAATAGATATATATTGTTTGTTATGAGGTGACACACTGTCTTGTTCTCTACTCCATCTATTATCCAACTATCCATTATTTATCACCTACCCATCCACGGTCTAGCCATTCATCCACTGTCTATCCATCCATCATCATGCAGCCATTATCCACCCATACGTACACTTTCCGGAATCACCCATTTTCCCACCATGAGCATAAAAACTACCATGTAGGTGACAAGAGTTCCTACACATACACACATGCATATACATACAAAAATCATGACCAGGGTACTCATCTGGCTGCTTGATCAAACACACACGGGACATAGTAGAGAGCACTTGACTAGGGAACTCAATGCTGTCACACATGGGTGGCAAACTTTGCCTGTAACTGTCAGAAAATATCCACTGGCATAGAAGAGGGGAGAAGGCAGGTACCTTCTAGCATGACATGCATGAAAATCCCATAGTATTCGCCATGGCATTCAACGCATGTGTTACTATGAAAGAACCTCTCCATCTTTAGGTATAAGAGATGCTCTGGGAAGGGGACGCATCTCAGTGTCACTCACTGCCACACTCCCTACCATTTAGCCAAATCAGTTGTCTATTATTTATGTCTGTGTCTTATCCCAGGCCAGGGATGTTTAAAAGTTCCTAGAGACCAGATATGAACCCAATTCCTTCTTTATGCCTCTCAAGGCCCAGCACTCAGCATAAAATGCCACCACAGCAGATAATGACTTGGTGAAATCCTGCCTTCCCAAGTCAGGTGCCTCAGGAGATTCAGACGGTTGCCTGTGGTCCCTTCTCTTCAGACACGGAGCTGGAGAGGCCAAGCTTTCAATGTCTGCCCATAGAGGAACTCCCCAAGACTCTTGGCACACCATTTTATGAGCTGAAGATTGTAGCAAAGAAAACAGTTCATTAGGCACCCAACAAAAAAGTTCATTAAATAGGACAAATTTTGTGAAAAGTGACAACCCGTTCCTCTGGAAGGACAGCATTGTCTTGATTAAAGAGCACACCTGGGAGCTACAAAGTACAAATTATTGATGTTGAAATCACTCTTTCCCAAGAGGGAGACGTTGAAAACAGACACCAGCCCAGATGCTATCTCCAGTGCCGATTGACTGGACCTGGAGGGACGTGTGCAGAACCATCATGGCCCAATTAAACCCATGCTCCTTTCTGCATCTTGCATAGGTTCTGAGTCTCTTGGGTTTGACTGGTTCCGTTCATTGAATGTTTACAGGGCTTTTTATGTAGATCCTGGAGCACACAGATGGGCAGTGGCACACGATGGAGTGTGGGAGTTTACAAGCTTTTCCAAAATAATAGTATTCAAAACCCCTGGCTACTCTCCGAGTTAGCTGAGGATCAGTGGTTTTCTGGGACACAGATGGAGTACCTGATATGTAAAGGAAGGACTGGTCAGTGTGATGGATACTGTGGTCCCAGCACAGGGAGGTACCAGAAGCTCCACAAATCGGCAGCATAGGAAGTGGTAATTATAGAGGGACTGACTTAATGATTCCTTATTTAAGAAATTCCCAGGGTAGTGAAAAGAGAGACGTTCAAGCTGCAGTCACTAATATCACAGGTGTGACTGTGGGGTTTTTGGCTTCGTTTTTGCTTTTTGTTTCTTTTTTCATTCTCATGTGTATGTGGTGTGCATGTCTGCACACGTGTGGCCTCACCTGTGTGTGTTCAGGCGCACATGTGCTTGAGGACAACATGTGGAGACCAGAGGTTGATGTCGGAGTTATCTGTCATCACTTTTCTACCTTGTACATTGAGGCAGGGTCTTTTGTCAAACCCAGAGCTTGCTGATATGGGTGATCTTGCTAGCCAGCTTGCTCTGGACTCCTTTACCTCTTCCTTTCCAGCCCTGAATTACAGACAGGCCACCCCGCCCACCTAGCACTCGAGTGGATCTTTGGGATGCAAGTCTGTTCCTCATGCTTGCTTAGGAACTCTCCGTGTTTGCACTTTTTGTTTGGTTTAATGTTTTTTACTTTTTCTTTTTTTTTTAAATATTTATTTATTATGTATACAATGTTGCATCTGCATGTACAACTGCACACCAGAAGAGGGCATCAGATCCCATTACAGATGGTTGTGAGCCACCATGTAGTTGCTGGGAATCGAACTCAGAACCTCTGGAAGAGCAGACAGTGTTCCTAACCTCTGAGCCATCTCTCTAGCCCCTGCTTTTTATTTTAAAGTGTGTGTGTGTCCTAAGAAGGCCAGAAGAAAGTATCAGATCCTCTGGAATTAGAGTTACAGGTGGTTATAGGTGGTCTGATATAGATGCTGGGAACTAATCCAGGGTCCTCTGCAAGAGCAGAATGTGTTCCTAATCATTGAGCCACCTTTTTGGCCCTGTGGCTGTGCTTTTTAAAGTTACCATGTACTGACCACTCACCAGGTGCTGGACACAGTGGCACATAGTGGCTATCATGCATGGTACTGTACACAGCTGTACAACAGAGTCTGAGACTGTGAGCCAAATAAATCATTCCTCATTGTTTGTTTCAGGCATTTTGTCACAGTAATAAGAAAACTAGGTACACTAGGTATAACTAGGTATAACCAGGGCCAGGGTGTGTTTGTCAAAGTGGCAGGACACGGCTACACATCAGGCAAGTTCCACAGTGGAACATGGAAGTGTTCCAGACGTGAACTACATGACCAGCGGTGAGTCAGGTGGGATCCAAGTGAGCCAGTTATTTCCAGCTAGGAGCCCGAGGCTCAAGCTGTTGCAGTCGCATGCCCAGGGTGGAGAGCTATAAAGTGACAGAAACAAGACTTGAGCCTGGCAGCAAGACTCTGGGGGAAGAGTTCAGGGACAGCGGGACTGAGTGGAAGGGCTCTGTGAGGTGATGCTGTAGCTGTCCCGCCTGGGGGACAGATACCAGGAAGGAGGACAAATCAGATACGTGAGGCCAGCCAGGGGAGTTCACGGTTCCATTCAGAGCTCCAGGAGGCTCAGTCCGGAGGGTTAGGCATGAAAGATGGCAGAGACGTAGAAAGGGGGAAGGGCTGGTAAGATGGCTCAGCGGCTATCGATGCTTGCTGCCAAGCCTGACAGCCTAGTTCCGTCTCCAAGAGGAGAGAACCAACTCTTTCAACTTGTCCTGGACTTGTACCTAGGGTGAATGGGGGCTGACAGACATGTGTTAGAGACAGGGTGACTGATGGCACCTCTCTGCTGTGTTCCCAGAGGCACACCGAAATCTGAATAAGCAGGCCACATCATCTCAGCCAACAAAATTACTGCTCTCTTGACATTCTTTCCCCTAGTCGTCAATTAGTTCCTTAGATTCAGTGCTGACCCTAATTGCATATGGTCTCCCACAAGGGTAAACATTTAGAACCTTGGTTGAATGAATCTCACATTTAGGTGTATTTGCCCCTGCAGGATTGAGCTAGAATTTAGAAAATGCATCCATCTGAGGTCCATCACAGGCCTGAGCACGCAAAACAAAAACCCTCTAAAGAAAGCACAGGAAGCCGGGCGTGGTGGCGCACGCCTTTAATCCCAGCACTCGGGAGGCAGAGGCAGGAGGATCGATGTGAGTTCGAGGCCAGCCTGGTCTACAAAGTGAGTCCAGGATGGCCAAGGCTACACAGAGAAACCCTGTCTTGAAAAACCAAAAAAAAAAAAAAAAAAAAAAAAGCATAGGAAGGCACAAAGAGAACGAGGGTTTCTCAACCAGAACGTGGACGAAGCACCTAGTGGGATTTTGCAAATAGTTGAGATGATTTGAATGTCTGAAAGTAAATCAGAAAGTGAGGGGCCGAAGAGATGGCTCAGTGGTAAACACTGGCTACTGTCGCAGAGGACCCAAGTCTGGTTCACTGCATCCATAGTAGATGGTTCACAACCACCTGGAACTCCAGGTCCAGGGAATCCCATTGCTCTGGTGTCCATGGGCATCTGTGCTCATGTGCACATAGCTGTAGCTGGTCTTTAACTGCTTTATAGATTCTTCTTTTTCCCATCCTTTATCCCCTGGTTTCACCCCCTTATCACTAGATAAGAGAGAAGAGAGAGAGAGAGAGAGAGAGAGAGAGAGAGAGAGAGAGAGAGATATCTGAATCTAATTCCTTTTATGTTTCTTCTTTGAACTACTAACAAACCACAATCCTCTGAACCACCAACCCCCACCCCACTCCCCACCCCTCATCACCCCATCCCTGCCTATAAGGGCTCTAGCATTTATGTACCCTCTGAAAAGTTCCCAGAATCCCAAACATCACACAATCACAGTAACTATCTGCAGCTCATAAAACCATGCCCCTGCTAGAGCACAAGGCAGCCAGCTGGAGGCAAATCAGTCAGTCCAAAGCAGCCCCACTTCCCCACACCTGGGATTAAAACTAAAGCATATTCTTATAATATTTCTGTGGGGGGTTTTTTGTTTGCTTGTTTGTTTTTGTTTTGTTTGCTTTTTTGTTGTTGTTGTTGTTGATTTTGGTTTTTCAAGACAGGGTTTCTCTGTGTAGCCTTGGCTGTCCTGAACTCACTTTGTAGACAAGGCTGGCCTCAAACTCACAGCAATCCGCCTGCCCCTACCTCCCAAGTGTTGGGATTAAAGGTGTGCACCACCATGCTCGGCTACATTTCTGTGTTTTTAAAGAAACCAAAATTCCAGAATTCTCACTACACGTAGTCACTCAGAGACATGCATAATTATAGATAAAGAAGTCGGGTGTGGTGGCACATGCCTTTAATCTCAACACTCAGGAGGCAGAGGCAGGTGGATATTTCTGAATTCAAGGCTAGATACATGAGACTCTGTCAATAAATAAAGGCATGGAGCGTGATATAAAAGAGCTGGAACAGAATATCTTTACAGAATGTAAAGAGCTGGTACAGAAGGCAAATGTATGTGATGGAGTTAGAAAAGAGATAAAGTTCACCCAACTCTCAGAATTTGAGTCCGGAGTGGGGGGGGGGGTGGCATGGATGTCAACTCAGCACCCAGATGTAAAAAGGATATTTTACTAGACTAGAGGTTAATATTTCCCAAGCTAGGCAAGATCTCCCCAAAACCAAAGGCAGGGTAGCATAGAAATAATGGTAACAAGAAGAACAATACAGCATGCTGAGAACTATTGTGTGCCGGCCCTGTTGTCAGCCTTCACTGGCTCCATCCCATTTTACTCTCACTATTGCCAGATGGGGAAATGCCTCAGCTTTCCCAGGTTCATAGAAATAGTGATGTGTTAAAGGCTGTCCTGAGAATAACAGACTCACCATTTTAATCAGAATGCTTGTGACTAACTACCCAGGAGCCAAGAGCCAGCCTATTGACACTCCCCCATAGACTCTCACTTGAGATTTGGCCCCTTCCTTCTGTACCTTCCTCCCAGACGTATGCAGTTCTGCCCCTATGCCTGTGGTTTCAGAGATGCTATACAGAGTATGAGAAGTTCATTGGAGTGGGGGGTGGTGATGGTGGTGGACAGGAACCAGGTCGTTTGTACAGGCTTAGGGAAGTCACATCCACATTCAGGTGAGACGTTTGGGATTGGTGCCTGCTTTGGGGTCACACATGCTCCTGAAAGTAACCCATCACATATGTTCTGCAAGTAACCCCAGTGACTCCACCCATTCTGATGGACTAGTCACTTTGGCCAGTGCCCTATCTTGGGAGGAGAAGGCATTTGTTTGGCTCTCTGTAGGGAGAGGAAAACAATTCTATGTAAATTTCCCCAGCCTCCAAGGCTGAGACCCAGAAGGAAGTAGGAAGGCAGTCCAGTCCGGAAGCATTAGGAGGATGCAAATGAGTTCAGATGGCTGGACATACCCAAGTTGTGGGAGAGTTATTTATACCACAGAAATACTGCTGAATAAAACAGCTCACCATACACCCAACAAAGTAGCTAGAATTCTTGCTAAAGAACAAATTTTGAGATATATATATATTGTTCATGTACTTATAACCCAAAGCAAACATATTGGGTAAAAACTGCATAGTGAGATGGGTGGTGGCACGCGCCTTTAATCCCAGCACTAGGAAGGCAGAGGCAGGTGGATCTGTGAGTTCAAAGCCAGCTGGTCTACAGAGTAAGTTCAGGACAGCTAGGGCTATACAGAGAAACCCTGTCTCAAAAACAAACAAACAAACAAAACTGCAAAGTGGTATATGCCTTAACAGGGAAAAAAAAAGTTTCTATGTTGTTTTAAAAAATGTAAATCCCCCCCAAAAAATGTAAATCCCAAACATTCGATGTTATCAATGAAGACTCAGGAGCCAGATGCTGGGGTGAAAACTTGCTAGCTCAGAGAGGCAAAGAGAGCTGACCTTCCTGTTTAGCTCATGTCCCAGAAGGCAAGGCCAATAAGCCTGCTAGCTCAGCTGACAGCCCAGGTGGAAAAAGACAAAAGCTAAAAGCCAAAAAGCTAAAGAACTCCTTCTCTGTGATGCCTTAAACACTCTTCTCTCAAAGTCCCTTCTATCTACTTAATCCCTGTCAGCTGGTTTCTTGCTCTGCCTCTTACGGTTAACTTTATTAAATCCCGTGCACAGAAAGCTCTTGGACTAAAGGAGTCTGCTAAGGCTGAGCCACACCATAATGACCTGTGTACAATAACTGAAAGTTCTTGGATTAAAGGTGTGTGTTAGGGCCGAACCACACCAAACGAGAAACAGGTTTTTAAAGTTCACAATCTCGGGGTTCACAATGGGATCAAATATCCTGCAGCAGTTCTAGCATGGGACCTAGCTTGAAAGAAATCACGAAGGTAACGTATGCCTAGAGCTGTTGCAATCTAAGATTTACAAATTCTTAGAATCACTCTCAAAAATCCAGCATCCTCGGAGTGCAGAGTTAGGTTAGGGAGCAGGGAAGGAAAAAGGGAAGTCTATCCATAAGCCATCTTTCTAAAGCATGGGCTTTTGTTCCAGCTTTGTTTTAGGGTCTAGTGACACTAAGATAAACCAATCCTGTGAAGCCTCTATAACTGATAATCAGAAAGGACACAGGATGCAAAAATGTGTGCTGATAACTTAGGCAGGGGTTAAGTATATGGAAGAGAGATGAAGCGAGGTGAGGGAGGCATTATCCCTGAGCTCTAAGTAGAACGAATGAGCAAAACGAAAATGTCAGTGGACTTCCTGACTAAGAGATAAGATGACACAAAGGCCCTGAGGTGGGTGTGAGTTAGGGTTGTTCCAGGAAGAGCAAGATGGCCACTGTGGCTAGGAGGGACTGCTAGGAGGATGTGGTCACCTAGGATATAGGCTATAGATCACTCAGGGATCTGTACAGCACCTTTTCTTCCTAATGGATGGAAAGCTATGGGAGGCTACAGAAAACAAAGTGGCTTTATTTGATGACCTGGTCCAAGAGGAAGGACTTCCAAGAAGGGCAGAAGGGCTGGGTGGTGGTGGACCAAAAGGTATTGGTGAGGCTCAAATGGCTGGATTCAGAGCAATCTGCCTGGGAGTTTGTGGAGTTTACTGGAGAGTGAAGTGAAGGGCCCCAGACACAGCTAGGCATGCAGATCAGTGATATATCACTGGCCTGTGCGCCCAAGATCCTGGATTCCATCCCCCCACCACCCTCCTCAAAAAGACCTCATTTTCTGCCACTATGTAAATAAATACTATCAATGTACTACACACTTGGGAGGAATTATAATTAGGTTTGAGGGGTTAAATTGGATTTTTGTAATTTTAGAAAGTTTTATTTATTTTTTGAATTTTTTGTTTTGTTTTTTGTTTTGTTTATTTGTTTGTTTGGTCTGTGTGTGTGTCTGGGCACCATGTGCATGCAGTGCCTGGGGAGCCCAGAAAACAGTGTCAGATCTCCTAGAGCTGGAGTTATCCAGATGGTTGTGACCCATAATGTGGGTGCTAGGAATGGAACCCTGGTCCTCTCCAAGAGCCAGTGCTGAGCCATCTCTTCAACCCTCAGGAGTTGATTTTGTGACCTGTACCTGGTCACAAGCTGCAGATGGCCATTAGCTATCCCAGTGGAGACGTCAGGCAGGTTACTGAATAAGCCAGTTTGGAGGTCAGTGGAGAATTGTGGGAAACAGCGCCTGCAGTTATCTGCTACGGATGAGAAAATAATCCATCATCCCTATTAACGTTTATTCACTCAGCAAATCTGTGCAGAGCACCTAATGTGTGTGTCAGGCACTGTGATGGATCCTGGGTGGGGTACAAGGACAGTCTCTACTTTCATGGGGTTTCACCACAACTTAATTAGCTCCCTCGCTTCTCAGACACTTCTCTGAGTGCTGTGAAATATATAGAATCAACCCCGAGTTTCATAAACACTGACCTGTTCTCTGACTCAGCAATTTAGAAAGCACTTAGGCTTTTCAGAAAGAGCTATCTATGGATTTGGACAAATGACAGATTTAACCAATAAAACGTCTGAAGACTACCTTAAAATGAATCAGAGAGACCGTCTCGACCAAATGAGTAGAGCCAGCCTTTGAGAATGGCAAAGCTTACAGGGCTGGAAGGCAGAAATCTGACCTCAGTTATTTCTGCCTTCACTCAGTCTCACAAATGACCTTGATGGAGCCTTTGACTCCTCTGGACTTTGATTTTCTCTTCAGTAAAGTGAGCCTGCCTAGTCCCATGTTTTCAAAGTCCCGATTACTTCTTCGTGTGACAGTATTTACTGTCTTGTGCTAACAGTTACTTTAAAATAAAAGCCCAAATTCCCAAGGGGAGACTTCTCTTGAGAGATCAGTTCTCAACAGGAGAAAGCTTTTAATATTATTTTTTTCTGCAAATGGAAATTGTTCTCTTTTCTCAACTGTAAACACGATACACGATCAGTAAAGACATAAAGCGAAGTGCAGCGACTAAGGAACTACTCAGAAAAGGCTTGTCTGCTCTCAGCATGCACCTGCTGTGAGGAGAGAGAG
Source organism: Acomys russatus (assembly GCF_903995435.1). Taxonomy (NCBI): domain Eukaryota; kingdom Metazoa; phylum Chordata; class Mammalia; order Rodentia; family Muridae; genus Acomys; species Acomys russatus. The sequence continues at coordinate 41,571,493 of NC_067162.1, forward strand.
ACAGACAGAGAGAGGGAGAGAGGGAGGGAGGGAGGTGTTGGGAGGAAGGGAGAGCAGAGCAGAGGAGGTAGGGCAGATGTGAGCTCAGTGTTGTCAACAGAGACTGAAACTGGCCAGGCAGTATGGGCTTTGTCAGACGTCAGGTTTCACAATTACTGCTATCTGATACCTATGGAATGCTGGAAAACAATAACAGTGTGTGCACAACTTCGACAATCGTTAACTAGTATCAAAGACAGATCAGTTTGAGCAATATCAAGAATGGCTGCAAAGCATTCCAAAGCACAATCAAGCGTACTCTCCTGGGGGTGGGGGGAGGGGGGAGTTGCTCTTTCAGCCCCCAGGACTCCTCCTACCCCTTAGTTAGCACCAGGCTAAAGGCTTGTGGGACACCTGAACTCAACCGGACACATTTTACTTTGAGTGTGTTATTAGTGGGCTCAGCAACTCCCTTTGCAAGTGATAGCTTTCTGATAATCTTCAAGATGGGATTAAAGCCAGATCTCGGCTGTGGACCCATGAGACTATTTCCCCTAAGTGGGATGAGTTGCTACCATTTAATCCCATGTCACAATGGTCTGCGGTTGAGGGGACGTGTTCCTCAGCTAGCATCCTACACCACTCTGCTCTCTTACCTGATTTGCTACAGAAAGCATGAAGTGGGGCATCTGCTGGGCACCAGGCAGGTCGCAGGAACAAGGGTGCAGCCAACACTGGCCCTTCCTTAGACCGACTCCCGACCCACCAGAGGAGGAAAGTGCAGCAGTGAAGTAGACCAGGCGTTCAGAATAGCTGGGATGGGGAGTTGGCTCCATGTTGTAGCAAGTGCCCAGCATACACAAAGCCCTGAGCTGGATCCCAGCACCACTATAAACTAATGAAGCACACTGTGGTAACTACAGGATAAGGAGGAGGCTTAGTGACGGTCACGTGGGAGCTGAGTTTCAAGGGTGACTCAGAGTTCAGCAAGCCGAATGAGTGGTGGGGACGACTGGAAACAGTGGAGGTGGTGTTGTGTTCTGTTGTTGGGCAGGTGCACCTTTCCGGTGGTAACCGCCTTCCTCCGCCTGATAACAACTCCTAGGAGCCTCTCCCCAACTCATGCCATTTCTTCCTCCTGATGGAAACACTGGAGGTTCATCTCTACCAGTTAGAGTTTGCCTGGTCTTCACCTGCTCCCAGCTGCTTCTGTGGGTACGACCCTCTCATCCTCAGATAACCGACCACCATTCTGTTACCAGCGCTGTTATTTTTTAGAACCTCTGACATTGGAAGAGTAGACCACCATTACAATCAACTAATACTGTGTAAAGCTCTCCCAGACGTATGCATTATTTGGGGGTAGGGAGGTAGGTGTGCAAGCATCTGAAGCAGCCAGAGGCTGACTGACATCAGGTGTCTTTCCTCACTCACTTTTCTACATTACTGTTGAGACAGGCTTCCTTAGGATTCTGACTCTGGCTAAACTGGCTGGCCAGCAAGTCTCAGGGATGTTCTTGCTTACCACGAAGTGCCTTTTCCAACCCCAGCCAGGATCACAACCGTACACTGCTGCACACCTGGCTTTTACCTGGGCACTGGGACAAGCACTCTATAGACCGAACCATCCCCACCCCAGCTCACAAAATCCACGTTTGATAGCAGCTTGATTGAGAGAAAATGCACAAGAGAAAAAAAAAAAAATCCAGGAAACATTTATGCCATGCTTGGTATTCACACCTAAAGAATGAAACACCACCACCCACCACCCACCCAACCCTAAGTAAGTAGCACAATGTACCAAACGCGATGCTACCAAGTACTTGGCATCTGGAAATTGAATCAAGCTTCAATATACACAGAAGTTACCGAGTCATATGGATTAAAAAAAAAAAAAGTGTTTTAAGGGTCTCATAGAGCAATGTTCCAAACACAGCAACTGCTTAAACAAAGTAGTGCCGACTGTGCCCAGAAGCACCATGTCAGTATTACAGAGAAGACAGGCTCGCATTACTTTATTATACTTTCTCAATAGACACAAATATAGTAACACAGCCCACTGCCCGCTTTACTAATTAGTAACCCACAGTTCCTTGTTACCTTGACTCCCCTCGGCTTTCCCCAGACCTTGGTGTTGACACAGATTCCAGATTTGTTTTGTTGGGGCGGGGGGTGGGGGTGTAGGGTTGGTTTCTCTGTGTAGCCTTGGCTGTCCTCGACTCACTTTGTAGACGAGGCTGGCCTCAAACTCACAGAGATCCACCTGCCTCTGTCACTCTTGAGTGGCAGGATTAAAGGTGTGCACCTCTTGCCCAGTGATTCTAGATATTTCTATCACTGTACCCATAGATGCTGAGCTGTGTTTGACAGCTCTTCCACTCGAACCTTCCTTGCCTCACCTGGCCTCCTGCCCTGAAAGTATAGTTAATACTCTCTGCTTCCTACCAGTGACTCCAAAGTTCTGCCTGCTTCCAGGGTGAAAACACAAGACTTTCCTCGGGGCCTTTGGACTAAGGGAAGTTGTGCTGGTACCGTAAAAGCTCCATCCTGCCTTACCTGGACCACTACCCAAATGTTCTGATCCTTGGTCTTCATAAAACCTAATTTCCTGGAGGTTTGAGCAGCTAATGTTTGCATCAAAGGCAGCTACTTTCTCCACTCTCAAGCCCTTTCAGCAACTTCCAAGGAGATTTCAAACAATATGAGGCTTGTCCTGCAGGGTCTCGCAGCCTTGATCTGCCTGTGTAGGAAGCCTGAGCCCACCATTTGAACATCTGGCTTTTATGCCTCCCAGCCTTTCAGGGTTCATCTTTCCTGAAAGATTGGAACTGACACCCATAAAGTTAACTGGACTCCCTTTCCGGAGTTTGCATATACCACAGAGTCCTTGCATTCAGCCCGTCATTTAATTTTAGCATCAATCTGCCTTAAACACCCCGATCTTAGTAACGTTCGAACACCGTAGCCCTTATAGCCCTATTTAAAACCCTTCCATTGTTCCTGGTCCCCAACCGCAGACCCTGCAGAAAGTAAACAGCTTCCGTGCCGCAGTCTTGTAGACTCTGCCTGGGAATAATGGACGGGAGCCTAGCAAGGCGTAGCTCCCGCGAAAGGAATAAGTCCTCGCCTTCGCTCTGCATCTCACCCTTGTTCACACTGGTTACTAGCAGATGACCGAGACTCGGATTCGAATTCGATTCCACCGACACGCTGAGGACTTCTTCCCGCTCTAAGAGTAAACTGCTTGGTGCGCCTGCTGACTGGAGCACAGCGCCGGAGGAAAGAGGCTTCTGATTGGCTGTTGCGAAGTAGGCGGGGGCACGGGGGGCGTCGCGGAAAGATGATGCAACGACACGGACCCTTAAAGGCGCCGGCTGCACGCGCCGCCGATGGCGCAGGCGCGTTGTTGGGCTTCCAGCTCTGACTCCAGAGCTTCACTGAGTCCGGGCAGGCGGACGCGCGAAGTGGCCGGCGGGGACGCGCGCGGTATTCGGGCGGGCGGGCGGGCCGGCCGGCGGGCGGGCGGGGTGTCGGCGGAGGAGCCAGAGGCGCGATGGCCGAGGGCAGTGCTGTGTCCGACCCTCAGCACGCCGCACGCCTGCTGCGGGCGCTCAGCTCGTTCCGGGAGGAGGCGCGTTTCTGCGACGCGCACCTGGTCCTCGACGGCGAGGAGATCCCGGTGCAGAAGAACATCCTAGCGGCGGCCAGCCCGTACATCAGGTGAGCGGGCGCCGCCGCCCATCGCCTCCGTATCCCTCCCTCTCTTTGGCTTGCTAAAAGCCCCCGCTGCCACGACCCTCGGACCCCATGGGCCTCTCCCAGAGGCCCTCTCCCCAACAAGATCACCGGGGCCCCAGGCCCCCCCCCCCGGAACCCCGGGAGGTTCTGCAAAAACCCTAAACACGGTGTACAGGCAGGCCTGGGACCCGCGCCGGCCGAGCAGGGCGGGGCTGCTCCGGGAAGAGCCGCCCCTTCGCTCCAACAGGCCCCGCCCGGCCCGCCAAGCCCCGCAGAAGTTTACCTCCAAGTCACCGCACAGTGGGCCGAGCCGAGTTTTGCGCGGAGAAAGCCAAACACCCGCGGTGTGGGCAGAAGGAGAACCCTGTAAGATCCTGATGGGAAACCTCCACCCCCACCCCCACCCCCGTAGCCCAGCTGTCACTTTGCCACTCCCTTGTTACAAACAGGTTAAACTGTTGCAAATTTGAAAAGACCCACTGTCATTCTTTGGATACTGTTACGGGTCGAGGACCCAGACATTGTAACTGCCAAGGGGGCACTGTAAAACTTCAGCGACACAAACCTTAGCCAGAAAAAGGTTGAAACCAAGCTTACAGCAACGGGTCAGAATCTGCAAGAAGGGCTGCTGTCTTTAGCAACTTTCCTTCAGGCAAACTGGGTTGCTTTTTTTTTTTTTTTTAATATCGGGAGTGGGGACGCTAAAAGCTGGAGAAAGTGCCCAGTAAGCTGGTTAAATATAGACTAATGGTAGACAATGTCACTAGAATTGGCAGGTCAGAAAGTGGAAAATTATGTGTATGCCGTTCTTGGAGCAGCTCTGTCCCAGCAGAACTCGGCACATACGCTGTCCCTTAATTTTTGCTCTTGGAGACCTTTGAACCCAGAAGGGCAATCTAAGTGCCCTTGAAACTTCTGGTTTCTGTCCTAGCCTTGCCTTGTAACATTGTGCTCTTTGTGGAATGGGGGGGTGGTGTCAAGTGTCTTTGTTAATGTGAAAATTAGATCACTGTCTCGCTTGTAGCTGGCAGTTCAGAGGTCAGGGCAATCAATCAAATTGGATCTCCAAGCCAGATCTTTCCCGTATCCAGAGTAGTCCCTGTTTGGGAACTGCTTAGGAAAACTACCATGGATGCAGTATTGTTGGCACCTGGCTCTAAAGTTGCGCATCCTGAAACACTTGCTGTCTCCTTCTTTCTCCATGGCCCTTAGCACTGCAATGGACCCTGTATTTTTGCTTTTCTTTGTGTCTCTATCTCAACCTCAATGTCAACTCAGTAGGCCAAGGCTTTTCCTTTTGTTTCTTGCTGGGACCTTTACAGAGGGAATAAATAGTGCCTGGTGCCAGAATAGGAGTGTTGAATGAATGGTCACCTTCCTTTCATTGGACACCTGAGGTTTGGCTTTGTTAAAGTTCCATGTTAACTGGTTGAGAAGAGTGCCGGGCTGGGCATGCGGAGATCTGCTTTGCGTGTGTTTCTGCTCTTACCTGCTTAGCTGAGAGTCGTCGGGGGATGACTTAATCTCGGCGCCAGCTCACTAATATGACAAATGAGGGGCACAGTGTGGTTTTGTGTCATTTAATCTCTGAGGCAGAAGAAATGTGTAATGAGTTCCAGGTATTCTATAGCACTCCACACGTCTGTCCACTGGTTAGGCCAGATCTCCTGTGGTCCATGGCTGTCTGTCACTTTCCAAGTAGAAAATTCATGTCTCAGAGGATGTTATCAACTTGTAAGTCAAGGTTACTGGTGCTTTATTATGCATAGTCTCCTGACCCCACTGTTCCAGATGACAACATCGCGTGGATTTGGCTGTATTTGGGAGAAAAAAAAAAAAAAAAAAAAAAACAAAACACTTGATGGCTTATACTATGTTACCATTTAAATCAGTGGTTCTTAACTTGTGGGTCAAATGACCCTTTCATAGGGTTGCCCTTAGGCAACCATCAGAAAACACAGATATTTACATAATGATAGCAAAATTACCGTTATGAAGTAGCAACAAAAATAATTTTATAATTGGGGGGGGGCACCACAATATGAGGAACTATATTAAAGAATTTTAGTATTAGGAAGGTTGAGAACCACTGACTTAAATGCTTGTCAAGCATGGTCATAGACTGACAATTTTCATTTTCAACCATTTTTGCAATTGGTAGGGAAAATAATGTTAGTATTTTATCAATAAATCAAATTTTGTTTATTGACACATTGTGTTGTTTGACTACTGCAATACTAGAACATTCTTGTGTTTTGTTTGTTTCTTGGAGTTTTTTTGTTTTTGTTTTTCAAGACAGGGTCTCTCTGTGTAGCCTTGGCTGTCCTAGACTCACTTGTACACCAGGCTGCCTCAAATTCACAGCAATCCACCTGCCTCTGCCTCCCAAGTGCTGGGATTAAAGGCATGTGCCACCACACCCAGCTCTTGTGGTGTTGTTAGGTCAACAATTTCAAGGGTATTTCAAAGTACTCTGAATAACTGCTTAAAACAGCTTAATTTTTCTTTTTACTTATTTTTAGAATATTTTTATTCTTAGATAATTTCATACTTTCATGCAATGTGTCTTGTTCTTACAGTTTAATAACATTTTTAGATTTGTTTACTTTTATATGTGTGTGGGTGTTTTGCCTGCATGCATGTCTATGCACTACATGTGTGAAATGCTTGCAGAGACTAGAGAGGATGTTGAATCCCCTGGAGTTACAGATGTTTATGAGCTGCTATGTGGGTGCTGGGAGCTGAACCTGTGTTCTCTGGAAGAGCAGCCAGTGCTGATAACTACTGAGCCATCTGTCCAGCCCCCAGTTCAATAACTTTTGATATCAATCCTACTGGACTTTTAAAATGTAGCTATTGAAATGACACTTTAGAAAATACGTTGAAACAAAACACATTTAGGTTTGTATGTTTTTAATCTACAAATCTAAAAGTATGAATTTGTTCCATTTTCTTAGCCTAGATAGAATAAATGTCACAGGAGGGGTAAAGGTATGTAGCCTAGGAAGCCAGCCCAACTTTGTCATTCTAGTAATTAAGGCAACTTGATTGACATATTTTCTGCTTACTGCTTAAAAAGTCTTGCAACATAATTTACTGGTTTGGTCTTTCCTTGTGCTTTTCCTTGGTCTAGTATTTGTCTGTCTTCTCAATAAATAGCCATTCTGGCCAGGCATGGCGGCCCACGCCTTTAATCCCAGCACACGGGAGGCAGAGGTGGGTGGATTGCTGTGAGCTCAAAGTCAGCCTGGTCTAAGGCTACACAGAGAAACCCTGTCTCAAAAAACCAATAAAATAAATAAATAGCCATTCCAAGCATGCCATGCTAGAAAGATCTTCAGTTAAAAAAAAAAAAAAAAAAAAAAGGAATAAGCCAGAAAACTCAGTTTCAGCAACAGCTCCCTTATAGCAGGCTGACAGAGGAGGCTGGGCCTGTGCAGAATGCACCCTCAGTTTGATGTCATGATGCTCAGGGGATATGGGCAGGTTGCTATGTGATCTGTCCCTCAGCTCTACAGATGGAAAGCTGCCTTCCCAGCCTCATTCCCGACTGGTATTTACTTAGAGCTTGTTGGGAAAACTAGACCTCAGTGCAGCTGAGAGCCTTAGAAAACGACAAGACTATACCTGTGGATAGGATGCTCCCCTTCTTTCCTTCCTCAGCAACTCTTGACTCCTCCAGGGAATGCTCCTTCAACTTGTAAGAAATGTCTTTGGAATCCTGCAGAGTTTGCCTTGCTTTCCGTCTGAGGCTTTGTCTGAATCCAGCCCAGCTTGTCAACTGACATTAAAGTGGTTCTGTACAGGCTCCTTGTCCTGTGTGCACTTTTCCAGAACTTACACATCTCTGGGACCTGTGATAATATTGTTTAGCATTCAGTCTTGGGTAGTAGAGGTCCCCCAAGTTTTTTAAATCCTTTGGCCAGTCAGCTAGCAATGGAAATGGTTTTGTTTGTTGCTTGGGCTAGTAGGGTGCAGTGAGATGGTCCTCTTTAGCTTCTGGAGGACCTGCCTTCCTTATCTGTGAGTTGAAGTTGCTGTGTGAGGCCAAGGCCAACCAAAGCACATGTAATATGCAACTGTGCAGCTCTTCGGCTTTGCTTTAAATGTGTGTGGTGGAGGGGTTGTCACTTTCCAGTGTTGTATATGTCATTGTATATGCATGTATACAATGTATGCATGTATGCATTCAGTGGTGCTGAAATGCTCCTTTGCCTTGCCTTGCAGGCTTTGTTGGGTGTTGTATATGAATGCAGCCAGTAGCATTGTGTCATAGGAGCATTTATGTCATACTGTTAACTTGGGCATGTTCCAGGCCTAATTATTGACAATACTTTTTTGCCATTTAAATCCAAGATTTAGTGTAGAGGAAACTACTGAAGGAGGCTAACATGAGCTCTACTGGAGAGCCAAGTTTCACCATAACCGTAGCATAGAAATTGGTACCACCCATTTTAGAGATGTCTGAAAGTTTAATGTCGCTGGGCTCTAAGTATTATCCCCTGGTATTGATCACTGTATGCAGAGCGTGTTGTTAGTTCCCAAAGCCCTTTTTCTTGATTCACTTACACAGGTAACTAAGTAGCCTTTAACCCGTCTTTGCTCCCTTGATGCTAGAGCTGAGCCACTCACTCAGGCAGTCACACCCACTCAGGCCCCTGCTATGAACCACAGGCACTGCAGTGATGCTCTCTGAACAGTCTTCTGTTTTCTTTGATGTTCTTGTCCTTTCCCTGTGCTTTGAGTTTGTAACAGCTCCTGAGTGATTACTGGAAGGGTTCTGAGGAACCAGGCGTGCCTACTGCATTTCCTAGGGTTTTTTCCGTAAGCTGGCTTCTGAGGCTCTGCCTGAGTCTTCACCACTCTATGAGGCTCATGTTACCATACCCATCTCTTGTCAGGATCTTGCAGTGATGGGAAATAAATTGAGCCTTTATCTTCTAATGGATCTAGGTCTTCACATGTTTTTATCTGCCTATTATAAGGCTTTCCTAGCAACTGTTTGAAAGAGTAAGTCTGTCCTGAACATCTTAAGAGTTAAGGACTTTAAAACACACAGCAGGTAAAGGCACTAGCTGCCAAACCCAGTGACCTGTGTCTGATCCTTGGGACCTACGCGTGGTAGAAGGAGAGAACCGACTCCTAAAACGTGGCCTCTGATCTTGACACACATACTCTGGTACATGAACAAGAGCTTACACACACATAAATAGGAAAACGACCAAGTGCGATTTGTAAAAATAAAATGCTCTTTCTTATTTGGCCAAAGCCCATTCATATGTCAGTTTTCCAGAAGGACTATCACAGCAGTGGTCTCCTTCAGATCCCCTTCAGGTCACCGGAGTGTTTGGTCTGGCCTTCTCTGGAAACCAAGCATTTGTAAGCTGGCTCTGTCTCTAAGTTGGAGCCCTAGCTTCCACGTCCTTGTTGTGTACAGCAGTGATTGCCACAGTCAGTACTCATGAATGCCCTGATTAAGAGGACGGTTTCAAATGCAGAAACAAATCAATACAACTCTTGTTCGGCTGTGGCCGGGACATAGAGGGAAGCATTGCTGTCCAGAGTCGGACATTATTTAGAGTCTAGTGCTAAAGCTCAGCTGGAATTGGTGCTGTTTGTCCAACTGACTCATCTCCTTTTACCCCGACTCTTTTGACCTTTACTTATAGTTTAGATTTTCCCATCAGTCTCCTTCATCATTTATTTTTACAGTAATTCTCATTTTATAGTTGAGATTCTAGTAAGTACTTTTCCACCCAGGAGCTCTGAGGCCTTAGGAGTCAAACCCCACATTACTATTGTGTGGCTGGAGGGTTAATCGGGCTTCTCATGCTATCACAGAAGGGCCTACAGCCTCTTTGTAGCCCATAAAGAAAGCATAATTAAGACAAATAAGGAGACATTTGGTTTGAGTAACAGACAGCAAGTCTCAGGGAGCCGCCTCATCCTTCCAAAGGAGAAAGGCTATCATCATTCTGTGTACTGAAGCTATAATATAAATGAAGAATTTCCGAGTTAGGATTCTGGTTTAAGGCGGAGATGCGGGCGTGTGGGGTGTGACAAATGGCAGGCTCTGGTTACAGCCAGGAACCTAAGTGCTTCCTATGGCTTCTGTGTCTCCTAAGCCATGGGAAGCCTGGAGAAGGGAGGAGAGCGAAGGTGCAGGTGAAGGGGGCAGGCCTAGCCACAGCACACAGTTAGGCTGACTGAGTCACCAGCTAAGTAAGGCTTGCTGTTCCCATCTCCGGTGGAAGTCAGTGACAAAAGTCCCCTGTTGTCACACAGTGACCATGGGAAACATGCAGGCTGGAAATTTGAAGTCTCCGGCCTCATGTTATTTGGGTCAGCATTAAAGGTAGAAACCATAAAAGTAATATAAAACTACATGAACTTCATTGTTAGTCTTGGGTCTCATCCCCAAGATATCTCGCGCATATGAAAATGTCCTAAACCTGGAAATTTTCCTTTTCTCAGCTGGTTTGAGGGAAAAGCAAACTGTATTCCTCCCTTTTTACTCTCCATTTTACATTGTAGGAAAAGGATTGATTTGTTTTCTCTGATTAAAGAGGTTAGAAAAAGAATACATAGGTGAAGTAAGATTTTGCCACAGTGAATATATTGTTGTGTAAAACAAACAGATCCTTTATGAAAAAGAAAGAAGAAAGGAAAGGAAGGCAGATAGACAGACAGCGAGCAAGAAAGCTCCAAGGGCTGAAGAGGTGGCGCTGTGAGGAAGAGGATTCGCCGTGCCAGCCTGAGGACCTGGTTTCCCCAGCGTCCACATATAGTCAGGGTGTGGCAGCGCGTTTGTAAGCCCAGTGCTGGAGTTAGTGGAGGCAAGTGAAAGGCCAGGCCTGGCTGGTAAGCCGCTCCAGCTGAAAGGTGAACTGCAGGTTCAACGTCAGATGCTTTCTCAAAAAGACAAGGTGAAGACTACTAGAAGACATCTGAAGAAAGGCTCCGGAAGTGCAGCTCTCTCCTTCACAAACTCCTCCACACCACAGAGGTGCACACACAGCAAAGCTTTGCTGGGCAGTACGCATCCTAAGTGGAAGATGGTGAGGCTGCTTTAAAAATATCTGCTAAATTAAGAAGCTCTGAGGGGAGCTGTCTTCTTTCCCCTTTTAGAGGCTGCATGCTGGTGGAGGCTGACTCTCCACTGGCCATGGCTGTTCCTGGTTCTACTCTCCCCAGAAGCATTCCCCTGTCTTTTCAGGAAAACTTGAAAGAGGATTCAGTGCTTATACATTGATACATTTTAAACCATGTGTTTTAGTCCTATTAGCATTCCTCATAGCCAGCCGCCTGTGCCTCTGAAGAAGTAAGTAGTGTCTGTACTGTGGGGCTCAAGGTATTCCTAGACTTCTATTACTGAGTTGTTTACACCGGTGAGTGTCCGCACTGCACTGTGCAGGGCGGTAGATTGGGAGTGCCTCTCTTCTGACCCATGGAGAACAGTGGAGTTTCAGACAACAGTGAGATCCTGAGAAGAGTCGCTGGTACTTGTCTCTGCCCTGTCCTCTGCAGGGCTGGGGTCCTGAACTTCAGCAACAGAATCTGAGGTGGCAGGAACCCCTGGCTCACCGCATAGGTTCTCAGTAAAGGGAACTTTCCTGAACTCCTCCAGGGGAGCTGGTATAGGACTGTTTGCTGTCATTTTTAAAGATTTATTTTCATATATCTTTATGTGTGCACTTGCACATGCTCACATAGAGATCCTGGAGCTGGGTGGCAGGTGGTCATGAACCACCCAGCTAGATATTGGTAACAACTTAAAACTGTTCTCTGGAAGAGCAACTAGCAATCCTAACACCCAGCCATCTTTTTTTTTTTTATTATTATGTATACAGTATGCACCTAATCACATTATAGATGGTTGTGAGCCACCATGCGGTGCTGGGAATTGAACTCAGGACCTCTGCAAGAGCAACCAGTGCTCTTAACCACTGAGCCATCTCTCCAGCCCACACCCAGGCTTCTTTCCGGCCCCAGCTTATCTTGTCTTGAAGCAGGATCTCAGCGTCTCAGTTCTGTAGCCCAGAAGACCCTCAAATTTAGGTTCCTTTGGCCACCGCCTCCCGAGTGTCAGGATTACAGGTGTGTGACCACGCCCTTCCTTCCGGTGTGGATCCTTTGACCTGGAGCCGCAGCCTCCAGACTTCTTTGCTGTGTCCTTCATCACTGGGCTCTCCTGCCTCCTCAGTAGCTTGCCTTGGTTGGGCAGAGAGACCAACTCTGTTCCTTACATAAAACTTAGAACACATGCTACTGGCATGGAGACATACAATGCTATCTTCTCCTGCCATGGAGCCCAGGAGCAAGAAGTTGTATGCTTCCCTCTGCCTCCCTGAGGGTAGAAAAGGGGCTGAGGACAGTACTCACCACCATCGCAGTCAGAACATTCTTCAGAAATGTCATCATTGCTTTCACACATGTGCTGATGAGCTAGCTGTTCCTGCCGGTCACAATTAGGGAGCAGGCATTGTCTAAAGTTGCTGAAATGCCCTGTGCTGTTTATCTGCTGCTGCTAATGGAGAAGGGCCTTGATGGTATCCATGCCATCAGCAGGTACATCCAGGAAGTAATCCCAAGTCTCAGCAGATGCAGCCTGCTGGTCCCTGCCCTCCTAGGCACACAGGGCCATCCTTCCTGCCATTTGGTGTGCACTTACTGCCCTCCACAAAACAGGCTCAAAGCTAAGACTGGGTACCTAGAACCCTAGGCTGCTTTTTTTTTTTTTTTTAACTTCTGGGGCGCTTGTGAAAAAACTGCAACAGCTGGGCTTGGTGGTGCATGCCTTTAATCCCAGTACTCGGGAGGCAGAGGCAGGTGGATCACTGTGAGTTTGAAGCCAGTCCGGTCTACAAAGCAAGTCTAGGACAGCCAAGGCTACACAGAGAAACCTCATCTCAAAAAACAAAAAAGAAAAGAAAAAACAACAACACATACCTAAGACTTCAAATTATTTTGTGTATTCATTTTTTTCACAGTGTGGTCCCAGGGTCTAGGAGAGGGTCAGACGGTCAGAGTAATGAAGGAAACAATTTTCTGTTCATTAAGGTAGACACTTCTGAAATCTCACTCTAAACATTGGCCAGCCACTATGAGGTTCATGTATACATTTATTTATTTATTCATTGGCTTTTCAAGACAGGGTTTCTCTGTAGCCTTGGTTGGTCTGGACTCTCTTTGTTGACCAGGCTGGCCTCGAACTCACAGAGATCCACCTACTTCTGCCCCCTGAGTGCTGGGATTGAAGGCATGTGCTGCCACACCCACCTGCACCTGTCTTTCAGTGACAGGAGAGACCCCTGACTGGTATGCTGCAGCAGGATGTGCAGCTCTTCCCTGAGCCAGGCAGCCAGTGGTCCAGCATCTGTGGCATCTATATTGGGAAGCCACAGTACAGATGTCCTGTAATTGCAGAAAGGAAGGGGGTGGGTGCTCTGGGGACTGCTGCAAGGAGATGGGTAAGCTGAAGAGCAGGGGGACACAGGTGCTGGAGACAGAACACAATCAGGGCAGGGTGTCTTCAGAGCAGAGCAGAGGCCCACATGGGTCACACTACTTCTAGATAAGGTTATATGTTCCCTGTATTGAGAAGTGGTAGAGTAGCGGGAGGAACAAGAGAACACATTCCTAACAGTTCCAGTTAGCGGAGAAGTGTTGTTGAAGGCTTGTGAGTGGCACTGACAGGTTTTTGGGAAGAGAATCTATAGTCTTATTTGTACCTTTCTTTAAAGGTCACTTAGGAACAAGTTAGAGGAGTCTGGGTGGAAGCAGGAGCCATTTGTGAGGCTGCTGTAGTTTTTCAGACAGAAAGTAGGGTACCCTGGATGAGGGCTTGGCTGTAGATGGAGCAAAGGGACTGAATTGGTGGCATTTACACCAGGACTTGGAGAGGAAAAGGAGGTGCCAGGATGGTCCCCTGCCGTGCTGATGACTTCTTCATTTCCACCTGTGGAAGGTGCTCACATCCCTGGTGGGGGTGGGGTGAGTTCAGGACCTCCTGATGGGCTTTAGTAACCGGTAGAACAAAGGCTGTTTAACAGATGGTGCTTCTAGCTGCAGAAGGTTTCAGGACTCCTCCCTGGGATCACAAATGAAGGAAGCCCTGTGTGAGCAAGGTGTGGAGAGTGGGAAGATGGACCTGTGGGGATAGAGCAGCTGTGTGGCCATGCAGGATAGAAGGTACCAAGTAGACATGTGGCTGGGCCGGGGTCTGTGAAGGGAAGGGAGGCACAGTGTTCTGGAAGGCAGGTTTCATTGGCTTCGGCCTTCATTCAGTCCTTAGCTGGAATGTGGTGGAGAACCATCTGTGTGAGGCCTGGCAAGGGGCAGAGTGGAGTTCTCACCCCATGGCAAGGGTGAGGCCCCAAGCCTGGCTGATGTCAGGGATTGGGGAGAAATGAGCTGGCTCCTATTTCATTGCAGGGTGGGGGACCTAAACCTAAAACAAAAAGCAAGGAGAGCAGGTGTTGAGCTGGTAGATAATAGTCCCTCAGAGCCTCGCCCTTTGCATGTGTGGCTCCTGACCAAGCATGTGACTGGTCTCTGCCTTTCTGGACCTCCTGCTCCTTGTAGGCAGGTAAATTCATGGCCATCCTCCAAGACCTGCTGCAGGAGGCAAAGTGCTTGCTGTACAGCAGGAGGACCTGAGTTCAGATCCCAGCACCCACATAAAAGCCAGGCCCAGCCCTGGGAAGGTGCAGACAGGTGACTTCTAATCATTTCAGCTGAATTGCTAAGCTCCAGGTGTAATGAGATACTTCATCCCTCAAAGTCAGGTGGAGAGTGACTGAGAAAGACACCCGTTGACCTCTGCCCGCCACACACGAGAGCACAGGTGTATATAAGTGTGCACCACACCACACATACAGATCTGCTTCAAATATCCATTTGCCCTGCACTTATGTAGATATGTAGACACACACACACACACACACACACACACACACACACACACACACAGAGGCTGCTTCAAATATCCCTCTGTCTGACAATTTTTTTCCAGCACTGCCAACTCTTCCTTCCCTCACATGGGCTCCTCCAGTGTGTGGCAGAGTGCTTCAGCTTTGCTTTGTCTAGCAGAATGTAACAGATGGTGGGCTGGTTGCTTTGTCCATCTTTTTTTTTTTTTTTTTTTTTTTTTTTTAAGATTTACTTATTATTTATACAGAATTCCACCCACATGTGTGCCTGCATGCCAGAAGAGGGCACCAGATCTCATTCTAGATGGTTTTGAGCCACCATGTGGTTGCTAGGAATTGAACTCAGGACCTTTAGAAGAGCAGCCAGTGCTCTTAACCTCTGAGCCGTCTCTCCATCCCCCTGGGCTGGCTGCTTTGAAAGCCCATCATTTTGTATCTGGACCAGAGGTGCTAGAGGCATAAGTGGACTTTGCATGCATCTGAGTTAGGCTAGTGTAACGTGCAAGTGCTGATGCTGGTCTTCAAGGTGCTGTGTGTACTACCCTGTAAGATGACACCTTTAGCCAAAACATTTCTCTCTGTGGCTGAGTATACATCTGTGGAGGGAGGACAGAGTAGCCATCATACCACAAAGAGTAACTAATGGGGGAGTCGTGATGTTGTGCTGTCTTCAGTGACGTGCTCAGCTCTCATGCCAAGAGGCCTGGGAGAAAACACCAAACTCTGTATTCAGAAACAGTAGCTGCAGTGAGAGAGCTGTTGTCTTAGCAAGGCTGGGGACTTAGTGGAGCAGCACTCATTCCCTTGACAACACTTTGGAAAGCCATGTGCAGCTTCGAGTTGTTTGGAGACAGTTATAGCAGCGGGTTATAAATTAAGGAACTGCCAGGAGCAAAGAAGTGGCTTGAAGCTGGAGCGCAACGCTGCTAAATGGAAGCTGATCCTGGAGCCACCTCCAAGTGTGTGAGGCGTGAGCTTCTGTTGATCCTGCGCAGACTATCTCCTTTCAAAACATCACAACAGACAGCCCTTAACGCTCACATAGCACTCTGCTCTGAACTTCTTTGCAAGGATAAATTCATGGACTGGCTACTGTCCCTTTGTGTTTACTCAGGAGGCTAGCTGTGTTTGGAAAGCCATGAACCCTCCTCCTCCTCACTGCTCCATTTGGAAAGAGAAAATGGAAAGCAAGAAATTTGAACCCGCTGCCGGAATGTGAAGTGTCTGTGGTATTTAGTACCATTTGTATACTGTAGCAAAGAAGAAACCCACAAGCTCTTTTTTAACAAGGGAGGGAACAGTTAGCCCAAATCCCTCCCAACCCCCCACTCTGTTTCTCTGTCCCTACAATATAAAGACAGGTAAGAAAACTGCATGGAGAAGCCAGGAGGAGCCTGGGCGAGCATCCTGACACCTGGCTTAGCCTTTCAGCCTCTAGAACTACAAAAAATAAGTGTCATTCCTACACAGTGACCAAAGCAAAGACATATGCCTTTAACATAACCCTTTGCATGAGGTCTCAGTGTCAGTGAGGACCTTTCCAATGGCATCCAAAGATAAAATTCCCAAGTAGAAAATCTGGAGGTGTTGGTGCATCTCAGCATGCATGCAACTCTCTTGTGTGTGTTTTCAAAAGACCGCGTGTGACAGGGCGAGGTATCTGGCTTGTTTCATTCTAGAAGAGTTTGCTTCAAAAACTGCCAGATCACCATTCTGCCTTGGAGTTCATCTTGAAATTTAACGTGCCTTTTGCAGCCTTGCCTTTGAAATGTAAATGTTACTGACTGACTTTGGAAATTACAACTATACTTAAACTGAGAAAATGTATTTCCCATGCAAAAAGAGGACAGTGTCATGAGAGGCCAGCTCAATTTGTTTCTGAGCGTGAGTGATGGGCTAGTGTGGTGCTGGGTCACGGCTGTGTGCACACTGTTGGTGTCCGTGCTCTCCCTAGAACTACTTCACATCAAATCCTTCTATTGTGATAAAAACGCCCATAACCATGTTGGGTGCAGTTTGTTTGTTTGTTTGTTTGTTTGTTTGTTTGTTTGTTTGAGACAGGGTCTCTCACCATAGCCCAGGATGGCCTCCAACTCACAGCAATCCTCCTGCTTCATTCTCTCTGCATGCGTGAGCCACTACGGCCAGCTCACATAACCATGACTCCGCAGTGCTTCTGTCATATCTTACACAGCATCCCGTGTGCTTGCTTCCTGTTATCTTGGTTGGTGTCCCTCTGCTTTGTGTCTTGTGGGTATCAGTGAGCTGACCTTGAGGACCTTGGTTCTGGGTAGAGGACTGAGCTGGACTTGCTCTTGCTGGGTGAAGCATAACCACTGTCCGGGGAGACTATGCCGTCTTGTAAGAGCACCGGTGACATGGCGCTCATCCTCCCGTCACCGTTACTTCCACTTTAGGAAGTGAGTTGCCGCTCTGCTAGACTGACTTTGAAAATCATGTCAGTTGTGTCCACAGCAAGGGCTGGCAGGCCTTTCCTGCAAGGGTCAGAAATGTAGGCTTGAGGTGTCCTGTGGTCTCTGTTACATATCCTTGTTCTTTGTCCTAACACACTTTTAAAACACCAGCACTGCTTCGCTCAAAGGTCTTAACAGAAGAAGGCAGCAAGGTAGAATCTCCCACCCTGTCTGTTACAGTGGTAATGCCTTAAGTGTTTGGACAGAGGCGGTTCTCTGTGTATCTGTATGTACATGTTCCCGTGAGCATGAGTATGGAGGCCAGAGGTCAACATCAGGTGTCTTCTCCATCACTCTCTACTTATTTACTTTCTTCCTTCCTTTACTTATTTATTTGAGGTGTGTGAGTGTGTGTATGTGTGTGGGGTGTGTGTGTGTGTGTACGTGTATGTGTAAGCAGATGTGCCATGCAAAGGCCGGGAGTTGACACCCGTCTATTGCTTTCCCCCTTATCTTTTGAGACGGTCTCTGAACTGGAGCCCCAGCTAGACTAGCTTTAGTGGACTCCTGGGATCCTCCTGTCTCCAATTTCTGGAGCTTGGATAGCAGGCACTTGCGGCCCTAAACTCAGCTTTTTATATGTGGATCCAAACTCTGGTCCTTACACTTGTATGGAAAGCATGCTCTTCGCCATCACCCGCCTGAAGTTCTCTGTTGATGATTTGTGTGATGCTTGCCATCTTCTGTATTCCAGGCTGGATGCCGCCACCTGTTCTTCAAGCCTCCTGTTCTGTCTCCTGTCTGTTTCCTTCTCGTGTCATTTTAATTTTCCTTCTCTGCTGGCTCCCTCTCCTTGCCGGAAGCATGCCCTAGTCTTCGCATGCCTGACCTCAGAGGTGCCTCATTGAATAGCAGAGCAACTGTCTCTTCTGATGGTGTCTGGTCTCAGCTTCTTAGCCAAGGCTTGAGGAGCCAGCTCTCTTGCTGTGTGTCCCTGCCTCCTGTTTGTGTTCACTCGGCAGTTAGATGTACATCCCATGGCTCCACTAAACCTGTTGAGACATTGTAAAATGTAATCTCCAGATCCGGTGAAGACTAATACATTTCTCTTACTTGGCCTGTCTATCGCTGCCCACCATTTTCTTGACATTCGGTCTCTCTACGGTCCAGTGACATCTTTTGTCCTGTTTTCCCCACAGTTGGCTTTCTGGCTCTCCTCCTTCCTTTCCCAATACTGTGGTCAAGCATACAGTTCTGACCTTACTCTGCCTTTCCCCCACAACAGCACTATCTGTGCCAAAACAGTTGCTACCTTCCCCTCTGTCCCAAGCCTGAAGGTCACATACCTATACATGACTACCTTCAACCCTGGTGGTCACACTCCTTCCTCCCTCTACGTTTTCTCTCCTCCCCTTTTGTGTATGGGGTATGGGTAGGTTATACCTGTGTGTGTGTGTGTGTGTGTTTGTGTGCACAGGCTAGAAGAGTGTGTCAGCTATCTTCTTCGTCTGTTGTTGTCTATATTTTAAAAGTATCTCACATAGAAGCCAGGGCCTAAGTACCCCCTGACTCTGCCCTCAAACACTAGGCTCTGCAGGCACATGGAGCCATGTCCAGCTTTTATGTGGCTGCTCAGGATTTGGGTTTTTTTTGTTTTTGTTTTTGTTTTTGTTTTTCAAGACAAGGTTTCTCTATGTAGCCTTGGCCATCCTGGACTCACTTTGTAGACCAGGCTGGCCTCGAATTCACAGTGATCCACCTGCCTCTGCCTCCCAAGTGCTGGGATTAGAGGCGTGCGCCACCACGCCCGGCGCTGCTCAGGATTTGAACTCAGGTCTTCCTACTAGAAGAACAAGTATTCTTACCCACTGAGTCATCTCCCCAGAGCCTTGTTTCCTTTTAATTTTATTTTTCTTTTATAAATTCTTCTTGTTATTGGGCATGTATATGAGAGGTGGTGCACATGCCACAGTAAGTATGTGGCGATCGGGGACAATGTTGTGGAGTTGGGTTTCTCCTTCTACCTTGATACGGATTCCAGGGATGGAATCGTGTCATTAGGCTTGGAAGACAAGTACTCTACCCGCTGAGCCATTTGCAGTCCTGTCTCTTCCATTACCTTGAATATACTACCAGGCTCCCCAGGAGAGCTGAGAGCTGTGAGCAAAGAGGCCTCCTCCCGCTTTCCCTCCACATCTAATCAGTGCCAAAGCATCGCTTCTGCTCTCCAGTTTCTGGAGCCTGTCTCCTCTACGCCATAACTGCCCACTTGGGCTCCAGCTTCTATTGGCCCCAGGCCGTGTCGGGCTCTGACTGCCGGTCTTCTTCCTTCCACGGTCTTCTTCCTTCCACGCTCAGTCTCCATCTGTCTTCCACCCTGTTGCCGCCAGAGGGAGGTTTCCAGAGTAAAATCAGATAACATTTAAAATGCCAGTGTCTTCAGAGACCCAGTTGGCTTGCTGCCAGGGCAGGAAACATACTCCATACGCCTGAAGTGCCTGTGCCAGAAAGTAGGGAGGGACCAAAAGAGCCAGCTCCAGCGGCTGAGCTACAGCAGGTTAGCAACAAAGAGCCGTGCTAGATAAGAGTAAGAATAAAGCAGCCATCCATCTGAGTGTCTGTGACTGACTGAATAAATAAACACATTGACAAGTGGGAGGAGATGCAACGTGACTCTTACAAAAGAATTTCAGTTAACATCTGTAAAAGGAACTGGGATAGAATGTTGTTAAATCTAACACTCAGGAGGCTGAAGCAAGAGAATCATGTGTTCAAAGCCAGGCTAGGCAACCTAGAAGAGACCTGTGGGGTGTGTGTGTGTCTCTGTGTGTGTGTGTGTGTGTGTGTGTGTGTGTGTGTGTGTGTGTGTGTGTGTGTTTTGTTTTTCAAGACAGGGTCTCTCTGTATAGTATTTGCTGTCCTGGACTCACTCTGTAGACCAGCTAGTCTCAAACTCACATCAACTCACCTGCCTCTGCTTCTCAAGTGATGGAATTAAAGCATGTGCCATTTACTTGCTAAGGCACTGCTACATGGCAACGCCTGTGTCAGCTGTCGTGCTTGCTCCTCCAGCTCCCAGGTTCCTGAGTGGGAAGCTAAAACTAGAAGCCTGATTAGATTTTGGAAACTATGTGGCCAGCAATTCATTCTTTTAAAGGAAGCACACCAGCAGGGCGTGGTGGTGCACACCTTAAATCCCAGCACTCGGGAGGCAGAGGCAGGTGGATCGCTGTGAGTTCGAGGCCAGCCTGGTCTACAGAGTGAGTCCTGAACAGCCAAGGCTACACAGAGAAACCCTGTCTCGGGGGGGAAAAAAAGGGCATGCACCGCCGCCACTGCCCGGCCCCTAGTGTGTATATTGTGGAGGAGACAGAGATGAGGGGAGGGGGTTTGTGTGGATATCATCCTAGCCACAGTGGTAATATGGGTACTGGTGGGTACTGAGGTCACTGGGAAAGAGTTTGTGAGAAATGGATTTTTATATTTTCCCAAATTATCTCAGATGTGTTTATCACGTATGAAAGGAAGACTAGTGGTACAGCAGAGAACCCTCTCAGAACCATTTACCCAAAGGAGCCAGTAGATACGGGCACCTTTACCTTCCTGTAGCATCCCTGCCCCAAACCTACAATCATGGCGTGACCATGTAAATTAACCAACCCTGACTTGAAGGTGCTGAACAAGGTATCTGGCAGGCTCAGCTTTCTTGGAGTCAATAAAGACAAGGAACAGAGGCTGGAGAGATGGCTCAGCTATCAGGAGCATTTACTGCAGAAGACCCGAGTTCAGTTCTCAGCTCCCACTTCAGGCAGCACACAGTGGCCTGTAACTCTAATTCCAGAGGATCTAGAACCTTCTTCTAGCCTCTGTGAGTACCTGCACACAGGTGGTGCATGTAAGCACACATGCATGCGTACATAGGTATGTATGTAGAGACAGACATACAAACACCACTAAAAGACAGAAGAAAAGCCTCACAGCTGGGTTTGCCCACCTGGGCAGTTCCTCAGCTTCTCCTTTCTGTCATGACTTGGCTGCTGAGTGAGAACTTGCCAGCTGCTTCATAGGTTGCCCTGACTTGGGCTGGGGTCAGCCTCTGATGACAAGCCACAGTAAAAGTGCGCCTGCGTAGGTGGCTCAGAGCTAGCACCTCATGGTGTCAGTGGTGTCCCAGCACTAGCAGTTTTGAGTTGGGTCACAGAGGCATCTCCTGGCCTATGCAGCTTTCTCTTTGTAACAAGGAAGCAGATCTGGAGGTTTCGGTGTTCACCTACACTGCATAACACCTTTATTCCTCCTGTGTTTATTAGTTTATCTTCTTACACAGCTCAACAGAAATAGCACTCTTTACTGACGGGAACATCCAGTGGAGGGTTAGAGGTTGAGCAGACTGGAAAGAAGGGAGCTGAAGACTGTAATGTTTGACACGAGTGAGTCAAAATGCAAACCCCTAGCGTTGACACCACATTTGATCTTGTTGACATTGTCTGTTCAGAAGTGCTGTTGCCATAACTGCTAGAGGCTGGGAAGTACCAGCTGGCTCTCGGAAGTTCTAGCAATATCTCACTTGCTCACTGGGACAAGGAAGGGCTAGTTGCACAAGACTAAGCCAAGCAGTTTGTACTGTTGGGGTCACAGGCTGTGTGTGTCTCTCTCTGTGGGGGTGGCAGTTTCTGCTTGGAGTCATCGTCACTTGTGAGTTTTCATTCCCATGGTTCTAGTGATACCATATGTGCTGCCTGCTCCCTCCCTGTCCCCAAACTCCTATATACACTATAGATGTTCCCACAGCTGCCCTGTTTGTGTGTATCATGTGTGTAGCTTACTGTGTGTGTGTGTGCGCACATGTGCTTCTGGAGACTAGGAGGCAACAGTGGGTATAATCCCCTGTGGCCCTCCACCTTACCTTTTCAGACATGATCTGTCATCTCTATCTACTCCCACAAAGCTCAGGGAACTTTGCAGAAGGAAGGGTCTAGGAGCTGGAGGGTTTGGAGGAGGGCTGTGGAGTGCTGTCTTCTGGACAAGACAGACTGGCGACCATCACAATCCAGCCAAGCCTGTCAGTAGTGCCAGAGTAGACGGGAGGGCCTTCTTTGTCCAAGCTGAAGAGCTATTGGCGGCTGATGCTTGCTGGGGGAGGAGTGTCATGGCTTTTGGGCATGTGGCCTTGGTAGTTTGCCTGTGCTCATGCAGGCAGCACTGAATGGGCTCAGTTGTTATTGGGTTTTTTTTTAGGGTGTTGTTTTTGTTGTTGTTTAGAAAGGTCATGAAGGTGAGAGGAGAATGTACTGTGGGTCTAGAAGGATTTGAGGGTGGATTTGACCAAGATACATTGTATAGGGACTGAAGAGATGCCTCAGCTGTTAAGAGCATGGACTATCATTCCAGAACACCCAAGTTCAGTTTCCAGCACCCACATGGCAGCTCATCACCATCTCCATCCAGTTCTTGGGGATCCTTCATCCTCTTCTGGTCTCCATGGGCAGCAGGAGGCAAAACACTAATACACTTACAAAAATAAATTTTTTAAAAGACACATTGTATGTATGACATTGTCAAAGAATGAAAGTATTAATACATTTTTATGACAAAAATCTCTCAGCTCCACCTATTAGCTGCCTCTACCCTCCACCCCCAGCACACAGGTCACAGATGCATGACCACCCATGGTTTTCACATAGGTGCTGAGGATCCAGGCTCAGGCTCCACCCCCAGCACATGGGTCACAGATGCATGACCACACATGGCTTTCACATAGGTGCTAAGGATCCAGGCCTAGGCTCTGTTGCTTCCATGGCAGACACTTTACCAACAGCCCTGTACCCAACCCTCTATTGCATTTTTATACCCGCTGAATTCCACAGCCTCTTTCCATAAAACATGGCCTCCCTAAAGGTTAATTCCATTTTCCTTCAAGTCATTTACTGCCAAAGACAAGCACTTATCTTCTTGTGCGGCCTGAGAGCCCAGCCAGTGCTGTATTTCCTTCTTCAAGGTAAAGGCCGGGCTCCCTACAGAAAGCAGAAAATACCCTTGCCCCTGTGTCACAGCCTGGGAAGGGTGTCCTGGGTGGTGGGAGGTGGGACCACGGCTGTGGCAAGAGCTGCTTCTGAACCTCTACAGGACCCGTAGGCCTCTCCATCTTCAAGACAGCACCCAGGCTGAGGTCTGGGCTCTAGAAGCCTTCTGGAGCCTGTACAGCATTGTAAGTTCAGGTTTCCCCGCAGGCCACTGATGATGGTGAGCATGGGACATTGAGCACAGAAAGCTGAGGTATGGCTAGTTAACTCCCAAATAGAAGCTTCCTTCCCAGACTGCCTCACTGTGCAGCTCCCATGTGAGGACATCAGCCCAGCTGATAGTTAAGTGTTTGGACACTAGACTGTATGGTGTGCCTGGCCTGCTGTGGGAGGACATTGCCTTCTGGGCACGCCAACACAAGTGATGGTGAATACTCTCAGCCGCTCTGCTGGCCACTCATGCCCTATCCAAGCAGCTGTGGTCCTTTTATTCCTGTCACTGATTGTGTGGGATTGGAATCCATGAGTTCCCACCCTATCATGTGCTTCATGGCAAGTTATGATGTGTGGAGCACCATGAGTGCTGCTGGGTATAGGACAGTGTATTAGTTAACTTTCTATCACTGTAGCAAAAGTCCTTGGCAAAGCAGCTAAGGAAAGAAAGGTTTATTGGGCTCAATCACAGGAGGGAGCACACTGTGGCAGGAACGTGAGGCATAGTCAGGAAGCAGAGAGGGGGCGGAGCGGGGGACAATGCTGGTACTCAGCTAATTCCTCTTTCTTTTAGCCCAGGAACCCCAAGCCATGGAGTTGTGTCACCCAGGGCTAGTGTCTCCCCACCTCAATTGTCCTAGTCTAGTTGATTCCTCCTCACAGGCATTCCCAGGGGCTCACATAATCTGAATAATTTTAGATCCTGTGAGGCTGGCTGTGTTGACATCACAGGCGAGGGGCAAACCGTCTGTTTTCATGGCAGCTGACAGGGAGCAGGGGCAGTTCATTAGGAGATAAGCAATCCTGTGAAGAAAAATAAAAGCAAGGATGGGGTGGTGACAGTGGGGGTGCAGGCTGCCACTGTGGGTGCTGGGGCACGCCTAGCTGGAAAGAACCAGAGCAAGCAAATGTGGGGGAGGGGCCCTAGAAGCAGGCAGCAGGGCCAGGCCAGCCGAGCCAGGGTCTGTCTTACACTTATTATGCAACCTGAGGCTGACCCAGTTGGTCTAGAGTGAGACCCAGATATCTGATTGTCTGTAGCAGCTCTCTAGAAGGTTCTGGGAGGTCAGCCCAGGGAACTACTCATGAAGTCATTCAAACTGTGACTCACAGGATCTGTGTGAGGGAAGTTTTTCAAGGTAAATAAACATTATATATATAGCAGAAATTAATAGAGGAGAATCAGAGTGGAGGGTGAGCACACAACATGTTAGGATGCCATCCTTTTAAAATGCCATTTGGGAGCCAGGCACAGTGCTACACGCCTGTAATCCCAGCACTCGGGAGGCAGAGGAAGGCAGATCTCAGTGAGTTTGAAGCCAGCCTGGTCTACAAACGATTCCAGAGCAGTCAAGGCTACACAGAGAAACCCTGTCTCAAAAAACAAAATTAATTCATTAAAATGCAACTTAGGAACTGCAGAGACAGTGTACTGGTTGAGAGCACTTTCTGCTCTTACATAGGTCCTGAAGTCATTCCCAACACTCATGTCAGGAGGCTCACAGCCACCTGTAGCTCCAGTTCTGTGGGACCAAAAACTCTCTTCTGTACCCTGCAGACACCTTTGGGTACATGCACTTAGCCACACACAGATGCACATTCATTTAAAAGTGCTTTATAAAAATGACATACAGAAGGCAGCAGCCTGGTGCAGTTTCTTTCCCTCCTTCTCTTTAATGCCACAGGGGCAGCTCCCCACACCGGCGCTGTTGCTCCTTCTCAGTCCCCTATGGTGGCTTGGCTGCAGGGAACAGTCATCTACATGTGGTGGGACTGTGCACGGAGCTTGCCTGGGTCTCTAGCTCCCAGTGCATAGCACCCCCTTGCTCAGGCTTCCCTCTGAGTGCGCTATCACTCTTGGGACCTCAGTGTGAATTCTTTTCTCCTGTGCCTGTGGGAGGAACTGTGAGGCTAGCTGCTGTGCTCCTACTGGAGACAGTGCCATCAAAGATCTGTGTCTGAGGGTACTGTCTGTTGATTGAAATGTTAACAACAGATATTGCCTCAAGTGGTAACTAGAGAAGATCTCTGGGGCAGGGCAGGCAACACAAAACAGATGTTAGAGACTAGAGAGATGACTCAGCGGTTAAGAGTATGTCGGTCCATTCCAGAGGGCCTGAATTAGGTTCCTAGCTCCCAAGTCAGGCAGCTCACAACCTGTAACTCCTGTTCCAGGAATCTAGTGCCCTCTTCTGGCCTCTGTGGGCACTGCAGTCATGTGCACAAAGCTATTTTTTTTTTTTTTTTTTTTGGAGACAGGGTTTCTCTTGTAGTCCTGTAGTCCTGGACTAGCTTTGTAGACCAGGCTGTCCTGGAACTTACAGAGATCTGCCTCTGCCTCCCAAGAGCTGGGATTCAAGGCATATGTCACTGCCTGGCTCAGATACAACTTTTTTTTTCTTAATTTTTAAAAAAAACTAGACCGTAAGTCTTGTGGCAATTTTAAGCTCACAGCAGAAGTGAGAAGAAGGTACAAAGAATGCCAGATCTTCCATGCGGCCCCTGCCCGCCAGTACCCTCACATCCCCACTAGAATGGCACCTTTGCTACATCTTATAATTGTGTGTTGACACTGCACAGTGGCCCAGACCATGGCTCACAGTACATTCCCTCAGGTGGGTATTTATGTATTCTGCACCTTTACACAAGTGTCAATACACGTGTTTGCTAGTACAATGTCACACACAGGATTTTCACTGCCTTAAACCACTTTTATGTGGTTTCCCAAAGCTCACAAAAACAGAAAAAGGAGTGTCAGGGTCGAGGAGGGGATCATCTGTAAAACAAATGCTCCAAAAGAACAAATGACTAGTTTGGGGCAAAAAGTGCTAGCACAAGCTGTTTCCAAGCACCTCAGAGCGCCTGCCTCGTGGTCACAGAGTTCCAGGTGACACAAATCATTACAGCCGTGTGAATCATGCCATGAGTCATCCCGTTGCAGGGCCCCGACTCCTTGGACATTACATTCCCTTGTGTTCTGCCTGCAGTGTTTCCTTTATTAGGAATGAATGTTTGCATCAGCAGGGAAGCGATGCAAGCCCCTTGGAGTTACTGCTTGTCACTGTCCCGTTGAACCCCTTCCGTAGCTCCTTTATGTGTGGGTGTTTTGGCTGTGTGTATGTATGTACACCATAAATGCACCGGAGGCAGAAGAAAGCATCAGATCAAATTATTATAAAGTCCTTCGGGAGGCAGAGGCAGGTGGATCGCTATGAGTTTGAGGCCAGCCTAGTCTACAAAGCAAGTACAAGACAGCCAAGGCTACACAGTCTTGAAAAACAAAACAAAACAAAAACGAAAGAAAGAACGAAAGTCTTGCCAATCTAACTGATTCTCCCTCAGTTCTGTTGCCCCTGAAGTCATCGGTAGCAGTTTATTTGTTTTGTTTTTTTCTGGCAGTCCTTAAACTATTTAACAGTTCAGGATGTTTAACAAATACTTGTTGAGCATTGTGTTAGTTACATTCAACTGCTGTGATAAAATACCCAAGAAACTCAACTTAAAAGGAGGAATGGTGCATTTGGGCTCACGTTCCCAGTCCATGGTTGCTGAGGCTGAACGTCAGAGAAGAAATACTTGTCAGAGCGAAGCTGAAGAAACGCTCCTTCCTCCAACCCATAAAGCTGTGAGTCCATAAATGGGTTGGCTCACCCATGAGGTCAGAGCCCTCATGATCTAGTCACCTCCCAAAGGCCCTAGGCACTGGCTGCACTGGGGACTGTCCCTGCAACGCAAGAGGCCCTAGGCACTGGCTGCACTGGGGACTGTCCCTGCAACACAAGAGGTGTAGGGGGGCATTGAAGAGCATCATTTCCTCTTTCCAAACCCGCTGAGTAGGATCACAGTGATCAGAAGAAGTCTTGCCTTGGGCCTGGGGGCTCAGCAGAGGAGCTGGGACATGGCTCAATTGGCAGAGTGTCTGCGTAGCAGCATTCAGGAAGCCCTGCATGAGGTACTACCCCACGCCACAGGTATGATGCACACCTGTGATTCCAGCACTCAGCAGGTGAAGGCAGGAGCATCAGAAGCCTGTGGTTGTCGTTGAGTGAGTCTGAGGCCATCTACAAATACGTGAGACCTTGTCGAGGGAAGGTGAGACACACACCGGAATTTGAACTTGACTGTCATAGTGAAGGGGAAATGTAGAAGTCTTGACGAGGGTGGCCATGATGCCCACCCTAGGAGGAGTATCTACGAATGGGTGGCTGTAGAGCAGCTAGCCCAGAAACTAGTCTCTCAGGCGACAGCAACTAGGTCTGCTCAGACAGTGCTGGGGGAGGTGGGGCGGGTGTAGTATGGAAGGACAGGTGAATTCAAACCATAATTAATGTAGCTTTGTTATTTAACCTCAAATGTGTGGAATATACAATTCTGTTTTCACAAATTCTGGAAATGACCACATTTTTAAGATGTATGAAGTAACATATTTTAGCTGGTCATTTTTCTTTCCTCTTAGTCATCTGTGTCCTACCACCTGTTCAGAGAATGTGACACAATTTAAATTGGGTCCGCTCTTGCTGGGAAAACCTGTAACAGTATAGTCATTGAAAAACAAATTGTAGTTCCCTCACCCTGCTGTCTGCAGGCCTTCTTTGAACATTAAGGTGAGAAGACTTCCCCATAGCTGAGAACATCTTTAATAGCCTTCTTCTTCTTCACCAGGCTACACAGGGATTCCAACATGACATTTGGGGCTTTGTTTTTAAGGTTTATTTACTTTTCCTTTATATATGAATACCTTGCCTTTGTGTATGTATGTGCACTGTGTATGTAGCTTGTGCCCAAGGAGACCAGAAGAGGCGATCAGATCTCCAGGAACAGGAGGTGATAGACAGTACTGTGCTGCCATGTAGGTGCTGGGACTTGAGCCCAGGTCCTCTGCCAGCAATAAATGCTCTTCACTGTAGTTCATCTCTCTCTGTTGTATTGTTTTAGGACAGGTCTTCTCTGTGTAGCCCTGGCTAACTTGGAACTCACTGTGTAGACCAACCTAGCCTCAAACTCAGGGATCTGCCTCCGAAATGCCGAGATTAAAGCTGTGTGCTGCTGCCACCACTACCCAGTTTTGACTCTCTGGTCTTTGTTAATGTTTTCATTTTATTTATTCTGGGAAGGTAGAGGCTGCGTGGCTAGGTGTGCCCCGGCACATGTGAGGATTAGAGGATAGTTTGTAGAAGTCATTTCTATCTGACCATCAGATGGTCAGACTCCTTTACCCCCGAGCTGTCTCCCTGGCCCTGATCAAAGAAAGTTTAATATAAAAAGCATTTATTGAGCCCAGTGCACTGTCACACGCCTCTAATCCCAGCACTCTGGGAGGCAGAGGCAGGTAGATCACTGTTAGAGATCAGCCTGGTCTACAAAGCGAGTCCAGGACAGCCAAGGCTACACAGAGAAACCCGTGTCTCGAAAAGCAAACAAACGCAACAAAGAATCATTCATTGTAACAGGAGATTAGGGTAGCCATGAGCAGGAGACATGCCTATGGGGTATGATGTAAAAGCCACACTTGTGGAACTTGCTGGAAATTGGTTTTCTAAGGCCTTCGGGAAAGCTGCTCTGGGCAGGTGACTGAAGGTGGCCCCTGGATAGCTAGACAGTGCAGGAGCCTGAGCTAGGAGAGTTGCCCTGTGGGAGCCTCCCAGGTGGTAGCTCAGAACCAGGAAGCATGCTCTCTTGTCCTTCAGTCTTGTTTCTTTGTTGTTTTGTTTCCACTGCCCTCTTCTGAAACATTTACCATTATCCCAGTTGAGGAAAAAAATGTTTTAAGAGACCCAGACGCTTTCACAGAGCAGGCAGAGTGTGCATTTGGAGCTGGATTGGCAATGCCACCAGCAGAGTGACTGACAGGTGTCAGTAATGATGCCCCAATGAAAGGTTGCTAGGAGACATGCTTGCACAAAGTGCATTTGGGGGTTTAGGTATTGTTCATACTATCTCTTGACTGAAGGTTGTCTGAAGCTTCATTTTCAGTACCAGGCATATAGATAGACCCTAGGGTGTCACAAGCAGAGGCCCAGTAAACATTAGCTCAGAGGAAACTGGAGTCAAGAGATTTAAATACCAGAGGGAAGAAAACTGTCTGAATACCTGCTTTACAGATCCTTCAGCAACATCTCCAGGGCTCTCCTGTGCTGTGATCCAGGGGTTGCTCTTTACCATCAACTTTTGCTTCCTCCACTCTCCCAGGCTGAGTGGCGCAGTCACATATCCAGTACAATGACACAATCACGTCTGTCAGTTTCATGTGCAGTGTCTTCCTTCTGGGTTTACTTTGGTGGTGTGTCCCAACCACATGCTCAGAAAGATTTGCATGTTGTTTGGTGACCCTGTGTAACTGAAAATGTCTCTATTCTATCCTGGATTTTTCTTTTTAAATCTCTCTCAATCCCCACCCCCTTCTCTCCCCCCCCCCCCCCACCCCCTTTCTCTCTCTTTGCTTTTTCGAGACAGGGTTTAAACTGTGTAGCCCTGGCTGTCCTGGACTCGCTTCGTAGAGCCTCATACTTGTAGAGATCCACCTGCCTTTGCCTCCCTGAGTGCTGGGATTACAGGTGTATGCCACTACACCCAGCTTTAAAGATTTTTTGTTGTTGTTTTATTTTTGCTTTAAATCTCTTTGGGGTTTTGTTTAATTGTTTGTTTGCTTGCCTGCTTACTTTTGTTTTGGTTTTTATTATTGTTTTGCTGGGGGGGGGGGTTGTTTTGTTTGTTTGTTTTGAGACAGGTCTCAGTATGTAAGTTACCCTTCCTGGCCTGGAGCTTACAAAAGAATGCCTGCCTCTGCCTCCGCCTCCGCCTCCGCCTCCGCCTCCCAAGGGCTGGGATTTAAAGTTTGTGGCACACACCTGCCTTATCCTTTGGAAATTCTTTTCCTTCAGAATTTGGAAGCCTTCTCTCTGTTGTTATATCTGTTTGTAAAGTAAGAAGCCATTCTGACCTTCATTCTTCCTTCTCGGCCTCTTTTCCTTCTGATAATTTAGAAGATTCCATCCTCGTTTCCAGCATCCCTAAGCAGCAAAATGATACATCTTGGTCTGAGGCGCCTTTCTCCATTCTTAAGTGCTTATTAGGCATTTTTGTCTGTGCTGGAAGGCAGTCCTATTCTTTTTTTTTATTTTTTTGTCTGTGCTTGTTTTGTTTTGTTTTTGCTTTTGGAGACAGGGCTTCTCTGTGTAGACCTGGCTGTCCTGGAATCGCTTTGTAGACCAGGGTGGCCTTGAACTCACAGAGATCCACCTGCCTCTGCCTCCCTGCGCACTGGGATTAAAGTGTGTGCCACTGCGCCTGGCGAGACCAATGATTTTTAACTAACCCTGTGTATATAGATCTGAAGCTAAATTCCCTAAGTGGAAGTGTATTTGTTACTCAGTGTGTGTTGTGTTATAGTGTTGAGTGCATAAATACTTGTAGTTGTTTCTGTGGGTTCATAGAAATTTTACATTTTTTTTTTCCCTTTCTTAGGACAAAGTTAAACTATAATCCTCCAAAAGATGACGGATCCACTTATAAGATTGAACTTGAAGGGATATCGGTAATGGTTATGAGAGAGATCCTGGATTACATCTTCAGTGGGCAGGTACGGTGAGACCCAGGGGCCAGACCTAGCAGAGACGTCCCAGCTTTTAGAGCGGCACTACTGTGCTATCTTCTGCCATCAGGGGCACCTGCTGGCATCTCCCTGGTGATGTTCTTCCAGACTCTGTCCCCAAAGGAGCAACACAGTTAGGTCATAGACCAAATCCTTCTCTGTCACATGGAGATAGCAGCTTCTCTGGGACTGAGGTTTGTTCTATAGAAACAGTTTCTTGTGGGGCATTGCCATAAGAGGCATCTCACATAGAAAGCTACCCTTATTAGAATATCTGAGTGCTGGCCACCCTGCACTTCACCCTACTGTTGCCCTATCTTCCTGCTTTCCCTCTACTCTCTGTGCCACATTGTTTCTGGAGAAACAGTAAGCAACTAGACTGCTTTCTTTTCCTTGCCTCCCCAGCCCCATCCTCTTTATTTATTTTAGGTTCTAGTATAGGACTCTTAAGACTCTCAGTGGGGACACAGAATGGCTCAGTGGCTGAGAGAGCTTGCTTCTCTTCCAGTCTCCAGCACCCACACCAGGTGGCTCACGAGCACCTGTGACTCCACGTCCAGGTAATCTTCTGGTCACACACATATACACACACAAATAAAAGTAAATCTTTAAAAAACAAATAAGCTGTGGAGAGAGCAGGGGCAGACGGACAGAGAGATTGCTAAGAGAAGAGAATCCGAGGATGAGGGCATTTCTGAGACAAGGTAAAGACCTACAACAGGGTAGGCTCCTGGGAGTATATGGGGGTGACTCTAGCTGAGCCTCCTAGCAGCAGGGGTCATAGAGACTGAAGAAGCCACCCTCTAACTGAACAGGACTCCTAGTAGAGGAAGAGGAACACCGACCCACCCACAAAAACTTCAACCCAAAATTTACCCTGCCCACAAGATGTGCACGGATAAAGATAGAGCAGAGATAGAGGGAATGTCCAACCAATGCCTGGCCCAACCTGAGACCCACACCAGGAGAGAGAGCCAACCCCTGACACTATTTATGACACTCTGCTATGTTTTGCCGACAGGAGCCTAGCATAGCTGTCCACTGGGGGGCTCCACCCAGCAATGGATTGAAGCAGATGCTCAGACTCACAGGCAATCATTGGGCAGAGTGCAGGGAGCCTTGTAAAAGAGTGGGAGGAAGGATAGAAGGACCTGGAGGGGACAGGAACTCCAAAAAAGGCCAACAGAGCTAACTAACCTGGAAGCGGGTAGGGTGCTTTTGGGACTAAAGCACCAACCACGGTACCAAGAAGAGACTTGATACCCTATGAGCATATAAAGGGGGAGGAAGTCCCCCCCAGGCACAGTCATAGGGGAGGGGAGTAAGGGGAAAATGGGAGGGAGGGAAGAATGGGAGGATACAAGGGATGGGATAACCATTGAGATGTAACAAGAATAAATTAATTAAAATAAAAAAAAAAAGGCACCAACCACGGACTGTGCATGAACTAGACCTAGGCCCCTACAGAGCAGCTCAGGCTTCGTGTGGGTCCCTAGTAAGGGGAGCAGGGACTGTCTCTGACGAGGACTCTGTTGCCTGCTTTTGATCACATCTCCCTGGTGGGGCTGTCTTGCCAGGCCACTGAGGAAGAGGATGTGCTCAGTCCTGATGTGACTTGATGTGCTAGAGTGGCTTGGTGGTGGTAGGGCTCCCCTTTTCTGAGATGGAGGGGAGGGGAGATAGGGGGAAGACAGAGGTAGGGTGCGACCTGGAGGAGAGGAGGAAGGGGGCTACAGTTGGAATGTAAAGTTAATTAATTATTTTTTTTTTTTTTAAAGTAAAATACAGGGGGGAACAAACAAGCCCAAGTGTGATGTCCCACGCCTTTAATCCCAACACTCAGGAAACAGAGGCAGGTGGATCTCTGTGAGTTCAAGGCCAGCCTGGTCTACAAAGGGAGTCCAGGACAGCCAAGGCTACATAGAGAAACCCTGTGTCAAGAAAACAAAAATAAAAAACAAACAAATAGAAAAGACTCTTGAGTCAGGTGCATCTACGGCCATAGAGCAGAATAGTGTGTTGTCCATTTAGGTCTGTGAAAGTGTGTGCTCTGCCTCATTTCCTCCAGGCTCCTGCCCCCTGTGTTCTCCACTGGACCCTTCCTCGTCATCGCTGTTTCCCTGCCTCCCCTTTCCGGAAAGATCTGTTCTTCCCACTCGTGTTCTAAGTGTCTGTGGTGTGTCACCAGCCTTTTCTAAGTGCATTCAACATGTCCACACCCTGGGGGTTCTAGTCCTGGTGCAGTGTATGGTGTGATTTCATAGTGTTATGAAAACACAG
This sequence comes from Acomys russatus, assembly GCF_903995435.1. Classification (NCBI taxonomy): domain Eukaryota; kingdom Metazoa; phylum Chordata; class Mammalia; order Rodentia; family Muridae; genus Acomys; species Acomys russatus. The sequence continues at coordinate 41,604,662 of NC_067162.1, forward strand.
TTTGGGGAAGCTCCTCCCTAACAAGGCAGTGGGTGTGTGTATGTGTGATTGCTAGCGTGAGTGAAGTTAGAGCCATTTTGGCATAGCCCTGACAATCCTAGAAATACCACACAGCAGGGAGGAGCGAGACACCTGAGCAGCCTGGTGGGTCAGTCAGTGCAGTTATGAGCACAGCAAGTGACGAGCCACCAGGCCATACTCCGCGCTGGCTCTGACTGCGACCTGGGGACTGCCTGCAGGTTGACTGCTGGGATTTGTTCCAGTTTAAACTTTAGAATCCAGGTGGCAACTTATAAGCTATGATAAACTCCCGAACTAGCCGTGTGGTTTAGTTAAGATGTGGTCTAGTGGGTTGTGCGGGTTTGTATTTGGGTAGTCTGCAGTTGTTCCCTGCCTTCTGGCTGAATTGAATATTCCTGGGTCTGGGGATGTGGCTGAGTGGTAGAGCCCTTGCCTGGAATGCATGAGCCTCTGCTCTGAAAACAGAAATAGGAGGAGGAGGAGGAGGCCTGGAGAGACAGCTCAGTGGTAAAGGCTTTGCTGCCAAACCTCACGACCTAGTTCATTCTTCCAGACCCACATGGTAAAAAGAGACCATCAGTTAGTTCCTGGAAGTTGCCCTCTGACCTCCACAAGTATTGTGGCATGCATGCACCCACACAGAGATATAAAGTGTACACACCTACTGTCTTAGTCAGGGTCACCATTGCTGTGTTAGAATACCATGAGGAAAGCAAGTTGGGGAGGAAAGGGTTTATTCAGCTTACATTTCCACATCACAGTTTGGTCACTGAAGGAAGTCAGGACAATAACTCCAACAGGGCAGGAGCCTGGAGGCAGGAGCCGATGCAGATGCCATGCAGGGGTGCTGCTGCTTACCAGCTTGTTCAGCCTGCTTTCTTATAGAACCCAGGACCAGCAGCCCAAGGGTGATCCCACCCACAAGGTACAGTGCTACACAGAGAAACCCTGTCTTGATAGGAGAAAACAAAACTGAGCACAAAGACACTGTATCAGGAAAAAAAAGTCGGACAAATCTGCTGAGAGAAAGTCACTTGATGCCTCAAACTCTTGAAAGATATGCAGTATAGGGTCAACACTACTTAGTCATCTTTGACCTATCACATTAGGAGTTGGGGGCTGGAGAAAGGCTCAGTGGGAAGAGTGCTTTCCTATTCCTGCAGATGACCTGACTTCAGTTCCCAGCACCCATGTTGGCATCTCACAACTGCCTGTAATTCCAGCTCCAGTGGGATCCAGTGCCTCAGACCTCTGACCTCTGACCTCTGAGGCACCTGCACTCATGGGCACATACACATAATTAAAAATAAATAAGTCTTTAAAGATAAAAGAAAAAGAGGTTGGAGAGATGACTCAGAGGTTGAGAACACTGACTGCTCTTTCAGAGGTCCTGGGTTCAATTCCCAGCAACCACATGGTGGCTCATGACCATTTATAGTATGGTCAGATGCCCTCTTCTGGCCTGCAGATATGCATGCAGGCAGAGCACTGTATACATAATAAATAAATACATACATACATACATACATCTTTCTAAAAAAGATAAAAGAAAAAATTGGGAATCTCCTGTGGGCCAGACTGCTAGGTTGGTGGTTTGAGTCTTTGCATCTAGCTATAAAATGTCTGTGGTGCTCTTACAGATCAGGCTAAATGAAGACACGATCCAGGATGTCGTACAGGCAGCCGACCTGCTTCTGCTGACGGACCTTAAAACCTTGTGCTGTGAGTTCTTGGAGGGCTGCATTGCCGCCGAGAACTGCATCGGCATCCGGGACTTCGCACTGCACTATTGCCTGCACCACGTGCATTACCTGGCCACCGAGTACCTGGAGACTCACTTCCGAGATGTCAGCAGCACAGAGGAGTTCCTGGAGCTGAGTCCACAGAAGCTCAGAGAAGTGATCTCTCTGGAGAAGCTGAACGTGGGCAATGAAAGATATGTGTTCGAGGCAGTGATCCGGTGGATAGCGCATGACGTGGAGATGAGGAAGGTACCACCACTCGGGACACGCCTTGGGTCTCCTTTTCACTCATGTGTTTGTTTGTTTTTTTATTTATTTATTTTTTGGGTGTTTTTTTTTTTTTGTTTTTTTTTTGGTTTTTCGAGACATGGTTTCTCCGTGTAGCCTTGGCTGTCCTGTACTCACTGTGTAGGCCAGGCTGGCCTCGAACTCATAGCAGTTCGCCTGCCTCTGCCTCCCAAGTGCTGGGATTATAGTCGTGCACTACCACGCCCAGCTTGTTTACTTTTTTGATAGGTACGGGTGTGGTCTCTTACTAAAGCTGTCGGTCTCTCAAGACTGTTAGCAGGGGTCCTTCTGGTCTACCCAGGTGGCAAGGAGGAACACGTGCGGTGCTGGCAGTCTGGGTCCTAAGTACCCAAGGCCTAGGTACTGGACAGAGCTAAAGGCTCAAACTCCAGCCCTGAGATCCAGGAGCGTGTTTGTCCAGGGTATTTAGTCAGACTTGTAGCTGTAGATGCTCAGGTTGCGGGTAGGGAGTTGGAGGATTGCTTTAAATACCAGTGGCCCTGGCATTTGAAACTATTATAATCCTAGGCTTCTAGCAACAGTGAACAGCAAGGTTACTTCCTACAGCTGCCACAGTTCCTGAAGAGCCTCAGGTGTTGAGACCCTTAGCTCATGCAGAGGTGAACGTTTTGGCTCTCAGGCCCCGGAATTCTGAGACCCTTGGATTTTTACATCTTACCGGCTCTTAGAACTCTTCCCGTGACAGGGCCCATAGTCTCTCCTTTTCAGCTCTTTACAGCTTTTGTTATCACCTGCACCCCAGTCCTGGTCACTTTATGGGCCTCTTCAACTGTCTTACTTCTGCCACTGTTGTGCACGGCCACCACCACTTCATTTTCCTTCAGTCTTCCATTCTCTCCTCTTTGCATCACAGTGCACTGTACACCAACAGTTAAGATGAAAAGTAGGAATGAAGGGCCATTGAAGGAAAACCTTTTGGGGCAGGGTTAGTACTGTAATGCTAGGGGACAGCACAGGAGGGCAGCTCCCAGGAAGCATAAAACATTTTCCTTCTATAGCCAGAAAGGAGCTATAGCAGTGGTGTTTGGAATAATTACAACTATGCTTCAGGTCTGGTAGAATGGTAACATCCCTCGTGTTTGTGCCAGACAGGAGATGACTGTATTTGTGCCAGTCACAGCAGACCTTCATACCATTGAAGGACTGTTTACACTAACCTCGGGCTGGCACCAGGGAAATGTTCCCACTCTGGCCTGAGTGAAAATGGCTGCTTGCGGCTTGTGACGGACAACAGGTCCAGTGCAGGCTGTCTGAAATGCCTGTGGCTAACACAGTGATTGCTGGGGCCGGGGTGTGCTTCAATAGCTGTGGCTGCCATGCAGTGCCCTCAGTTTAGCGCCAAGCAGCTGTGGATCTCTTTAAGTTCAAGTTCAGCCTGCTCTACATAGCAGGCTCTAGGACAGCCAGAGGTATATGAGATTCTGTCCGAAAATGATAAACAAGTGACAACAGAAACTGAACAGAGAAGGTCTAGGAGTGACAGCGGGTGGAGGGTCCCCATTGAGATCCAACATGGGACGTGGCTTCTTTTCAGCGCTCCTCTCCAGTTACTTGTTTCAAAATCAGAAACGTGCTCGGCTGGCTTCAGAGAATAGATTTTGGAATGAATGCATGATCACACTGTGCATTGTTCTTGCAATGGCCGACTCAGTTCTCATTGGTTATTTTGTGGTTTTCAAATTCTGTAAGCTCTTAAGGATGTACACTCAGAATCCAGGCTCATGGTCTTAGCAGTACTGAGGCCACCTCATAGTCTGTTCCATGTTAGGTAACTTAGGAAGGGTGATGCTCACAGAGGCCGCTAGGAGACACTGCTTTTCCTCCACCTGCACTGGGAGCCTCTTGCCTTAGGTGCCTGGTTCCTGGAGAACATGGCAGTTCTTTGTCTTTTGGCTGGTCTGGCTTCTCGGAGAAAAGTGAGACAGTGTGTTTAAGTTACTCAAGGCTGTCCCCTTTCCCACAGAGGCCGGGCCGGGTAGTTAGTTGAGATCAGGTCTGTGGTCAAATCACCCAGAGCATGCCCAAGTGTCAGAGAGGGTCACTGAGACCAAAAATACCCAAAGCTGTAAGATAGTTTGGAACCATGATAATTGCAAGAGTTATTATACAATTTCGGGGCGGGGGTTGTTTGTTTTGGTTTTTTGTTGGGTTGTTTGGTTGGTTGGTTTTTGGTTTTTCGAGTCAGAGTTGCTCTGTGTAGCCCTGGCTGTCCTGGAACTCACCTCTAGACCAGGCTGGCCTCAAACTCCACAATGAGCCTCTTAAGTGCTGCAATTAAAGACATGTGCCACTACTGCCCAGCCTATTATACAGTTCTGGGGATATGGGATGTGTGTGGGTGGGGATGTGTGTGGGTGGGTGTGGGGGGGGGTGGGATGTGTGTGTGTGGGGGGTGTGTGTGGAGGGGGGTGTGGGGGGATGTAGGGGGGGATGTGGGGGGGATGTGTGTGTGTGTAGGATGTGTGTGTGAGTGGGTGGGTGGGATGTGTGTGTGGGGTGTGTGTGTGGGATGTGGGGGGTGTGTGTGTGTGGGATGTGTGTGGGTGTGTGTGGGATGTGGGGGGGGGTGTGGGGTGTGGGGGGGGTGTGGGGGTGTGTGGGGGGGATGTGTATGGGGGGAGGTGTGGGGGGGATGTGTGTGTGTGATGTGTGTGTGTGTGTGTGTGTGTGTGTGTATGATCTTTGGTTTTGCTGCTGCCACCTCCTCCTCCTCTTCTTTTTCTTTTTGATTTTTTTCAAGACAGGGTTTCTCTGTGTAGCCCTGGCTGTCTTGGACTCACTTTGTAGACCAGGTTGGCCTAGAACTCACAGTGATCCACCTGCCTCTGCCTCCTGAGTGCTGGGATTACAGGCGTGTGCCACCACGCCCGGATGCCCTTTTCTACTCTCTCCAGTCACCTACCCAATACATGTGATTTTGTTTCTTGGGGTTGTTGGTTTTTTTGCTTGTTTGTTTGTTTTTCAACACAGGGATTCTCTGTGTAGCCTTGATTGTCCTGGACTCACTTTGTAGACCAGGCAGGTCTTGAACACTCAGCATTCTGCCTTCCTCAGCCTCCCAAGTGCCAGGATTAAAGGCCCGTGCCACCATTGCCCAGCCTACATGTGATTTTAAACAATACTTCTTATTGTAAAAGGAAGAGCTGGAGAAATGGCTAGCAATTAGGAACATTTGCTGCTTTTGCAGAGGACCCACATTGGGCAGCTCACAACAGCCAGTAACTCCAGCTCCAGAGGTATTTGCACTCGCAGACACACACACACACATGTGCGCGCGCACACGCGTGGGAATAAAACTAATGTTTTAAAGAAGAAAGGGAGAGGAGGGCCTCGTGTGCGTGTTTAGGCAAGACTGACAGCGACGGTGTGGAGGGCCTAGTGTGCGTGTTTAGGCAGGACTGACAGTGACGGTGTGTGCTAATAGACTGGTAGCAGCCACCGTCGGCCACGAGTCAGAAAGTGTGTCATCCCTCTCTTGTCCCCCTCCTCCCATCTGCAGGTCCACATGAAGGACGTCATGTCAGCACTGTGGGTTTCAGGGCTGGACTCCAGCTACCTTCGGGAGCAGATGCTGAATGAGCCCTTGGTACGAGAAATCGTCAAAGAGTGCAGCAACATCCCGCTCAGCCAGCCACAGCAGGGGGAGGCCATGCTGGCCAGCTTCAAGCCAAGGGGCTACTCAGAGTGCATAGTGACCATTGGAGGGGAAGAAAGAGTGTGAGTGTGGCAGGGGCCTTCGGAAGGGGTATGGGGGAAGGGGGAGTCACAAGACACAAAAAATGCAGGGTAATTTTCCATGTCTAAAGTGTAATAGTAATTGACTTTTAAAAAATGTTTAACCATCTGCAAAGTACTGAAACTTACAGTGCTTATTGTGAGCAGAACTGTAAATAAAGCATCATTTCTGTGTTTCCTTAGTTCACGGAAGCCCACAGCCGCCATGCGATGCATGTGCCCTCTCTACGACCCTAACCGGCAGCTGTGGATCGAGCTGGCTCCTCTGAGCATGCCAAGAATTAACCATGGCGTTCTGTCTGCAGGTACTCCACTCAATTCCTGCAGAGCCCTGACCAAGTAACACATCATTTCAGAGTGATACAGAAAGATTTATACAGACGAATGTGGTTTGTGCCTGGTGTGCTGGTGCACAGCTCTGATCAAAGCACGAAGGAGGCAGAGGCAGCAGGATCTCTATGAGTCTGTCACTAGCCTGGTCTACACAGTAAATTCAGAAATATGTAGTTGCATACAGTCTCAAGAAGTTTAATGCTAAGGTGTGTAGCTCAGCCGCTGGAGTGGCCTGGGTTTGAGCTCTGACACCACCTGGTGGTGACATATGGGTTCCAGGGATCAAACTCAGGTTGTCAGCCTTTGCAGCAAGCTCTTTGACCTGCTGAGCCATATTGCCTGCCCCATCCCCTTTCCTCTCATCTGTTGTGTCTTTCCCTGTTGCCTCTGCTCTTAGCAGTCTTGTCGTTTAGTAGTAGTGTGTTTCTCAGAGCTGTGGTAGGTACCGCTTGCTTTCTCTGGGTTCCCAGGACGTCAAGTCTTTGCAGCACCATTTCCAGTGTTTGCTTCTGCTCCTATTCCATAGGACCAGATCTCTAGCTGTGCCTGAGAGCCTCGCTGGATGCTCTTACTCACAGGAGTGATCAGTGCCTTCAACGTGACAGGCAGTCTGGGGCTTGGATGGAGGCTCCAGAATTGAGTTCAAGCTTGAAGTTTCCTAGACAAGCAGGAGGTTAAAATCAGTTGAGTTGGCCAAGGTGGGAAAAGACACTTGCCACTACACCTGACAGCCTGAGTTGTCCCTGGGACTCACACAGTGCAAGGAGAGGAACAGCTTCTGCTAGCTGTCCTCTAACACTAAAACACGATCCATGGCATGTATACATGCACATGTATGTACACACATGTATGTACACACATACACACATTCTAGAGTGTTTGGTTGGTTTAGCTTTGTTTAGTTTAGTTTTGGGTTTTTTTTCAAAGACAGGGTTTCACTGTGTAGTCTTGGCTGCCCTGGAGTTGCTTTGTAGACCAGGCTGGCCTTGAACTCACAGAGATCCACCTGCCTCTGCCTCCCTGAGTGCTGGGATTAAAGGCATGAGCCTGATCACTCTAGTTTTTTGTTTTTCATTTTAATTTTTTGAGAATGTCATACATAAGTCATTTCTCCCTCTGTTCTCTCCAGCTCTTCCCATGTCCCACCATGATCCTCCTTCAACTAATGACCTCTTCTTCTATAGTATATATATGTGTGTGTGTGTGTGTGTGTGTGTGTGTGTGTGTGTGTGTGTACATACATTATATATATAATCTTGAGTCAATTAGTGTTGCCTATATGTGTCTAGGGTTGACCATTTAGGATTCAGGAACCTATTTGGTGCTCATCCCTAAGGAAGCTGACTCTCCTCAGTATCCATTCACTGCCTCTAGTGCTTCAGCTCGAAGCATGTTGGGCCTTATGAAACTTTCCCCCATCCATGTTGCCATGTGGACTGGTATGGTCTTGTGTCATCAACTAATCTGTTAAGAGTTCATTGACACAGCTTCCCAAACATGTCTAAAAGACACTGTCTCACAGCAGACATCCTGGCCTTCTGACCCTTGCAGTCTTTCTCACCCTCTCTCCCACAATGTCCCCTGAGCCTGAGGTGTGGCCCATGGTCATTTGTTTCCTGCATTTTGGCCAGTTGTACTCTCCACAATTGCCTCCAACTGCTGCAGACACAGCTTCTTTGATGAGGCTGAGAGTTGCACTTACCAAGAGAGTGTGTGTGGAGTCATATGTAAGTTTAAAAAAGAAAGTTGAGTAATGGTCCAGCTGGCCCACTGATTTATTCATCCCCTCATTTGTACAATGTTGGGGATAAAACTTGGGACCTTGCCTGTCCTGGCCACGGGCTCTGTTGCTGAGCTCATCTCCATCACTACCCCAATAGCAGGCTCAGCAGTGAGTCTTGCGTTCTGTTTTGAATGTCAGATGTCCTGTGCCGATAATCCTAGTGATCTTTAGAGTAGATGTGGATTGTAGGTCGGATGCTACCTGAGACTTACAGAGCTAGGGAATAATGTAATGAATTTAGTTAGCACTGAGCTGCCTGGTACCTGAAGGGTGGTACCACCTTTCTTCTCCTCCTCCAGGGTGAGAATCACCTCAAAGACTATATTGAGTAATGCAGAATGGCCAGTGTGACTAACAAGTTTGGCTCTGTCACCAAGTAGCAAGAAAACTATCAGGGCTGGGGAGGGTAGCTCTAAATGCCAGGCCTCTGCACTGTAGTTCCTGCTGAGGGTGTCCTGTGTATCCCCTGTGCTTTTTGCAGAAGGATTTTTGTTTGTGTTGGGGGGCCAAGATGAAAATAAGCAGACACTGAGCTCGGGAGAGAAGTATGACCCAGATGCCAACACGTGGACCGCGCTTCCGCCCATGAATGAGGTATGGTGCACTTTGTCTCTGGGTGTGTTTCTTTCCTCCTTGGCATTTTTATTGAGTGTGAGTTTCCGTGTAGGGAAAGAAGCAGCCCGGCCTCGCCCTGCCTGGAGCCCTGCTCTCCTCCTCCCTCTCCTGCCTTGTCCTCCCCGGCCTCCTCCTGGCCTCCTGCCCAGCACCGCCTCCCTGCAGAGGCCTAGGACCCATTCCTCAGCTCCCTTACTGCTTGCCCCATCTCAAGATCCCTTCCCTACCACCTTCCTCTCTCTAAATTGTGCAAAGTGTGTACAGAGGCTTTGTGTGGCTTTGCATGTTTCTACAGAGATTCCACAAGCCTGGAATTTCCTATGTTCTGTTTGGACTGAGAGTGAATGCTAGGCACCCCAGGCTTCTGTAATTCCTGGTACTCTGACACACCTGTCTTCCCTGCTGCCCATCCTGGCCACAGATAGTCCACACACATGGACTGTTGTCATCCTTCACAGTTGCCTCAGAAACCTGCCTGCCCATAAGTGCACAGCAGCAGTGATGCTGAGCCAGTTGTCCTGGGAGGGATGTGTACTTCTCAGCTCTATAGGCTAAGCACAGCATCTCCATAGATAAGCCTGAATCTTTTGTCCCTGGTCCTGAGGACTGCCCGGCTCTGTCTGTGGTGCCAAGGAAGCCACACACAGTGAGGAGGCGTTCCAAGCAGAAGCAGTGTGAGCAAGGCTCCACTCTGCCGAAACTCAGGAATAAAATACCGTGTGATATCCACGTCCGCCCTCAGAGGTTTGTGCTGTCTTTCCAGGCAAGACACAACTTTGGAATCGTGGAGATAGACGGGATGCTTTACATCCTCGGCGGGGAGGATGGCGACCGGGAGCTGATTTCCATGGAGTGTTACGATATTTATTCAAAAACCTGGACAAAGCAGCCCGACTTGACCATGGTTAGAAAGGTGAGTGCCGTAGTCCACTGCAGCTGCCTTCAAAGTCAGTGTCTCTTTCTGGGGTTGATTGTTGCTGTGGGAAGGATCACACCCAGGGCCTCACGTAGTGCTTGACTTCTGAGCAAAGTTCCAGGCGCACATCTTTGTTTCTTCAGTATGCCTTTGCACAACTGGAAATGCTCAGAGGATCAAGGCTCTGGAGCTCTGTCTCTGTTGGCAGCTTGCCTCTGTGTCGGCGGTCACACATCACAGCAGGAGAGGGCCCGTGTGAGTGTTTGTCTGTCTCTGAGCAGTGGGGCTGTGTGGCAGGGCCTGCAGTATTCCTTTGTGAATAGCTGCATCTCTCCTACATTCCTAACTTACTCTCCAAGTGAAAACCTGCAGTGGCTTCCTCCTGCGAGTCTCTCTCATGTAGCCTCTGGTTTCATGCAGAGCTGTCCCCATCAGTGCTTGTGGCCACGGCTCTAGTCCATGCTGTGGAGAGCCTGTCTTTTCTTACTGTGTGTACTTCTTTGTTAGGGTTTCATTGCTGTGAAGAGACACCATGACCATGACAACTCTTATAAGGAAAACACTTAATTGGTGCTGGCTCAGTTTCAGGAGTTTAGTCCACTATCATCATGGTGGGAAGCATGGCAGCATGCAGGCAGACATGGTGCTGGAGAAGGAGCTCAGTTTTACTCTTGACTCACAGGCAGCAGTGGGAAAACTCACACTTGGCCTGGCTTGAGCATATGAGACCTCGAAGCCCATCCCCAGAGTGGCACACTTCCTCCAACAAGGCCATACCTCCTAATAGTGCTGCCCCCTATGGGCCTGTGGGGGCCATTTCATTCAAACTACCACACCAGCCAACTAAACAGTTGTGACAAAAATTGAGCAAGTTATTGTTCCAAAAGTCTTAACTCTTGGGAGCTCAAATACTGATGAAAGGCGGAAGTAGTTAGGTATGCAGTGGTGGCACATGCTTTTAATCCCACCACTTGAGATGCAGAGGCAGGCGATCATTCTGAGTTCAAGGACATCAAGATGGCTCAGAGGGTAAAGGTGCTTGCTGCCACACTTTATGACCTGATGTGTCAGAATCCACATGATAGAAGAAGGGAGCTAGGTTGAAAAAAAAAATTTGTTTTTTGTTTTTTAATAGGATTATGGGCTGAGATCCAGTGTAATGGCAGAACACTAGCCTGGCATGTTCAAAGTTCTGGGTTCCGTGCTCAGCATGCCCCCTGAAAAGTAAAGAAAACTAGACTTACGGCTTCTTTTGCTGTAGATGGATGACAACCCCACCTTTCTGGGGTTGTCCAGTACATGTCACCAGCTCTTTCATCTCCAATGTCCTCTGGGGTCATGTTAGAAGACATCATGATTTTGCTGTTAGGAGTCAGAAATTGTCCTGCATGTGTGACCATGCTGTCTAGGCCACTTGCTGTCCATCCATCCAGTTCTAATGACAAATGGTACCTTTCCCTACCATTGTTTTTTTTCCTTCCAGATTGGCTGCTATGCAGCTATGAAAAAGAAAATCTATGCCATGGGCGGAGGATCATATGGAAAACTGTTTGAGTCTGTGGAGTGTTACGATCCACGGACCCAGCAGTGGACTGCCATATGTCCACTGAAAGAGAGGAGGTGAGGCGGAGTGTGCGTGTGTGCCCAACAGTGTGTGACTATTGCTGTGTGAGGCCTCAGAGCCTGGCATATGCACATGTTTGCAGATACAACAAGCAATAAAGGCTAGGGAGATGGCCCGGTGTGAAAGTGTGTGGTGTGCTGCACAAGTGTAGGGCCAGTGTTCACATCCTCAGTATCCAAATAAATGTCAGGCAGACAGTCCTAGCACCAGAAAGGCAGAGACAAGGAGCCCCTAAAAGCTGGCTAGCTGGACTAGCCCTATTGACGAACTTTGGGTTCAATTGAGAAACCTTGCCTTAATGAATAAGGAATAAAGGAGTCACTACTGACTCTGTCACTTTGGCCTCCACATGCGCATGCACAAACACACACACAAAGGCAAGTAGTTGGGTTGAGCATGACTATGCCTTCTTCACAACACTTGGAGACTACTGAGGCAAGAGGATTACTATGAGTTCAAGACCAGTCTGGTCTACATAGTCAGTTCCAGCTTCCCCTGAGGTCTCAAAAAGACCAACAAACCAAAGAACTGTAGTGGAGCACTCGGGGCTGAGGTCCTGAGTTCTAAGCCAGCAACTGTGTTCTGTGGCCCTACAGGTTTGGGGCGGTGGCCTGTGGTGTTGCCATGGAGCTGTATGTATTTGGAGGTGTCAGAAGTCGAGAGGACATCCAGGGCAGCGAGATGGTCACCTGCAAGTCTGAGTTCTATCATGACGAGTTTAAGAGGTAATCAGTCTCAAGGCGTCTACATCCATTCTTTCCCTGTGCGTCAGTCTCGAGGCTTTCCCACCTGGCCTCTCCCTCACGCTTTCAGAGACATGTACTAGCTTTGGATTCCGGTGACCTCACTGAGTTTTCTCCTTAAGGAGTATGTCCAGTGCATGTTAGATATTTATCAGGGACTTCGGAAGTTGGTGACTGTTCTAGTTACTTTTCTATTGCTGTGATAAGACATGTTGACCAAGGTAACATAAAGAAAGCATTTATTTGGGCATACGGTTTCAGAGGGTTAGAGTCCATGATGGTGGAACAAAGGCATAGTGGTAGAAGTAACTGAGAGCTCACATCTTCATCCAAAAATTGGAGACAGAGGAAGAAGAGGGAGAGGCCTGGGAGTGGCCAGAGTCTCTTGAAACCAAAAGCCTATCCTCAGTGACACACCTCCTCCAAGGCTATACCTCCTAATCCTTCCCAAACAGTTCCACCAACTAGAGACCAAGACCAAGTATGCAAATATGTTTAAATTATTCTCATTTAAACCACAACAGTGATTTAAAGAAACACCTAGAACTTGGAACTTAGCACACATTTGATAGTTACTTTTTTTTTTCCAAGACAGGGTTTCTCTGTGTAGCCTTCCCTATCCTGGACTTGCTTTGTAGACCAGGCTGGCCTTGAACTCACAGCGATCCGCCTGCCTCTGCCTCCCCGAGTGCAGGGATTAAAGGCATGCGCCATCACGCCCAGCTCTTTCTTTCTTTCAAGACAGGACGTCTCTATGTAGTTTGGGCTGTCCTCTATACATAGACCAAGCTGGCACTGAAACTTAGAGAGCCTCCCAGGTGCTGGCATTAAAGGTGTGCACCACCACACCTGGCTGTCTGTACCCTTTTATGACAGACCTTCATCTTTTTCTGGGGCTGTCTGCCCAGAGGTTCCATTCTGAACCCTTGGCTAGCTCAGCTCCAGGCTGCTTCTGCCTGAAAGGCCTTTTGTCCATCTAGTTAGCTTGGCCCTTTCCAAAACTACAGTTAACGGCCACTCTCCAGAGAAAGCCTTGACCATCTTCTTCCAGGCTCACATGTTTCTCCATCCCTGACCCCCCTATCTCTCTGACTTTGTAGGGCAAGGTCCCATGTGGACAACTCATATTATCCTCCAGCATCAAACCTGCCTGGCATCAGATGTTCTATCATGTGTCAGTGTCTAAGATACTAAAACATTGACAGGGACCAGAAATGTGGGTCATCAGATGAAGCCTGATGACCTGAATTCAATTGCCAGGGCCCCCAAGATAAAAAGAGAAAATGATTCCCACAATTTGTCCTCAGACTTCTACACAGTTTATTGCACACACACACACACACATGCACACAGTTAAAAAAAAAAAAAATGTAAAAAGAAAAGCCTTTTTGTTTGTTTTTTTTTTTTAGACAGAATTTCTCTGCATAATAGCCCTGGCTGTCCCGAAACTCTCTTTGTAGACCAGGCTAGCCTCGAACTAACAGCACTCCACCTACTCTGCCTCCCAAGAAAATCCTTTTTAAAAATGCCTAACAGTGGTAAACACCTTTAATCCCAGCAGTCAGAGAGGCAGAGGCAGATGGATCTCTGAGTTCAGAGGCCAGCCTGGCCTACAAAGCAAGTCTAGGATAGCCGAGGCTGCACAGAGAAACTCTGTCTCAGAAAGCAAACAAACAAAAAAAGACAGACAAACAAAATGCCTGACAGACCATGGCATGAGCCTGTGGTAGTGCTGTCCCACCCTCCTCTCACACTTTCTGTGTTCCTAAGCACAATGACCTGGTCAGATCCTAAGGGAACCCTGCTACATGTGTAATAATATGTGCTTCCGTTGTGTTACCAGACGGGGGTGCTATAAGATAATGTCTCCTTTCCTGTCTTTGAGATAAGGGGTTGTATGTGAGTAATGAACAGATACAGGGCATTTAGACACGCATGTAAATGCCTGATCTGCCACATGCTCCCATCTTGGGTAGTTTCAGACATGCCTTCCCCTCATTAGGGGTAGACTGTCAGGGGAATTTACCGGACAGAAAATGAGGCAGCTTCGAACGTATTTGCTGTGTGGGAGTGGGCAGGGGATGTCAGAGGCTTGTTTGATAAGCCACTGTTGGAGCCAGCAGCTGAGGTGGGAAAGACTGTGTTAATCTTCTGCCCAGACTGTCCCGCTTGATGAACAAGCATTAGCGGCACATTTGGCTTTTGATAAAACACTGACACAACCCTTTTTCCTGATGACTGACTCTGTGCGTAGTCAGCTGAGCTGCAACTTGTCAGCAGTCATTTGCTTACGTTTTTACTCTTTTTGCCTATTGCCTTGGGTGGGACTCAGTCTGACTGCAACACTTCCCGGTTGTCCTGGGACATGTTGTGTTGATAGAAGCACAGTGTCCCTACCAATTAGCCTGTGCCACATCTGCTGTTGATGAGCTTGACCACCTGTTCTAAGTAGGAAACTACAACACTCCTATTTGTTTAATTTAATGTTCTCTCTCTGTCTTTCTGTCTCTCTCTCTCTCTTTTTTTTTTTTTTTTTTTGAGGGTCTTACTCTGTAGCCATAACTGGCCTGGAACTCTATATAGTCCAGGCCTGCCATGAACTCACAGAGGCCTCTGTCTCCCTACCATGTCTGGCTTTAAACTTATTCTTTATTATTTCTTTGTTTCTGTGTGAATGTGTGCTATGTGTGTGGATACTCAAGGAGGTTAAAAGAGGCTGTGAGATCTCCAGGAACTGGAGTTAGGAGCACCAGACAGGATGCTAGGAACTGAACTCAGGTCCTCTGGAAGAGCAGCCAGCACTCTTGACCACTGCTCACATCCCCAGCCCCGTTCTTGTATTAAAAAGGGGGCATGGAGAGTGTGTCAGTCAGTAAAGTACTTGCTACTTAAACATCAGGTTCTTCATTCTGTCCCCAGCAATCTCATGAAGGCCAGGCATGACACTGACCTACACCCATGTGCAAGTGCACTATCACCCATGAATACACACATAAACACACAAAAATAAATAAAACGCTTCATCTTAAGAAAAAGTTTCACCCAGCACTCAGGAGGCAGAGGCAGGCAGATCACTATGAGTTCGAGGCCATCCTGGCCTACAAAGCAAGTCTAGGACAGCCAAGGCTACACAGAGAAACTCTGTCTCAAAAAAAACAAAAAAGAAAAAAAGAAAAGAAAAAGTTTCAAATAAAATCCATACATCTCCAACCTTCGTGTTCCCAGCCTCCTCAGTGTTAGTTTGTAAACAGAGAGCAGTTGCCATACAAGACATTTGCACAGTTGTAAAACACTGGACATGAGCAGAACCAGATGCTCTGGGCTTCATCTGCTCCCTTACAGTCTACGAGGCTCAGGTAGTGGTCTTCCGTCTCCCGAGAGGACAGGGAGCACAGACACAGGCTTTTTGGCTGCAGCGTCCCCTGTTGTACCCACCCTGCTGACCTGACTATGTCCCCATTAACACTGGCAGAAAACCCCCCTCCCCAGCATGTTGCAGAGTTCCTGGGTGTGCGCTTTTTGCACACTGTGGAAACTGCTGCCAGATGAGCAGTCTGTGTTAGGTTATAGACCATTCAGATTGTAAGTGATCTCTTATCTTTCCTGTCTTTGTTCCTTATTTTTAGATTAAAACTTTCCTGGAAACATGCCATATCTTACTATTTTCTGTGGTTTCTGAATTAAAAATAAAAAACTGTAAAAAAGAAAAAAGGCCACAAGTTGCTCCCAAGTCATGGTGATGGCACAGGGAGATGGCATGTGGTGATGGCACAGGGTGATGGCACATGATGTTGGCATAGGGAGATGGTACATGGAGATGGCACAGGGAGATAGCACATGGTGACAGCACAGGGAGATGGCAAAGGGTGATGGTACATGGAGATGGCACAGGGAGATAGCACATGGTGACAGCACAGGGAGATGGCACAGGGTGATGGTACATGGAGATGGCATAGGGAAATGGCACAGGGAGATAACACATGGTGATGGCACAGGAAGATGGCACAGGAAGATGGCACAGGGAGATAACACATGGTGATGGCACAGGAAGATGGCACAGGAAGATGGCACAGGGTGATGGTGCAATGAGATGGCATGGGGAGACGACACAGGGAGTGGCATAGGTGATGGCAAATGGAGATGGCCATGATGGCACAGGGAGATAACACAGGGTGATGGCACAGGGTGATGGCAGTGCCGCCTCTCCTCTGGACGTTCCTGTGCCCCTGTGGTGTTCATCTCTCTGCCCTCTTCCCAGTTGTCCCCACACTCTGACAGGGTCCTCTGGATTCTCTCACCCTCATGTCATTGCCACCCTCTACCTTTCACATTCAACAAGGGGTCTCTTGGACACCCACCTTCTCTCCTCCTGCACCTTGCTGTGTCCTCTTGCCACATCTCAGAACTGAGTGCAAGTTCCCTTCCCATGGTCCTCTTGGTGCCCTGCTCAGGACTGTCAGCTGTGCCTAGCATCTGCTGGATGTCCTCCATGTCCTGAGGTCGAGACACCTCCCTTTCCCAAGTCCTATCCTCTCACTTCTGCCTCAGTTTCCTGCCTTGACACATGATCCTTGTGTTAACTTTGAAGTAGTGCTGCCAGTGTCGCCTTTTCATCTTTGAGTGTACAGCTGCATAGACATGTTTGACACCTGGCTAACGACCAGTGCCCCTCAGTTGAGGGACAGTGTGGCAGGAAAGGGTAAGGAAATCCCTGGGACTCCCCTTAAGAAACCCCCTGTATCCCTGGGGAACTGGCAGAACAATGCAGGCATGTGAAGCCTGTTACTCCATTCAGTTCACTTAGAAATGGCTGGGCATGGTGGAATGGAAGACCAAAACAGGAGAATTTCTAGTGCCCCCCAGCTTCAGTACATACTGAGAAGTGGGGAGGGAGAGTGGAAAGGAGACGTCAGGTCCATCTTGGAAAACAGTGTGCAGCATCCTCAGCTCTGGCCTGTGGCTAGACCGATTGCCATTGCTGTGTAGACAGACGTTGGGTATCTTGGACAGGCTGTGTCTTTTCGTCCCAAGTCTGACTCCATAGCTCTTGAACTAGTTGATATTTTCTCTTCATCCTATCTGCAAGGATGTGCAGAGCAAGTTCCCTCATCTTGGTCTTCTTGGCAGGACCAGCAGTTAGCCAGTGCAGTGTGGGCTGGCAGCTGAGTCAGCCATGTATGAAAGTTGATCATCCTGCCGTTTGGCAGAAACACCAACCTGCCTGCCCGTGCTGACCGTATCATACCATTCGGATCTGATGGTTAGGAAGAAGGGAGTTCTTCAGTTGCCTTAGTAAGATTTGTGAAGTAGTGAGTCCCAGGGGAACGAACACTGCTCTGGGCCTCGTCTCCTTGAGTCATGGTCCAATCTGGAGGCAGAAACCACACCAGTAAACTAAGCAGAGCAAATGTAATTATGTAATTATTGACCAGCCATGACAAGGGATGAAAAGGACTCTGAGGATGGCCGGTATATGGCTATATAGAGTACACGTGTGAGACAAATTCCACGTTTCTAGCCCCAGCAAACCACCTGATAGTAGGCTGGGGATGTGGCTCAGGAGAGAGCATGATGGAGCCATGGGGCCATCTCTGTACCCTATAAACTGGGCATGCTACCCAACATTCATACGTGGAAGCAGAAAGACAGAAATTAAAGGTCATCCCACGCAGCTTAGCAAATTGGGCAGCAGCGGGGGTCCTTTCTCAGACATGGAAAGGAAGGGGGGCGGGGTGAGACAGAGAAGGAGAAAGAGAGAAAGATGCGGTGGCTTAGCTTTGTTTTATAATATTGGGCAAATATCTTCTTCCTTCCTTTCTTGGACTTTTAAATAAGCTGCCTGTTTCATACCAGTTGGGGAAGAGTCTGTTGAAGTGAGTGGTGGTCTTTGTTGGTATTTGACAGCAGAGTGCCCCCGCTTTCTACACTGGCTGTCTGAGCTCCTGGGCAGCAGAGTGCAGAGGCTGAGGTGCCCACAGAAGCCATGTACCGTCCTGGACAGTGAGGTCTCCGGGCTGCTTAGGCAGTGGCTATGATCTGGTGTGCCTGTGAGCTGTTAGTGGGAAACAGGTCAGTTTCCTGAGTGACCATTACTGCATGGCAAAGCCTTGATTTTATTTATCTCATATGAAGGCCAGAGAACAACCTCTGCAGAAGTTGATTCTATGATGCTGAGCCCAAGGATCAAAGTGGAGTGGATAAGCTAAACAGCAAATGTCCTTACGAACTGAGTCATTTCTGTTTGCAGTAGACTTGTAGAAAAGTTTCAGAAAGTCAAGGTATTCCCATAAGCCATTCAGTGGGCTTCTAATGTTAACATGTGACTTGGTGAGAACACAGATGTGAGGCTGTGCAGTACTAGCTAAAATACAGACTGCCTGCAGTGTCACCCACTTGTCACCAGCATGTCCCTTGCCTCAGTTCAGCCTGAATTCTGGTTGCCACCAGGTGCTGTGCTTCCTTGCCGTCCCTTAGCCTGTGATAGCCTCTGTCTTTCCTGACCTTGACACTCAAAGGTTAGTCCAGTTTTTTTTTTTTTCTAGAATGCTTTCTTTAAAAAGAGTTATCTTGTTTTTATTTGTATGTATGTTTTCTAAACTGAGCAAAAATTTTTAGTAGACTTTTTTGTTTGTTTCTGTTTTTCGAGACAAGGTTTCTCTGTGTGTATCCTGGCTGTCCTGGACTCACTTTGTAGACCAGGCTGGCCTTGAACTCACAGGGATCCACCTGCCTCTGCCTTCTGAGTGCTGGGTTGAATAGACATTTTGCAAAAGAAGGTACACAAAGTGGCCAGGAAGCTCATGCCAAAATGCCCAGCACAGTTAGATTTAAGGAAATGCTCGCCATTGCAGTGGTTAAGTCTTCAAAGGATCCAGGGCACCGAGACGTGGTGAGCAGTAGCATCTAGGATCCCCATGCCTTATGACTAGAAAACAGCAGCATTGTGCTTTGGGTTAAGAGGCCATTTTCTCATCACTTAAGTGCCACATGCCCTTTCCACAGGATCCAGCAGTTCCATAAGTCCACCCAAAAACCAGAACCAAACAAGCCTCACCTACTGTCCCTGACATTACAGTCCCTATGCTGTCTGTCTTGACAGTAACAATAGTGAGAATCCTGTAAGTGGGTGGGGGATCAAGGGTAGCAGTGTGCAGTATGCTGGTGGCTTGCCCAGTAGCATTGTCCCTGTTTGTCTTCCTAGGTGTGTCATTGGTACTTCGGAGTTCCTGAGTTGTATCTGTTGTGTCTTGCTTCCAGGTGGATCTATCTTAACGATCAGAACCTATGCATCCCTGCCAGTTCATCCTTTGTCTATGGAGCTGTCCCCATAGGAGCCAGTATTTATGTTATCGGAGACCTCGACACGGGTGAGTAGGCTGCAGCGGTTTCTTGGGAACTGGTTCCAGTGGCTCAGGCGCATCAGCTCAGTTCTGCTCCCTCTCTGGGTTTAGGTACCAACTATGACTACGTGCGGGAGTTTAAGAGAAGCACTGGCACCTGGCACCACACGAAGCCACTCCTGCCATCCGATCTTCGGCGCACAGGCTGTGCAGCCCTGCGCATAGCCAACTGCAAGCTCTTCCGCCTACAGCTGCAGCAAGGCTTGTTCCGCATCCGGGTCCATTCCCCTTGAAGAGGAAGAGGAGCCAAAACCGAGATCCCACCCCAAGCGCATCACGTGGCTGGACACGCAAGCGCAGAGAAGTAGCCGCCCCATCTTGCTGTGTGCTGGGCTTCAGTGTGGTTACTCTTCGGTGGTTTTTTAATGCTTAGAAGCTCCGGCTTCTGCTCTTGTTTGGAGACCGCGTAACCGTTGAAAAACTACCCGGGAGGAATCAGTTCCTCTAGCCTGATGCCTCTGTAAACCGAGGCTGGTGAACGTCAAAAGGAGGAGGGAGTGGGGGTTGGTGTCAGGTGACATCTCAAAGTTAGAATCCTAAGGTGCGATTTCCCCGGAAGGGGAACTCTGACTGACTGCTGCGTTCCAGTGTGTGTGGCTGTGGTAAACAAACAACAGAATCTATATATGCAAGCCAATGTACCCGGAGTGCAAGGTTGTCCTTGTACTGCGTGCCTGCGGAGGGATATAACGCCTAGCCCCACCCAGTAATTGAGGTTTGTGCCAGTTAGTTCCCACGTTTTACTAGTGCTCTGTCTTAAGACTTTTAGAAACTAAACTCTGATGAATTGAAACTAAGGCAAAACTGTGATGCATCTGGCAACACTCTGTCTTAGTAAATATATGTCACCCGAAGAGCTCAAGTGTGCAACCCTTGTGTGAGCTTAAAGGAATTGCTCAAGGTGTGATGCCGAGTTCTAGGGTGGTGCTGTCACACCTGGAGGGACTTCAGTCGCCCCATTCTTCCTATCCTCCAGGGCGTTAGTGCAGAGGAGACTTGAGATAGAGTCAGGCAAGTGATAAAGCTCTGCTGTAGCTAAAAACAATGAAAAACTAAAAGTTAAAAAAAAAAAAAAAAAAGTAAAGCTGTCCAGGTAAGGTTCATAGGGATCAAAAATGTCTTTGTATAATGGTCTGAAAGCACACTCCATCCTGTTTACTGTTTACCTCGCTGACAGTTATAAACATGTCGTTGAATGCAGGTGTGTGTCAAATCATTGTAATAGGCACTCCCAAAGCCGTTCACTGGTAGGAGTTTTAGACACTTTCACTCCCAGTAATGTTTGGCTGGTAGGATAAACTACCTCAAGTTAATTTAACTCTGTTCCTGTTAGCACCCTTTTCTTTGCCCCTCCTCCATCACTCGCCCCCATTTTCACCTGCCTTTCCTCTTCCCATCAGTAAAAGAATTCTTCAGTTAGTGGAATTGATCTTGTAAGATATTTTGCTTTCCCTCCAGATTATGCTACCTTGGTGTGAAATCAGGGACTTGAGTGCACTGTTAGTGTGAGCTGTGTACAATATCAAGTTTCTAATCAACTTGATAGAGTTCCTCATCTCTAATTGTTTTCTTCAAGTTTCTTTCTCTTAGATATGGCTGTAAGAGCAACATTGTATCTTAGTGACTGCTAAATGTATAAATGCATCCTTTGGTTATAAATTGGAGAACAGGAATTCCTTCTAGAAACTTCCTACGTGAGATGTTTATATGCAATAAAATGCATACAAAACATCAATTCTATTTTCCCACCCATGGACCTGGAAGAGGGTGGACTCTGTAGGATTTTCTTATACCTGCCCGTTTGTGAGTCATCTGCCTTACAAAAGTTGCTAAAAAAGAGGCCAGGGGTGTCTGTTAAAGGGACCGAGAATGGCTTCCTGACTCTGCTGTGGCCAGAAGCAACTTGGCAGGAGAAGGTCTAAACTTTTAACCTTTGCTCTAGGCCAGATGTGCCACACAGTCATGCCATCCAGTCAAGCGCAATGTCAGTCAAAGCCAGGCTTGGATTGTGCTACATATCAGCCACATGGTGTGTCTCTGCATTGGGACATTTTCCATCAAAGAAGCAAAGAAAGTACTTTGTGCTGTTGTTGAGATGGTGGCGTCTGTAAAATATCAGTGCAGGACAGAGCCACAGCCTGCTAGAGCAGATAGAAACTGATACTCAGGACATCTGCTAACTGCTCTGTTTCAGTTGGGTTTAGTTTGTTTGTTCGCTTTTAGCTCCTGAGTTTTAAATTCTTCTCGCCTGCGATGGTGGCACAGCCTTTAATCCCAGCACTCGGGAGGCAGAGGCAGGCGGATCACTGTGAATTCGAGGCCAGCCTGGTCTACAAAGTGAGTCCAGGACAGCCAAGGCTACACAGAGAAACCCTGTCTTGAAGAAAAAAAAAAAAGTTCTTCTCAGTCTGCTTCAGGCATCTCCAAGGACACAGTTCCTTGTTTAGAGTGATGGGTCTGAGAGCAATGTCAACAACTTGGTCAGTTCACTTTAAAAAACAAACAAACAAACAAAAAACCGGGTTTTTCAATTCAGTTTATTGACACTAGAGCTGCAGAAATTAGCATTTTATAAAATAAATTTGCAATTTAATATGGGATGCAATATTAAAAGCTGCTAAGTGCCAAACTTACTTTGTGTGTGTGTGTGTGTGTGTGTGTGTGTGTTGTGTATAAAACTATCTTGTTGAAGAGTAGGGCTGTATTTAATTTTATTTTGATGTTTCAAAGTCAACCATACCTCTTCATAACTACTCTCTTTTAGTATTGTCAAGTAGCTCATAGCACCTTTGCTGCAGGCTTGCTTTACTACTTCTCTTGTGTCGTGGCGTCTGAGCGGTCCTTCCCTTCTCTAGAAGGCACTTTGACCAGACATGCATTGCACTTGGCAACGGAGGCTAGATCCTAAGAAACACAAACATCCTTGGAGGGAATGCAACTTATTTTTACTGCAAGCTCATCTCTTAGACTACAGTAGGTAAATCAAGACACTGTCTTGCTAGGATCTAAAGTAGGTTTGTTGTTTTTCTAATATATCTAAACATAAATTTTTCAAAGATTTAAGTGCTTAATTTAAAATGAAGTGTTTTTTTTTTTTTCCTAATCTCAAGAAGGTGTATGTCCTGTTAGAAGAAAAAGTGTGACAGATGAGCGAATGTGTGTATGCGTGCTGTGCCATGTGACTTGTTAAGTCCGTCTCCGTATGTTTACTTTGGAATTGTAGTCACAAGCTACATACACTGCTGTATCCCGGTGCTTAGGATAAACCCTTGAATCTGTTGACCTTCAGTTACACGGCTGTGTCAGACACATGTTGCGTGTAAGTATGGAACTGTTTGTAGACAGTAGTCAGTTTTTCTAGGTTTGCATCTCTTTTTCTTAGCCAGACTAAAAAATGTATTTAGTAGCCAGCAGTTGGTCCTGGAAAGCACTGGTCTGAGGTTGCGCCTGGCTACTCTAAGGAGTCATGGTTCTGGTTAGACTTTTCACATCATGCAGCGATGAAAAAGACTGCAGGGCTCTGTCTGAATCTTATTTGTACTGGAGCAAGTGTTCTGTTACATCTCACTGCTGCCGAGCATCCTCTGCTCTCCAGTGGCTTAAAAGTGCCATCTTATTCTTTATGAGTGGAGAGAAGCTGCCCATAAGCAGTGTCTTGGAAACGCGTTCTTTTTATGAAGCTGGTGAGTGGTATGGCTGTCCTTGTGCCTCAGAGTCTGAATGGCTGCCAGTCAGGGGTCTGGGGAAACAGCTTAGCATCTCCTATCCAGTGCACTACATCAGGGGTCCTGGAAGTCCTCTAAAGAGTATAAAAAAAAAACCTGCCTCCTAGAAAACTGGCTTTCCTGATTGCACAGCCCTCCTGTGGCCTGGTGAAGATGTAGGGTGCTCTGGGAAGGAGTGAGGTGGCTTTCACTGCATGTACTTGGAGGCCCCAGAACTGCCTCAGAAGCAGCCGCTGGGAAGAACAAGGCTGCTTTCTTACAGTGACTTACTTCCCTTTAGCCAAGAGAGCACTGAGGAAGCCAGTGATGGCGAGGCATGACGTGCCTGCCCTTGATCGCACAGCAAGTACTAAGCACCTCCCAAGACTTGTGCTCACAGTTCTGGGAACCTCACAAGGAAGCAGGTGGGACACAGCCCTCCCTCTCTGGCTTATAAAGTCCCTGGAGCTTGAGGATCCTGTCTGTGTGAGTTGATCTGGGTGCAAGTAGGCACTGAGTCACAGCACCCCAGCCTTCATTGTGATGGTTTTCGTCAGGTCTGCTGGATTTTCAGCGAAAAGCTGTGGCCATAGTTGGGCTGGCCTCTGGAGCAGGAAACTAGGACAGAATTAACCATTCCAAGTGCCTCATGTACCCGCCTCACCCCTGTGTCCCCAAGCGCTTCTGTAGGACAGTTAAAGCCCTTTGCCCAGAACACCTCATCATGTTCATCATGTTAACACAATGCGTCTTTATGTGGGTTTAGGATCTTTTCCAGAACTTTCTGCTTTGATTCTTTCATGTCTGAGGTGGGTAGGGATGCCCTCCTCCAACTACCAGGAACATTCAAATGTGAGCAGCAGCCAAATGCTGAAGCCAGGCTTTTGGGAGGCCAGGGCTCATGCAGGCAATTCAACAGGAACTTAGTTTTTCTTGGCATGCGGGTGTTTTTATTTCTAAAATGTGCATCATTTGCAATATGGTTTCAGCTTCCAGACCAAGCCTTTCCAGCTGAAGAAGCTGTAAAACCTTTGCTTCTCCCTGTCAGTTGGCTGTTGGCAGTCTCAGGCTTTACTGAGTATCTTCTGGAAGCAAGGCTCATAAAGACTAAAGCTAAGCCTTCATTGAGTTTGCCCCATGCCGTCAGAAGAAGAAGGAAACTGCCTTGGCAGGCTGAGGGGTCTTTCTGCCTTTTGTGTAGTCCCCAAAGACGCCTTACAGCTCCTTAGCTGTACAGGGCAGCATGAGAGCCAGCCCACTGGCCCAGAGTGGAGAGGACCCTGAGCTCCCGCACACGGAAAGCCAGGGCAGCTGAGCTGCAGGCCCTTCTACATGGTTTGCAACTGTGAGTGGTTCTGCATCCTGCCTGCTGCACTCTCTTCCTTCTCTTGAGCATATTAGCGGTGTAGAGTTAGAGGCCTTGTTTCATTGCTCTTCCTCACCAGGCACAGAGAAACCAGGCCTGAGCCACTGGTGCCGAACTTCCTCCATCAGCACCAGGGAACGCTCGACAGTTCGCTCTGTGCAGTTTCCTGCTGAGGTGGATGGGTGTTGCTTGCATTCGTTCCCCCTCTTAGTGATTGGAGAGGAAAAACAGACCCTCTCCTGTCAGCTACCTCATGTTGTAGCGCTGTATTTGGTTCCCTGACAGATGAGAATAATTCAGCGTCTGTCCTGCAACAAAAGCCTGGAAGCAAGTGGTGAGCAGCCTTGAGGAGCTCAGTCCTCTAGGTGTATTTTCCATTTTTCTGCTCTTTTTAAAATAGGCACTTTAAACCTAGAGGAGCGGTAATTCTTCTGGGGCTGCTGTAAGGGGATTACTTGAAACTCAACTTGAACTTGAAAGAATCGTTTAAAAGGCTGTGTTTTGCTGAAAAGTAGCATATTCACACAGCCCCGCTGTGTGAAATGGAGGGCTTAGCGTCTGTCCTTGTTAGGATCAGAGAGGTGAGCATGTGTCTGTGATCTGACAAAGTGTTTGGAACTTAGATGCTTGAGGCTGCTGTTGTTTCTTGAAATGTACATTAATTCTATCAGAAACACCCCAAGACATGTGCTTGCAATATTCAAGGATTATAGTCAAGCCAGGCGTGGTGGCACACAGCTTTAGCGCCAGCACTTGGGAGGCAGGTGGATCTCTGTGAGTTCTAAGCCAGTCTAGTTTATATCATAGCAAGCGCCCGGACAGCTAGAAGTACATAGAAAAAACCCTATCTCAAAAAAACAAAAGCTGAGGCAGAGGTAGGCGGATTGCTGTAAGTTCGAGGCCAGCCTGGTCTACAAAGTGAGTCTAGGACTACTGTGTACTCAAGGCTACACAGAGAAACCCTGTCTCAAAAAACCAAAACTGAAACAAAGCAAAAAAAAACAAATAGCCGTGCGTGGTAGTGCATGCCTTTAATCCCAGCACTCGGAAGGCAGAGGCAGGAGGATATCTGTGAGCTTGAGGCCAGCCTGGTCTACAAAGCAAGTCCAGGACAGCCAGGGCTACACAGAGAAACTGTCTTAAAAAAACAAAACAAAAAAAAAAATGAACAAACAAACAACAGCAACAAAAAAACCAATGTAGTCAGCCACCCTCTTTCAGAGCTTGCCTAATGGAGTCCTTTAAGGATCTTAGAAGTCCTTTACCAAGGTAGAACTTTTTTTTTTTTTTTACCAGAATATCAAATTTGTCATCTAGGTTGACCAAATCAACTAGTGTTTTCTGTATCTGATTGAGGTCATAGACTTAAGCTTCTTCTTCTTTAACTTGGATGGTGTATGTAGAAACTGCTCCCCTCTGTGTCTGTGTGGTGATGGCCAGGCCTCCAGCCTGGAGGTTCCAGGCAGGTGAGCGGCCCAGGACCATCTAGCTTCGTAGCAAGTGATGAGGCCCTGTAAAGGCCTGTAGGCTCTGGCTGGTGGTCGGCATATAGAGGTATTACACTCCAGAGCAGTGCAGGCCAGGAGGCAGAGTACAGAATGTCATTGCCTTGTTTATTTGTTTTATGTATTTTTTTTCTTGAGTTTTTTGAGACAAGGTCTTAAGCTTTCTGCCTCTGCCTTCCAAGTGCTATGCTAGGATTGCTCTTCTGTCATCTTTAGACCCATCAGATAGAGCAGCCTTGGGATCGCAGGGTGCCTTCTGCAGCCCTGAGTGCCTCTGCCAACACTACCAAGGGACCCATCGAACGCAGGGCAGCTGGTGCGGTGCTCTGCTCTGCATCCAGAGCTCTTGCCAGCCAGGGGCCTCGGGGACTTAGATAAAAAAGGAGTCATTCAGTGGATCCTATGAAGTGGTCCTGTGCCCCTTCTGTGCTTTGCCTGATTCCCTTGCCCTCCCTTCTGCTTGTCATCACTTTGGTCCCATGATCTGGCCATTGGCCACCAGCCACCATAGCAGTCCCTTTACCAGGGTGCTCATGGTCCAACTTCCCATAATTGTCTTTTATTTCCGGAGATTTATTTAAGCCATAATGCCCACCAGAAGCATGATTTTTGGGTGACATACATTGTGTTTCAAGCTCTTTGCTGCCTACTCTGCCTTAAGCTGGGAAATGACAGTCTTGCCTCCCGAGCTGGGCTGGCTGCCCAGGAAGGTGCTTGGTGAGCTCAGCTAACTTCCCCTGGGAGCTGGCATGGTTCTTTGTTACCTCTTGTGAAACACTTGTAGGGACACAATCCTTGTGTTCTTATTCCATCTCTCCACTAGTGGAGGCCCGCCACAGAGCCCCTCAACCATTCACTTCAACCTTGCTAGAAATAGGAAGGAACCCTGTGGTCATGAGGGAGCAGCTTCAGTGGGTGAGAACCGCTCCCAGCTCCCCTCCCCATCCTCGGTGTGATGGGCTGTCGTTATGGCCCCTGGTGGTCACCTAGATGCTGCCGGAAGGCGCCTGAGGTCCTTCCCGCTGCCCTCCAGAAGGAAGATGTTGGTTCTGTTTATCAGAGCATTCTCATTTACACGCTGCTGGTTTTCAATCCTCCCACACTTCTCCCCACATGGTTTTCTAGTTCCTTGAATTATGTCACAAAGAAAAAAAGAAAGGAGGGCCAACGAGGTGGCTTAAGAGGTAAAGCCTGATGGCCTGAGTTTAATTTCCAGAACCCATGTCGGGGAGAGAGAGAGAGAGAACTGATTTCCACAAGTTGTCCTCTGGTCTACACACACCCTCACATACACACATTAATAAGTAGATGCAAAAAGAAAATTAAGCTGGGCAGTGGTGATGCCCACCTTTAATCCCAGCACTTAGGAGGCAGAGGCAGGCAGATAACTGTGAGTTCGAGGCCAGCCTGGTCTACAGAGTGAGTTCCAGCACAGCCAGGGCTACACAGAGAAACCCTGTCTAAAAAAAAACCAAGAAGGAAGACAATTAGAGAAAGGAAAGGAAGGAGAGAGGTGTAACTCTCACTGCTCCCTGAACCACCAAGCCTGGGGACAGCAGCCTATGCAGAAGACGTGCCTTCTCAGCCCCTCGTCATGCCTTGTGCTGGCACTTTCTACCAGCCAGCCCTGGCAGCAAAAGAAACACCTACCTGCCAGTCCCAGCAGCTTCCGGGACAGCACCCAGGTAGCCCAAACCCATCTCCAGCCATGAACAACTAGAGACTAGAACAGGAGCCTTCCACCTTCCCTGAGGCCACGGCAGGCTCTCTGAGTCAGGGGCCACCACCAGGCCACACATACTACCTCAACATCTAGCATCTGTCACAGCATCGTGTGGTCACAGATTGTCCATCAAAATGTGCTTGGAGAGCTGGGCGTGGTGGCGCATGCCTTTAATCCCAGCACTTGGGAGGCAGAGGCAAGCAGGTCTCTGTGAGTTCAAGGCCAGCCTGGTCTACAAAGTGAGTCCAAGACAGCGATGGCTGTTACACAGAGAAACCTTGTTGCGGGGGAAAATGTTTGGAGCCTGGGTCGTCTCATGGAGCTGGCTGACACCCTCCATCTGCATTTGCCCTGCAAACTGCTATGGGATTCCTTCCTACGTCCCATGGCCTGCTCCAGCGGGCCAGCCAGGCCTCCTTCCCCTCCTGCATCCCATGGCCTGCTCCAGCGGGCAAGCCAGGCCTCCTTCCCCTCCTGCATCCCATGGCCTGCTCCAGCGGGCCAGCCAGGCCTCCTTCCCCTCCTGTTTTGTTTAGCTCTAACTTCAAAACACCTTGAACCCCAAACTGTGAGTAAAGTCAGAAATGGGAGTAGCTTGTCTGCAATGAGAAAGAGACCAGTTTTTCATCTTTCATCACAAGGGTTTTTGCTTCAAGAGAAACTCTAGAAAATATGGGTGTGATGGTGATGACCAGGATGAGGAGGGTTGTGGCGATCAGGAATTGTAGCCTAGAGTAACTCAGCCAACTTTGCCTGCTGGCTCTGTAAAAAGCAACAGTAACAAACAGTGGAGGCCTGGAGAGATGGCTCAGCAGTTAAGAGTGCCTGCTGCTCTTCCAGAGGTCCTGAGTCCACCGTGGAACTCCAGCTCCAGGGCATCTGATACCCTCTTCTGGCCTCCTCAAGCACTCACACACACACAGCACACTCACACATAAATATAAGCGGATAAATAATGATGTGGAAACCGCTACCCAGGGCAAACGTATTCTCAGATTTACAACATGACTAAGCCTTCGCTCTTACCTGTGATGTCACAGCGTCCTCTCAATGGCACCTTAGAGTTCAGCCTTCTCCTTTAGGGGTCTTCTGAATTCCATGGGCTGAAGAACTTTATGTTAGGAACTGTACCAAGTGGCCTTCAGTGGAGGGAAACAGAAAAAAAGTCAGGTGTGGTAGTGCACACCTTTAAAACCCCAGCACTTGGGAAGCAGAGGCAGGCAGATCTCTGTGTTCGGGCTAGCATGGTTGACAGAGCAAGTCCCAGGACAGCCAGGCCTACACAGAGAAACCCTGCCTCAAAAAAGCAAAACCTAACAACTAAGTAAGTAACTAGAACAGAAAAGAAAGCACAAACTGTCTAGCAAAGCCTGCTTATTAATTCAGTGACCAGCGGCTTTTTCTGCCCGTGGGGCCCTTTCATTTTGAACCCGCTCAGAACCCAGATTCCATTTGTGTTCTCCCTCCTGTAAACTCCAAGTTGGGTGATGGTGGCTCACACCGTTAATCCTCCCCACCTCCCCAGCTGCAGAGGCAGGTGGATCTCTGTGAGTTCAAGGCCAACTTGGTCTATAGAGCTAATTACAGGGCAGCCAGGGCTGCACAGAGAAACCCTTTGCGGGGGGGGGGGGGGGAATAAATAAATAAATAAGTAAAATCCATTCCGTCAAAACACAAATCTGTCTCATTAACACATCTGTATTTCATAGCATGGTACCTATGGAACGGCTCTTCATTTAAATCCTGCAGCTGTAACTGTCTAGTGAAGTTCCCAGGTGGAAAACAGCTGGACTGCACTTGGTGAGATTGACCTGAGTGTGTCCAGCTGAGCGGTCTTTGCACAGTGCTCCCACTAAGAGGCATTTGCAATGGGCATACATAAATGCAATAAAAGTCATTGTCTAAAGAGTATAAAATTGCTGGGCGTGGTAGCGCACGCCTTTAATCCCAGCACTGGGGAGACAGAGGCAGGCAGATCAATGTGAGTTTGAGGCCCGCCTGGTCTACAAAGTGAGTCCAGGACAGCCAAGGCTACACAGAGAAACCCTGTCTTGCAGGGGTGGGGGGTGTAAAATAGTTGAGGGGCCAGAAGGTTGCATCTTTAAAAACTGTCCAAATTCAGTAGAAGAGTAAAGAAATTGTGAATTTCCTTGCAGTGTCTCTGTCTCCTGCCTTGTGGGCCAAATGTATCCATTGGGTGGAGTGATTTTCTATTCCTTTGCTGGTATTGTCTATAACAAAGTCAGAAATAATTTTTTAATTTGTAACCTTTCTTACAAAGTTACTTTATGGTTTACAAGCAACATTGATGCAGAAGGATATGTTAATTTTCTTAAATTAAGTAGCAGCACTTTGTTTACAGGGCTTAGATATTTTAGTTGACTGTGGGGTTGGGTCTCTCATCCCCAGCACTAGACTTGTGTCCTGCGGGAATCCCGCCATTGTGCTGTTCTCTCGTACCAAGGATCAGTGAAAGTGTTTTCTCTTTTTTACATAGTTTGTATTGACTGGATTTTATAATGGTAAGAAAACAGAGTGTTGTATTTTGAGCTGAAATTTGTGTATGGTCAAGTAATTCTGTTTTATGTATTGGAAGTTCGTTTACAACTTGAACTATTTTTTAGAAGAGTACTGAACAAAATGAATTGTCTTCAAGCTATTTCATTAACCTAATAAAATAATTTGATGGGGAAGAGATTTGAATTGCTTTTTGTTTTGTGTACGTGGGTATGCGTGCTTGCATGTATATAGATGCCAGAGGTCATGGGTGCCTTTTGTTCCTAAGCACCTTCTCTCCCCCCCCCCCCCCCCGCCCATGTCACCCCCACTGGCTGGCCAGTGAGCCCCAGAATCTCTGCATCTCCCAAGGTGGGATTACAAATGCATGCCACCAAGCCAGGCATGCCACCACACCCAGCACTTTTGTTTGTTTGTTTGTTTGTTTGTTTTAATGTTCATCCTCAAGATCAAATGCAGGTCTCCATCCTTGCAAGGCAAGCACTTTACCAACTAAGTTGGTTTGGCTTTTTTGTTTGTTTGTTTTTGTTTTGTTTTTCGAGACAGGGTTTCTCTGTGTAGCCTTGGCTGTACTGGACTCGCTTTGTAGACCAGGCTGGCCTCAAACTCACAACGATCCACCTGCCTCTGCCTCCCAAGTGCTGGGATTAAAGACATGCACCACCACCGCCTGGCTGTTTGTTTGTTTTTGGGTTTTGTTGTTTTAGTTTTGTTTTTTGAGACAGGGTCTCTCTGTGTTAGCCTTGGCTGTCTTGAACTCGCTTTGTAGACCAGGCTGGCCTCAAAGTCACAGAGATCCTCCTGCCTCTGCCTCCCGAGTGCTGGGATTAAAGGCGTGCACCACCACACCTGCCACCAACTAAGTTTTACCCACTGCTGAAATTTGTCCTCTGACCTACACACACACACACACAATAAATGTATGTCTCTAAGAAAAACGTTTTAATTCAAATAGAGATCTACAATAATGTCACAGAGCAAAGAACTTGGAGAATCAGAACTCCAAATCAAGTAGATTGGGTTTATACACACAATCTGCAGACTCATCCTGATCATGGAAAGTAGGACCATTTGCCTGTGGTACCTCACAGTGTCCTGCAGGTCTGGACACTCTGGTGCTGTAGGCTGTAAGCCTTTTCATCCTGCAGAGGGTTTCTGTCCAACAGTCTGAATTATCTTTAAAACTGATGGTATGGCAGTGCACACCTTTAATCCCAGCACTTAGGAGGCAGAGGCAAGTGGATCTCTGAGTTTGAGGCCAGCCTGGTCTACAGAATGAGTTGAGATAGCCAGGGCTACACAGAATGGAGTTGGGAGCTGCTTGAAGCTTCACCCTCAACACCCGGGTCCCTGACCTCTAGCATCATGGAGGAATCTCCTCAATGTGTCTGCAACGTGGACACACCCATGTCTTCTTCCTGGCTGTGCCCATTGACTGAACCTGAGACCCTCACAGTCACTGTCTCCTCTGAGCCTCTCAACTCAGACCGGGTCCCACCCTGGAACTCCATGCTGTGCTGAATACTTTCATGTGAATTTGACCTAAGCTAAAGTCATCTGAGGAGGGAACCTCAATTTGAAAACTGCTTCCATATGATAAGGCTGTAGGCAAGCCTGTAGGGCATGTTCTTAATTAGTGATTGATGGGGGAGGGCCCCGCCTACTGTGGGAAGGCCCCGCCTACTGTGGGTGGTGCCGTCGCTAGGCAAGTGGTTCTGCCTTCTACCAGCGAGGACACTGAACAAGCCATGAGAAGCAAGCCGGCAAGCAGCACTCCTCCATGGCCTCTGCATCATCATCAGCTCCTGCCTCCAGGTTCCTGCTCCGTTTGAGTTCCTATCTTGGCTCCTTCAGGAATGAACTGCTTTTTAGTCATGGTGTTTCATCACAGAGATAGAAACCCTGACTGCAACGCATGTATCCTCTGAAGCAGAAACCAGCTGATGGCCCAGGCCCTGCTATTACACTTATATCAGCTGCCCCGTAGAGGAAGCCAGGCTACGAGGGGTATGTTGCATGTCCTCTTTAGTGAGCAAGGAAGACGCTGCTAGCATCAGCCCAGCGAATATGTGCAGAGTTTGTTGGGCCAAAGGCCACTGTCCTTAGTGCTGTGACTGCCTCCAAGAGGATCTTTCACTATGACAGAGACCTGAGCAGTGTCATAGTACTGCCTGTCTCCCTGGAGAGGGACAGACCTTTTTGAAAGTTGTTCACTTGGGGACTTGATGACCAAGGATGGGACATCCCACAGGATTGCGGAGCACAAGAGACCAGAAAACGTTCTCAGACATAACCAGGTAAGCTCAGCCACTCTCAGCTGAAATAGAACTGAGAACACCAAAATGTTTTGTCAACTATAGACCAAGTTTTGTTTTGTTTTGTTTTGTTTTTTTCGAGACAGGGTTTCTCTGTGTACCCTTGGCTGTCCTAGACTCGCTTTGTAAACCAGGCTGGCCTTGAACGCAAAGCGATCCCCCTGCTTCTGCCTCCCAAGTGCTAGGATTAAAGACTTGTGTAACCATGCCCGGCTCTATTGACCAAGTTTAAATCAGTCTGTCTGTCTAGGGTCTTGGTCATACTGTGTTGTCCAGGCTGGCTTAGAACCCTTGTCTTGCCCTCCCTAGACTGAGGCTCTCCTTTTATGTATTAATGGCATGCAGGCTTCTCTAGGAGCCACCCTACAGAGAAGAGCCAGGCCAGGATTCCAGGTGGGAACCACTGTGCCCACCGAGTGAGGCTTTTTTTTTGTTTTGTTTTGTTTTGTTTTTCGAGACAGGGTTTCTCTGTGTAGCCTTGGCCATCCTGGACTCACTTTGTAGACCAGGCTGGCCTCGAACTCACAGCGATCCGCCTGCCTCTGCCTCCCGAGTGCTGGGATTAAAGGCGTGCGCCACCACGCCCGGCTCTGAGGGAGGCTTTTGCTTCTGTTTTGAGACAGGGTCTCATGGAACCCAGGCTAGCCTCAAACTGCCTCTTTAGCTCAGGATAACCTTAAACATCTCAGTCCTAGGTTTGCCTCTGTGTACCTCCACAGCCGACTCGAATTATTCTCCTGTCGATTGACCCGACCTTGTCCAGGCTACACAGAGAAACCCTGTCTTGGGGGGGGGGGGCAGGAAAGAGAGACCAAGAGAGGAGGACAGAGAGCACACAGCTGAAGGAGCAGAGTTATGTGTGGGAATGAGGAGCTGGGGGGAAGGTACGATCATGAGCTGAAGTTTAAGGCAGGAGGCAGGGCAGGCGAGGAGAGCTAAGAAGAGCCACCCGTCCTTGTGCTGTTGAGGAAGCCAGCATGCATCCACTTTGGTATGCTGAGAGGCACACAGACAGCCATTTGTTCAGAGGGTCCTTTGGACCTGACAGTGAGAGCCTGTCAAAGAAAGGGAAGGAAAGAGGAGCTCAAACATGCAAAGGTCAGCACGACAAAATGTGTGTTCATAAAGGTAATGTAGATACATCACTTGTAAGGTGGAGTGGGGGGAAGGGCGGAGGGGGCGGGGGGTGACGCGGCCGTTCTTCACCTCTTGCCTTGCCATGTCCAAACTCTCAAAGTAATGACTCATGAGATCCAAATACATTTTTTTTAAGGTTTATTTATTTATTATGTATACAGTGCTCTGGCGGCATATACACCTGCAGGCCAGCAGAGGGCATCAGATTGCACTATAGATGGTTGTGAGCCACCATGTGGTTGCTGGGTATTGAACTCAGGACCTCTGGAGGACCAGTCAGTGCCCTTAACCTCTGAGCCATCTCTCCAGCCCCAAAATCCAAATAATTTTAAAAATACCTAGGTCATACAGCTAAGCTCTTCTCTGAATAGCTCCTAACTTAAAATAACCAATTATACTAATCTGCACTTTGCCATGTGGCTGATTGCCTGTGCTCTGGTATGCTGTGTCTGCCTACACAGCTTTTCGGCTAAATCTCAAGTCCAGCTCTATCCCAGAATCCTTTGTATCTGATGCATGTCCTGCCTCCTATTTCCTGCCTCAACTATAGGCCATTATTGCCTTTTTCTTGACAAGTGAAGCTTCCATATAGACACAAGATGTTCTCTCAACAGAAGGAGGTGCTGAAATGCCATGCCGCGGCCAGGTATAGTGGCACATACTTTTAATCCCAGCAGTGAGAAGGCAAAGGCAGGGAGATCTCCATGAGTTCAAGGCCAGCCTGGTCTACATAATGAGTTCCAGCCAGAGCTCCACAAATAGAGAAACCCTGTCTCAAAACAAACAGAAAAGAAAACCACTCTGACATGGGCAAACCCCAAGACCACACTCAGGGCAGCTGTCCGTGTCATATCCGTCTGTCCTTCTAGCACTTAGGAGGAAGGGTCTTAGGTTTGAAGTCATCCTGAGCTACACAGTCAGACTCTTGTCTTAACCAAACAAGGAATGGGAAAATGGCTCAGTAAGTAAAGTGCTTGCCGCACCAAGCATGCCCATCAGAGAGCCAGATGGGAGGCAGAGGCAGGCAGATCTTTGTGAGTTCAAGGCCAGCCTGGTCTACAAAGTGAGTCCAGGACAGCCAAGGCTACACAGAGAAACCTGTCTCAGAAAACCAAACCAAACCAAAACAACAAAAACAGAATCCAAGCCTGGGCATCCACAGTAAGGGTGGACATATTAATATTCCACAGGATGCACTTATCAGCTGTGGCCAGGAAAGAGGGACAGTGCAGTATCTCTGACACAGTACCCGTGGCTCCTGCTGCCCAGTGCTACTGTGAGGAGGCAGTGGCCTGATCAGTGGCAACTGTCCCCTGCAACACTTGTGTCCTAAGCCCTGTGATGAACTGTTTCAACATTTGCACAAATGTTTTCTTGTTTTGATTTGTCTTGGGTTGGTTTTTGCTATGTAGCTCAGGCTGACCTGGTAATTGCTATGTAGCCTGGAGTGTTTTTAAACTGATGACTTGGATCCCAGCACTTGGGAGGCAGAGGTCGATGGATCTCTGTTAATTTGAAGCCAGCCTGGTCTATAGAGCAAGTTCCATGACAGCCAAGGCTACACAGAGAAACCTCGTCTTGAAAAACCAAAAGCCAAAAACCAAAATAATAACGATGATGATGATAATGATAATAATAATGATGATAATAAACAACTTACAATTTGGGAGATAGAGGGAAGAAGATACAGAGTTCAAGGTCATCTTTAACCACATAGCCAGTTCAAGATCAGCCTTGGATAAGTAAAGGCCTATTTAAAAAAAAACAGAAAGGCTGGGCATGGTGGCACATGCCTTTAATCCCAGCACTCGTGAGGCATAGGCAAGTGGATCTTTGTGAGTTCAAGGCCAGCCTGGTCTACACAGCAAGTCCAGGACAGCCAAGGCTACCTAGAGAAACCCTGTCTCGAAAAACCAAACCAAAACAAAACAAAAAAGAAACAAACTAACAAAAAATTAGAGTCTAACACAGTTGAAACTAAGCAAAAGTCTGGAGGTTTGATTTCCGCCCTCTGCCCGTCCCCCTTATGTGGTTTCTGAGAGTTACTTTTCCCAGTTCTGTGGTGGTCCTCTTATTCATCTCATTCTGTTTGATACAGCGGTGATGTCGTGCTAATTCCCATCCCTGGGCCCGAATAGGCCTTGTATCTTTTCCTTGGCTTCCTGAAACCCTCAGGCTACTCTGTGAGGAAACCTGCAGGCTAGACCATGAGAACTTAGGGGTTAGACCGTTTGGGTCACAAGACACTAACGTAGACAGTCTGGCTGTCAGCCATACCAACTATGGCGAACAAGGCCACCAGCCAACCCTGCATCCCCACCGAAGCCAGCAAGTGACACCTGAGGCCATGATGGACCAGGAGCCGGAACAACAGCAGAAACAAAGCAGCATTCAGCTGAGCACAGCCCAAGTGCTGGTAGTACAGCGGTAGTGACCAACGCGGAACCCCTCTTTTCATCTTTGGTCATTTGCCTTATGTCTTTCCCACCCACCCACTGACTCCCACTTGTTCCCTGGATTATCAGCCATGGACTATGTCCAGTTGCCCGTACTTCAAATGACACCCAGTAATGACTTGATAAGTGTTTGAGGTTTCCTAAGGAATGTGATGGTATGCACCTTTAATCTCAGCACTTGGGAGGAAGAGGCAGAAGACTCTAGGCCAGCCTCGAATACATAATGAGTTCCAGGTCAGCCAGGGCTACATAGTGAGACCCTGTCTCAAACGACAATGACAACAGAAAAGACGAGCAATGGTGGCTCACGCCTCTAGTCCCAGCACTCAGGAAGCAAAGGCCAACAGACCTCTGAATTTGAGGCCAGCCTAGTCTACAGAGCAAGTGCCAGGACAGCCAGGGCTACACAGAGAAACCCTTGTGTTGAAGAACAAAAACAAACCAACAAAAGAACCGCAACAAAACAAAACAAAAAGTCAACTGACACTGGCAGTGCGGGTTCTGTCGCAGAACACCAAGCTATAGGTTATGAGCGAGCCAGGCCCTCCATGCGGGAACCCTGGCTTCCTAGACTTGGCCTTACCTGCTGCTATCATGTCACTTAAAGAGGAAATTTAGATTTGTGCCATCCCACTCCTAGCCACATCCCTTTTTAGCATGCAAAAACCAAAAGTGGGGACTCTGGAGCACTTCCACATCCGGGTCAGAGGTCATACCCAGAGGCTGCTGTGAAGCCCATGAGATCACCTTCTGCCATTTACCAATGTGTAGCTCCTTCCATGCCTCTTGAATACAAGGATCCAAGAAATGTGAGTGCTTGTGTGGGTTTGGGCAAAAAATACTTGCTGGTAAGGAGACACACCTTACCTGACTTGGTTTCCATTGGTCCTCAAAGCCCTAAGGCCTGATGAGATAATGTGAGGTTGATCTGGCCCTGGCCTTACTCCTGAGGGAGGTGGGGCCATTCACCAGGCACCCCCTCTGTCTGTGTTCCAATCATGAGTGCTTTAGGAAAGAAGTCTGAGTCAGGACAGAGGAAGGCCAGGTGATGTCACCCATGCTGCTGTCCAGCTGGACCCCTTCAGGGCAGCCCCGGGCACAGCCACTGTCATGGTGCTGACATCGTTGCTGCTCACACTCAAAGCAGCCACTTATTCATTGTTGGAATCCAAACCAGGAAGGCCCTTGCGAACAAGGCAGTGAAAGCCCAAAGTAGCTGCGTAGCATGAGGCAGGCCTGAACCCAGGCTTTCTGCGCTCTTGTCTCCAACTGCCTCTCCCACATTCTTCCGAGTAAGACCTGAGGTTCTCTGGTCCTTGCTGGGAAACTGGCAACTAAGGTGTGTGACTAGGAGGAATCTGGGTGGGTCCTTTCCTGAGCAGAACTTCCACAGCCCCAGGCAGAGAGAGGGAGGCCGGTGATGACCTCACACGGATATGGGACTCTCAGCTTAGACAAAGCATAGCTTTATACCAGCCTGCAGACCTTGCTCTGAGTGGGCGATGCCTACCCTCCCAGATGATGAGAGACAGGAGCCAAACTCACCAAGCACTCACTGCTGAGTCAAGCATATAAAAACACAAAGGATACCCTAGCAGCCGGCTCCTGCTTCCTGACACCTGCTGAGTGGCCCACCGGATCTTCCCTCCTCTCCAGAGACCCAGGATGCTAACCAGGCTATGACTCAGACTGCCTACCTTTGATTATCAGAATCACCAGGGAAGTACCCACTCTGGGGCTCCACCTGAGACTAATTAAGCCAATCTTCCAGGGTGCCGCCCATGAGTCGCCATTTTCTAAAGTAAGAGTCCCAGGATGAGCATCCTACACTCAGGACTACTGAGCACCCTCAGTTTTTTGGGTTTTGTTTGAAACTTATCCGTGCCAGGCTCTGCAAACTCCACACATGCAAACATCCGGTCCTTGACTCTTCACACTATCCTTCCACAATTAGCACTATTATTATTATTATCTCTGTTTTGTATTTGAGAAGACCAAGGCACAAGGCCATACTCAATAGTCCCAGCATAAGACATAGAATAGCATGGATTGAATCCTTGTGTCTGAGTAGGCTTGCCCAAGCATGGAAAAAGACAAAGATCTGGAAACCAGAGCAGACCACAGAACAAATATTACTATAATAGAAAGGACATACATGGGTGCTGGGCGCGGTGGTGGCGCATGCCTTTAATCTCAGCACTTGGGAGGCAGAGGCAGGTGGATCCTCATGAATTCAAAGCCAGCCTGGTCTTCAAAGTGAGTCAGGACAGCCAAGGCTACACAGAGAAACCCTGTCTTGGGGGAGGGGGGCAGGGGGAAGGCAGAAGAAAGGGCATGGGTTTGTTAGAGTTGTCCCAAAGATGGGACTCAGGTTGTTTGGCTTGTGTGGCCATCTTGTGAGCCATCTCCTCAGCCCAGAAGGACTTGTTTTTAAAGGATGCTACAAAAAAGGCCATGCATCTTTCCCAGCCAAGAATCAGCCCTTTCTGGTGGTGCTCTGCTACAGAGCTATATCCCAAGCTCCGACCTGGCCTTGATTTTGTTGTTGTTGTTGTTTTTTTCCAGACAGGGTTTCTTTATATAACTGCCCAAGCTGGCCTTGAACTCACAAAGATCTGCCTGCCTCTGCCTCCCAAGTGGTAGTGCTGGGATTAAAGATGTGTGCCGTCATACCCAGCAGGGCTTTGTGTGTATGTGAATGATTTGCTCTTATTTTATGTATATGAGTGTTTTGCCTGCATGATGTCTGTGCACCATGTCTGTGCCTGGTACCCACAGAGGCCAGAAGAGGGCATTGCATCCCCTGGAACTGCAGTTACAAATGGCTGAAAGTGACCATGTGGATGCTAAAAAATGAACCTGAGTCCTTGGCAGGAGCAGCCAGTGCTCTTAACCACAAAGCGACCTCTCCAGGCCCCTGACTTGGTTTTGTTTTTGTTTTTCGAGACAGTGTTTCTCAGTGTAACTTTGGCTGTACTGGTCTCGCTTAGTAGACCAGGTTGGCCTCGACCTCACAGCAATCCACCTGCCTCTGCCTCCCAAGTGCTGAGATTAAAGGGGTGCACCACCACGCCCAGCTTTTGTGTTTTTACTGTACAAAGATGTGAGAACACCCTCAGATGTCACCATCCACTTTGTTGTTGTTGTGGTTGATATAGGGTTTCTCTCTGGCCTTGAACTTACCAAGTAGCTTGGGCTGGCTGGCTACTGAGCCTTCTGCCTCTGCCTCCCCAGCATTAGGATTCCTAGTATGTGCCCTCAGCCTAATTTTTATTTTATTTTATTTATTTATTTATTTATTTATTTATTGTAACATGGTGTTCTGAGGATTGGACGCAGGTCCTCCTGTTTCCAAGGCAAACGCTTTAGCAATGGAGCCATCTTCTGAGCCACACTGGACCTTTCTGGGCATACAGGCAGACTCTCCATCTTCTTCCATCCCGGAGCATCACCTGGTTCATTCCAGGAAGCAAAGGTGACCTTACCCGCCCATTTCACAGTGCTGCAGGCCTTTTGGGCACTTGGAGTGCAGGTGTATTGGGCCCCTCCCTTATGCACCGGCCTTGGCATCTCTCACATAAAGTGTCACCAGCCTGGGTGGCCCTGGCAGGGAGGAGGCGTCTCTGCTCAGACTTATAAGCACCTGGGCCCATGCAGAACTTTCCCTCTGTCTCCAGAATGCCCCTGAGCCAGGGCCCACCAAGGCAAATAGAACACCAGCCTCCAAGTGCAGCCCAGGGGTGACCAGGCTAAAGGCTTACAAGAGCTGGTGGCTATTGCTGTCCTTCAAATCACCTGACATCTGTCACTGTGGGCTCAGGACCCGAGACTTAAGTCTCTGGCTGGGGGGCAGGCCTCGATTTTCTTATCTGAACAATGGGCTTAAAAATGAGCCAGTTACTCCATGTTGGGATGTTGGGAGTTACTCTCTCCATGACAACAGGATCAAGTGAGTCCTTGAGACTTTTTTGGTTTTGGTTTTTTGAATTTGGTTTGAGGCTGGGTCTCAGATGGACCAGGTTGATTTTCAAACTTGCTAAGTCAAGAGGCTGACCTTGAACTTATGATCCTTCAGCTTCTACCTCAACATTGAGCCTACAGGGGAATGTGGGTGGGCACTGCAGTTCATATGGTGCTGCTTTGGATGGAGCCTTGTACATTCAAGGTGAGCTTTCTGCCAACCAAGACACACTCCCAGATCAGTAGTACTTATTTCTCTCTTCCAAAAAATATCTTTTTGTTTGTTTGTTTGTTTGCTTTTAAGGAAGGGTTTCTTTGTTACACAAAGCCCTGGCTGTCTTAGACTCACTTTGTAGGCCAGGCTGTCCTTGAACTCACAGAAATCAGCCTGCCTCTGCCTCCCGAGTGCTGGGATTAAAGGCATGCGCCACCAGATCTGGCCCAAAAATACTTTTAATGCTATGGGGATTTTGTGGGCTTGAATGAATCCTTTGTCAAAGAGGAGTCAGAGCCCTGTGACTCTAACCTAGTGGCTTGCAATACAGAGAGACCCAGAAACTGTCAGATGGAAATGTGACCTCTTTCACATCTGTGGGGATGGCCATCTTCTCTCTGACCAGCTTTTCCTCATCCCTCTTTCCATCAGGCTACAAACCCCCAACTATCTTCTTATTCCTGGCCCAGGTCCTTCGGCATCAAAGTGCAATGGTAGTAGTGGCCAGCAGAGGGCGTTCAAACCCATGATGACCTCGGCTCTCAGCTCTCCAGACTGTAGCCTGGAACCCGGAGGCAGGAAGATTGCTAGCTGCCTGTCCACCTTGTGCCCTCCTAGGCAAGTCCAGTACAGGACCCTCGGTCCCTGGGGACCCTGTTGATGATGTAGAGGAATTATAGGAAGCCCCTGCACCCTTTCTCATCCTGACCCAAACCTGTCCTTGACCTTTGGAGGACAACCAGGTTCTTATCAGGGCAGTCATGAGCACTGTGAAGGAAAATTGCCGCAAGGGAGCTGCGTCTACAAATACTGATTGATTGATAAGAGCTTCTGTGATGGGAGAGGTTGGAATGTTGCAGGCCAAGGCCCAAGGTATCTTGGACCGTCTTTAGTCCACCACAGCCATTATTGCCCAACCCTGTGAGTGATCTAACATCCTTTGATTATTATTAGTTCAGTCCTTTGGAATGTATAAAGAGACCCCTTAGCTCCTGAAAACCCCAAAGCTAAGAATGTGGTCAGATAATATAGACATATTCCTGCGTTTCTGGGACCCACTCAAGCTGGTGTCTCCACCAAGGTATTTGAAACACACTGATTTAGGACTCTCTTTCTTCTATTACTATAATGGCTTAATGAAACACTACACTAGAAAATGGAATTTGGGGGCTGGGCATGGTGGTGCATACCTTCAGTCCCAGCACTCTGTGTAGCCTTAACTGTCCTAGCCTTACTTTATAGACCAGGCTGGCCTCGAGGAACTCACAGCGATCCACCTGCCTCTGCCTCCCAAGTGCTGGGATTAAAGGTGTGCACCACCATGCAGGACTTGAGAGTCAGTTTTCGTAGATGTGTGATTCCTGTAGGTTTCCCAGGCTCCAGTGGAGAGCCCCCGCACATATTCACATATAGGCAGCACTAATTAGACCTAGTAGGTTATAAAAATAAAATAGGAAGCCAGGCATGAGCCAGGCGTGATGGCGCACACCTTTAATCCCAACACTGGGGAGGCAGAGGCAGGCGGATCACTGAGTTTGAGGCCAGCCTGTTCTGCAAAGCGAGTCTAGGACAGCCAAGGCTGCACAGAGAAACCCTGTCTCGGAAAAAAAAGAAAAAAAGAAGCCAGGCATGGTGGTGCACACCTTTAATCCCAGCACTTCAGAAGCAGAGACAGGTGGATCACTGTGAGTTCAAGGCCAGCCTGATCTGCTAAGTGAGTCCAGGACAGACAAGGCTACACAGAGAAACCCTGTCTCGGAAAACAAAACAAAAAGGAAAAAAAATTAAATGGAATTTGGGTACCTTGAATATGCATTTCTGGGCCATGATCACTCAGATTTGTTTGCAGAAACAATCTCTTGTTTCCCCTAAGGTGAAACCTGTGTTTTTGGTGTAAACACTACAGAATAGATTGCTTTTTTTTTTTGCAGGGGGTGGGGGGCCTTTTCGAGACATGGTTTCTCTGTGTACCCTGGCTGTCCTGAACTTACTTTGTAGACCAGGCTGGCCTCGAACTCACAGTGATCCACCTGGCTCTGCCTCACTGAGTGCTGGGGTTACAGGTGTGCACCTGTTGATGATTATTCTTTCTTTCTTTCTTTGTCTTTGTTTTTCCAGACAGGGTTTCTTGTGAGTTCAAGGCCAGCCTGGTCTGCGAAGTGAGTCCAGGACAGCCAAGGCTAAACAGAGAAACCCTGTCTCAAAAAATAAAATAAAATTATATATATAAAGATATATATAGAGGGGGGGATTTCTCTGTGTAGCTCTGGCTATCCTGGAACTCGCTCTGTAGACCAAGCTGGTCTCGAACTCACAGAGATCTGCCTGCCTCTGCTGGGATTAAAGGCATGAGCCACCACTGTCCTTTGAGCAAGTGTTCTTAAGCACGGTGCCGTGAAACAGTGGACATTCTTGGCTCAATGTCAGTGTCACCTGCACTCAACTTGCTACATCCTCAGCTTTGAATCTGAACTGTATACAGAGGCAGAAGACCTGAGAGCCTCACTCTTGTAAGAAGCAGGTGCAGTGTGCCAGGTACACCCTCTCTATGGTGGAGAAGGTCACTGACGCTTCCATAAGCTCTGGACAGTGGAGGCTCTGGAAGAGGTAGTCACTCCCACTCGTGGCGTGGTGGCTTGGGTAGAGTCAAGTTCAAAGTCTGATTACCCATAAAGTTACCCCACCCTCTGCCCCTGGCTGGCAGTTCATTAGCCCTGGGTTTTTCTTCATCCCCAACATTCATATGTCAACACAGATGGGTCCCCACAGGACAAAGATCCTCAGTAAGTGTTCACCCGGAAGGGTGGGAAGCCTATGGACCTTCTCTCCTTATCCTACGCCTGGTTATGCTCCCCTTCTCCCCCACCCCAGACCCCCCACCCCAGGTTTCAGGATTTCTCTGTATAGCCTTTGGCTGTACTGGACTCACGTTGTATACCAGGCTGGCCTCAAACTCATAGCAATCTGTCTGCCTCTGCCTCCAGTTGTGCACCACCACCCCGCCCAGTTCTGTTATGTTTCCTATAGCCATGTCCCCACTATGGCTGGGCTCGGTGCTCACTCCAATCAGCCCTCCTGGTTTCCTGACCCCCCATGCTGCGTTTCTCTTGCAGGTTCAATCCTCCCGGTATGTAATTCCGCCTAGTCCCATCATTTCAGAAGCTGTGACACGTGAGAGCACGGAAGACAGCTAAACGGAAGGTAAACAGCCATAAAGTCCCACAAAGGGACACCAACTCTCCTCCCACACAGGAAGCAGGAAGCAGGTGCTCACCCTTTCTTGAGGCTCCTCAGGGAGCCAGCCACAGGTATGCCCTGTGGGTGATTCAGAGCGCAAAAGGAGAGAGGCCACTCACTGGCGACATAAATTTTCGAAAATGGTCACATCCAAATTCACAAAGCCAAGCTGGGCGTGGTGGCGCACGGCTTTAATCCCAGCACTTGGGAGGCAGAGGCAGATGGATCGCTGTGAGTTTGAGGCCAGCCTGGTCTACAAAAGGAGTCCAGGACAGCCAGGGCTATTACACAGAGAAACTCTGTCTCAGAAAACAAAAACAAGAACAAAAAGCAAATTCACAAAGCCACATTTCCTCCATGTACAAGGTGGTTTTACGGTAAAATTCAGTGTCCCTATTAAGAAGGGACAGGAAGGTCTGGCAAGATGGCTGAGCAGTTAAGAGTACCGACTGCTCCTCCAGAGGTCCTGGGTTCAATTCCCAGCACCCATATGGCAGCTCACAACTATCTGCAACTCCAAAATCTAACCTGCTCACACAGCAGTCAGGCAAACCACCAATGCACCTAAAATAAAAATAAATGAATTTTAAAATAAAGATCCAGCAGGAAGAGAAAACGCATTTGTACATAAAATGAGGTTGGCTTTTAGATAAGGGTCACCTTCAAGCAGGTCTTGCATCCACACAAAGGAATGAATGTCATATAGGCAAACGTCATTGTCCTAAAGGACTGTCCTACACAGCTCAGAATGTCTAGCCTTCCTGCCCACTGATTCCGCCAGCAGCTCCCACACTTGTTCATCATTAGGATGAATCTTCAGTGGCAATGATCTTGCCCCAGGATGACAAGCGATTACTGGGTCAGGCACACTTCCCGCCCACAGCCTTCCTAAGGGCTGAACGCAGCGTTCTTGGTCTCAGTTTCGAGTGGGGTGTTTCTCTTTTCCTTTGGTTTCGGTGTGTTCTTTTGTTTTCCCCTTCACTTAAGTGATCTGCTGGGGACCTGCCGGCTAACCCCAGGTTGAATACCCTATGGGACAGGCCTGTGCTTGGGCATCTAGCTGGTTCTGTCTCCTGAGGCCACAGCCTGCTCACTGTGTGGAAAACTGGAAGTGGGTCAAGTTTGTGGCCATGTGCTGATATCCCAGGACAGGCAGCATTATCGCTACTGATGCCCTCCTATCTGGAAAGTTGCTTGGAATTCTTGTGTACCAATGTTTTGCACTGCACACAAAAGATTGACGCTTGGTTACTGGTATCAGAACATTTAAACATGAAGTCTCTAGCTTTTGGGTGAAAACCTGGAGGCAGGAGCTGATGCGGAGGCCCTAGTTGGCCTCAAACTCACAGAGATCCACCTGTCTCAGCCTCTCCAGTGCTAGGATTAAAGGTGTGGGCCATCATGCCCAGCATTACAGCCCAATATTTTTTTTTTTTAAGATTTTATTTATTTATTGTATGAGTGCTCTATCTGCATGTACACCTGCAGGCCAAAAGAGGGCATTAGATCACATTATAGATGGTTGTAAGCCACCATGTGGTTGCCGGGAATTGAACTCAGGATCTCTGGAAGAGTA
This sequence comes from Acomys russatus, assembly GCF_903995435.1. NCBI lineage: Eukaryota > Metazoa > Chordata > Mammalia > Rodentia > Muridae > Acomys > Acomys russatus. Next base: position 41,649,593 of record NC_067162.1, read on the forward strand.
GACAGTGCTCTTAACCTCTGAGCCATCTCTCCAGCCCCTTACAGCCCAATCTTATGAAAGCATTTTCTCAATTGAGGTTCCCTCCTCTCAGATGACTACAGATAGCCAACATGATTGGAATCTTCTGTGTCACAGTTATTGCTTAATTTTTATCTTTTCAGCTGGACGTGGTGGCCAAATAAAAAAAATCATCTTTTCAATAAGAAAAATTTAGCAAGACATGGTGGCACATACCTTTAATCCCAGCACCCAGGAGGCAGAGACAGGTAGATCTCTGTGAGTTCGAGGCCAGCCTGGTCTACAAAGCAAGTCCAAGATAGCCAAGGCTACACAGAGAAACCCTGTCTTGAAAAACAAACAAAAACCCAACAACAATAATAATAAGTAAATAAATATTTTTGTAAAAGTTGGGGGAAGGGAAAGGGTAGATAAAAGAAAAGGGGGATAAAGGAAAGGAAGAAAGGAAAAGAAACAGAGGAAGGAGCTAGCGTTTAGCCCTAGCCCCCACCATCACTCTCTGCTAGTCCATCCAGCCTGGTCTTGGACTTCAGGTGAAGGGAATGCATTCCGAGTGTCTCTTGACCATCTCTCCATCTTTCCCTTGATGACCACGCCTCAGCAAAAAACTGTCCCGTGCTGAGCTTGGCAATGTGGTGCAGGCCTTTCATCCCAGCACTTATACACAGAAAAGAAATATAAATAAATTGAGCCTGGCATGGTGGCGCACGCCTTTAATCCCAGCACTCGGGAGGCAGAGGCAGGTGGATCGCTGTGAGTTTGAGGCCAGCCTGTGAGTCCAGGATGGCCAAGGCTACACAGAGAAACCCTGTCTCGAAAAACCAAAAAAGAAATATAAATAAATCTTGAGTTCAAGGCAAACCTGGTTTATAGAGTAAGTTGTCAGGAAACACACACACACACATACACACACACCACCACCAACAACAACAACAACATCAAACCAAGCAAACAAATAAACAAAAAACAAATCTGTCCACACCATATGTCACTCTGATCTTTATTCCTTTTTGAAATATGCTCTGTTGGATGGCCTTAGATGGCCTAGAACGTGAGCCCTTCCTGCCTCAGTCTCCCTAGCTCTAGTGTTGCAGGCACGTGCCACCACAACTGGCTACTTTGCTTATTTGTTTGTTTGATTGAGTTTTCTTTTCAATCTCTGTGTAGCCCTGGCTGTCCTAGAGCTTAGACATTTGCCTGCCTCCCAAGTGCTGGGATTGAAGGTGTGTGTCACTGCCACTGAGCTAGTTTGCTTGTTTACATTGTTTACAGAGTGTGATTAGCTTTCATGACCATTGATCTACTCTATTCTGCCCAGGATTGATGTGTCTAAACTGTTTCCAACTTGGGGAGATTATGAACCAAGCTACTATGAATGTCCTGGTGGCTAGTATTAAATTTACCTTTCCTAGAGAGTAAAATCGTATGTTAGCAATGACACAAAAATCTCCTAAAGTGGCTATAACTAATTTTCACAAACTGGATAGCCTAGAACTATAAATACGTCTCCTCCCTTCACCCTGCAGGCCAGGAGGCCAAGATCAAGGTGTCCGAAGGTCCATACTCTCTCATTCTAAGGTTTTAGGTGAGACTGACTGCTGGCACTTGCAGCCTTGTGTGACTTTGGGCAGCCTTCTCTTCCTTTCTATATTTTTGTTTTTTGGGACAGGGTTTCTCTGTGTAGCCTTGGCTGTCCTGGACTCACTTTGTAGACCAGGCTGGTCTTGAACTCACAGGGATCCACTTGCCTCTGCCTCCTGAGTACTGGGATTAAAGGTGTGCGCCACCACACCCAGCCCTTTCTATTTTTTTACTTGGTACTCGTTTTGTTTTGATTTTGAAACAAAGTCTCACTATGTAGCTCTGGATGACCTAGAGTTCACTATGAGGACCTGCCTTGGACTCCGGAGTACTAGGGCGGAAGGCATGTAAACCATGCCTGGCCTGTGTTACCTTTTAGATATATTGATTTACAAACCATGCATAGATGTGTTTGTCAGCTTGTCTGTGGACCACATGGTCCTAGGGCCTGCACAGGTCGGAAGACAGCATCAGATCCTCTGGAACTGGAGTTACAGGTGGTTGTAAGCTACCTTGTGGGTGCCGGGAATTGAACCCAGGTCCTCTGGGAGAATAAAAAAATTTCTACTCCACTTAAATAATCTCTCCAACCACACTCTGATAGGTTTCCCCACCAATGAAATGAGTCAATTTAAGGCCAATTAAAGCATAAAAGCAGGTTTATTGGGGGCAGCTTTTGGCACTTTCATCGGTCCCAAGGAGTACGCCGGGGGAAGTCACCAAGCAGAGGGAGACAGAAAATCGAAGGACAAGGCGGGAGGCAGAGAGAGACAGGGCATGTGCAGAGAGAGAAAGGGGAGAGAACCAAGACGCCTGGATTATATAGCAAAGACCCTCTTGGAGAGAGGAAGCCCAGCCCCTGGGCTGGAAAGTTCAGTTAGGAACTGAGGGATGCTGGGAGGACCTGGAGGCCAGGTCAGCTTTGGTATGTTAAATAGGCACCTCAGTCTGGGTCTGAATCTCAACACTCCTCATCTTTTGAGACCCCAGGCTGGGCCTGAAGTTCTCTGTGTGACCAAGAATGGCTTTGAACTCCTAGTCCACCTGCCTTCTCCTCCCTGAGAACTGAACTGCAGGCGTGTGCCACCGTGCCTGGTTTATGCAGTGATGGCTGTCGGACTAGGAAACTTCCTGCATGGTGGGCAAACATTCTACTTACTGAGCCACAATGCTCAGCTCTCCGGTTGGTTTCTCATTAAAAGCATCTTTGGGAAGAAAAGGAGGACAGTGCAGACTTCCCAGCTCTGAGGACTGCTGCCCGTCCTGAGCCATGGCTATCACAGGCAAGCCAACTGTCAATCAAGATCCTAGCCCTTAGCAGGTCATGGTGGCTCATGCCTTTAATCCTAGCACTCAGGAGGCAGAGGCAAGCAGATTGCTGTGAGATCGAGGCCAGCCTGGTCTACAAAGTGAGTCCAGGACAGCCAAGGCTACACAGAGAAACCCTGTCTCAAAAAAACCAAAAACCAAAACAAACAAAAGATCCTAGCCCTTCACATGTCCTCTAACTTGGGGCTCCCCAGTTTCTAGGTTTGGGCCTTCCACATGGTATGTGCTCACTAAATAGATTATTGCTGGATTAATGTGTGACTCAGTTCCTGTTTATCTCTGAATTGTCATTCCCTGATCCCATAGTGGGGCCTGATGGCACACCTCCATAATCTCAACATTTGGGAGGCACAGGTTTGAAGATTATAAGTTTGAAGCCAGCCTAAACTAGATACTGACACCATGCCTCAAAACAAACAAGTAAGCAAACAACAAAACCATAAAAATCAAAGAGCCTGGGGAGGCAGAGGCAGGCAGATCTCTGTGAGTTCAAGGCCAGCCTGGTCTACAGAGTGAGTCCAGAACAGCCAATGCTACACAGAGAAACCCTGTCTCAACCCCCTCCCAACATCAAAGACTAAACCCAAACAACAATGGAATCTCAATGCATCATTTTAGCATTTGGTAGCATCCTGTAAAAAAATTGGAAAGAGCCCAGCGGTGGTGGCACACACCTTTGTTCCCAGGGAAACAGAGGTAAGCAGATCTGAGTTTGAGGGCAGCCTGGTCTACAGAGTGAGTTCCAGGACATCCAGGCCTGCACAGAGAAACCCTGTCTTGAAAACAACAAAAATTGGAAGTAGCATCAAACGATGCTTGTCTTAGCTCATCTACTTACTAAGTGCTCTCAGCTGGTCTTTGAGACTATAAGCCCTGGCATCCTCATGTGTCCCTGAGCCCAACCCTCTCTGGTCTGTTCTCACACTAGCACCCTGGCCTCCTCGCCTCTGTGAATATGGCTGGTTTCCTCTCACTTGTGGGGCTCCCCTATCTCAGTGGCAGGCTGCAAGGCTTGCTTGAGTGGGAGCCCCACGCAGCCCTTCCTGATGTGTGGGGGTGTGGGAGGTTGGACAGGGATGTGTTTACTCTTCCTGGCAGCTGTTTGTTTCTTGGCGCTGAGCTCTGCATACCTTTCCTGCTGGAAGCTACAGATTCACGTTGTTTGGCTGTCAGCTTCTTTCTGGGGCGTTTTTTGTTGTTTCTTTCTGTGCCATGACATGAAAGATGGATCTGAATTCTCTGGTTCTTTATGAAACAGAAAATAGGCAGAGAAAATTGCTGTGTTGTGTTGTTCTCTTTGAAGTCTGGTGTGGTGTGTGTGTGTGTATGAACATGTGCATGCACACGCGCGCGCGCGCGCACACATACACACACACACACACACACACACACACACGTGTACTTCTAGAACACACTGGCAAATTGCTTTCTGCCCTTCTATGCACAGAGAAATCACATGATGTTTTTCAGGGGAGGAAGGTGCTATATACCCCAAGGTAGATAAGATTTAAGATACAATGACAAGGATGGGAATGTGGTCCGGCTGGTAAGATGCATGCGCAAAGTCCTGGGTTCAGTCCTAGTCAGCACATAAATGGGCCTTATAGTCCCATTACATGGGAAGTGGAGGACCAGGAGTCTAGGATCATCCTTGGCCAGCCTAGGCTGCATGAGACCTATTTTCAAACTCTTCTTAACCCCTCCCCAACAAGAAGAAAGGAGGAGGAGGAGGAAGAAAAAGAAGGAGAGGAAGGACGATTAACCAGAGTCTTGGGCTCAGTGTTGCAGGCCCTACCACTACCCAGTAGGCACTAAATATTTGTTGATTGGATAGATTTTACCTTAGTGTGTGTGTGTGTGTGTGTGTGTGTGTGTGTGTGTGTTGCTGGGAACTGAACCTAGGGCCTTTCCATTTATTGTTATTTGAAACAAGACTTATATAGCCTAGGCTAGCCTCTAACTCGGCATGAGTCCATGATTAGCCTTGAACTGATAGTCCTGCCTCTGTCATCATCTTCTTCATGTTTTTGTTTTTGTTTTTTCGAGGCAGGGTTTCTCTGTGTAGTCCTGGCTGCTCTGGAGTCACTTTGTAGACCAGACTGGCCTCGAACTCACAGCAATCTGCCTGCCTTTGTCTCTCAAGTGCTCAAGTGCTTGGATTAAAGGTGTGTGCCACCACTGCCAGGTTTTGTTTTTTTTTTTTAATGACACAGGGTCTCACCAAGTAGCTGATCTGGAACTCACTATGTAGATCAGGCTGGCCTAGAACTCATAGACATCCACTTGCCTCTGTCTCTTACTTGCTGGGATTAACAGTGTCATGCCTGGCCCTCAGCAAGTCCTCCTAGCCAGCCTCAAAGCCATCTCTCCAGGCCATAGGATTATAAAATTTGCATATGCATAACGAGAAATTTTAGAATTTACAATGTTACTCTTCTCATTGTCATGGCAACGTGCCTGACAGAAGCCACTTTAGGGAGGAAAAGATTTGTTTCAGCTCACAGTTTGGGCTCATTTGGGTGGGAAAGGGCTCATTGTTTGTGCAAGCAAGGCTACTCCTCACCACTTGGATCGTTGGAAAGCAGAGATGAGATCAGAAGGGCCAGTGTTGGAGTCATGAACTCACAGGAGCTAGCCAACGCTGATGAGACTCAGTGGGGCAAAACCCAGGGATGATGATAATTGTCTTTAATCCCTACACTTGAGAGGCAGAGGTAGGCAGGTCTCTGTGAATTTCAGGCCAGCCTGGCCTACAAAGTTAGACCCTGTCTCAAAAGAAAAAATGAAAAAAAAGCAAAAAATAAAGAAAGAAAAAAAAAAAAAAAAAGAAGGAGCTGGGCGATGGTGGCACATACCTCAGCATTTGGGAGGCAGAGGCAGGAGGATCTCCATGAGTTCGAGGCCAGCCTGGTCTACAGAATGAGTTCCGGGACATGCAGAGCTGTTACACAGAGAAACCCTGTCTTGAAAGAAAGAAGACAAAAACTTGAATGTAGGAAGGGATAGTGAGGGTCTTCAGGGGGCATAAGAGGCAGGGTTGGGATTAAAAAGAGTCAAGATATATACACATATGAAATTGTTAAAGAATACATCAAAGATACACAGAGGAAGAAAAAGAGGAACAGGAGGGAGGGGCAAGCCACCACTCTCAAGGCTACACCTAGTGGCCAATGTCTGCCGTGTGCATCTCCTTGCCAGCAGTGCCACAGCGTCTTCAAACATCCCCAGCTATGAACCACGTGTTCAAATACATGAGCTTGTGGGCACAGTTCAGATGCAAACACAGTAGGAAGAGAGCCAAGACTTCTGCTGCAATCTGCCATGTTTCTTACGCACCTGAGACAACCCTCCTGAAGGTAACCTTATCCAGTATTTTAATAAGATTCCTCACGGGGTGTTATGTCAGAGTTCAGGGGTTACCGGCTTTGGAGCTTTTGGTTGGAGCCGATGCCGCTCACCTTGAGCTATGGCTTGGTGTTTGCAAAGACTGGATGGGATGTACATGTCTCCAAACTTTAGATAAGCTCATCCATGTATTTGTCTGGATTACAAGGAAACCAGTCGGGAGGCTGAGGCAGGTGGATCTGTGAGTTTGAGGCCAGCCTGGTCTACAGAGCGAGTTTCAGGACAGCCAGGGAGGGTGACAGCCACTCCAAGTTAACTGTCTGCAAAGACCTTACTTGTAAATAAAGTTGCAAGAGCAGAGAATCAGGGTTAAGATTACAGTATCATATGGGAAATGTAATTTGGCGCCCCCCCCCCCAACAGTGACCAGCCGGATGGTTTAGGGTTTCTCACCATTGGAAGGCACTCCTGTGGCTATGCCAGGCAACTTCTTTGTGCAGCAGCTCTAGAGCATGGACCCAGGCCAACAGCAGCAGTAGCTGGGGAGCTTGGTGTTCCTGAGGTTGGAGATGTAGCTCAGTTTGTTGAGTGCTTGCCCAACATGTACCAAGCCCTGGGTCCCATTCTTAGCACCATGGTGGCTCACAACCCTAAGTCCAGCACTTGGGAGGTAGAGACAGAAGGCTCAGCCGTCCGAGTTCATTCTCTGCCACATAGAGAGTTCAAGACCAACAGGCAACTTTGAGACCCTGACTCAAAACAGTAACAACAACAGCAGCGGAAAAGCAAAACAAGCAAACAAACAAAAAAAAGTAGCAGTAAGAACTTCCCTAGCCAGGTGTGGTGCCACACCCTGCAATCTCAGCACTCAGGAGGCAGAGGCAGGTGGATCTCTGTGAGTTCGAAGCCAGCCTGGTCCATAAAGTGAGTCTAGGACAGCCAAGGCTACACAGAGAAACGCTGTCTTATAAACAACAACAACAAAAAAAACTCCCAAAAATAAACAAACAAAAAAGAAGGAGGAGGAGAAGGAGATGGAGGAAGAGGAAGAAGAAGGAGGAGGAAGAAGGAGGAGGAGAAGAGGAGGAAGAGGAGGGAGAGGGAGAAGATGAGGAGGAGGAGGAGGAGGAGGAAGAAGAGGAAGAAGAACAAGAAAAAGAAGAAGAAAAAGAAGAGGAAGAAGAAGAGAGAACTTCCCAACCTGGCTTTCCCAGTATCTACCAGCCAAGAGGGTCCTGCTCCTCCTCCTCTCTCACCCGCCCTGCCTTACGTCTTTCAGTTTCTGTCAGTTTGATGGAGATGCAGTGCCAATACCCCTGCTTGATTTGTATCCCCTCCCCACACTTCTGTGTGCACATCAGTGTACGCATGTGTGTGACGTGTGCATGTGTGCAAGCCTCCTGTGCATGTCTGGATGTGCATGCATGTGAGTGTGTGTGCAAGCGAGTGACTGAGAAACATCTTCTATGTTCTTGTTTCTGCCTTGGGAAATCCCTTGCTTAGTTATTTGTCTGTTTCACAGATGGACTCAACAGCTGACCTTATCACTCACTCTAGGTAAATCCTGGGTGCTCACCCACATAGCGGGCTCTTCTCCTGGTCCTCAGCTCTTCTGCCTACTTGTTTATAGAACCTTTTTTTTTTTAGCTTAGGCATTGTCTAATGTTTCAAGATGCAAGGCTTATCTTGTAGAAGCTACCCTGTCCTACCCCAAGGTTATGAAAAATACTGTCTTATACTCTCAACTAAATATTTTCAAGTTTCATGTTCTCACATGCTGGCCTCAGGCCATCTGGAATTTGTTTGTGTGTGCCGTGCATGAAAAGAATTTGATTTTAGTTTCCCAACCCCAATACCCAGTGGCTGCCCCCACCCTACTTCATGTTCTGCTTTTCCTATTTGGCAGAGCCATACCCTGCCTGTTCCCCAGGGCTTCCCTCTGAGGGTCAGTCACAGGGACACCTCTGCCTGCCCCAGTGGTGAGCCCAGATGGTCATTGCAGCCGAGTCCTTCTAGAAGGGGCCAGGTGTAGTGGCGCGGGCCTTTAATCCCAGCACTTGGGAGGCAGAGGCAGGCGAATCATTGTGAGTTTGAGGCTGGCCTGGTCTACAAAGTGAGTCCAGGACAGCCAGGGCTAACAGAGAGACTCTGTCTCAAAAAAACAAACAAAACAAAACAAAACAAACAAACAAACAAAAAACAAAACCCAAAAATAAAAACAAAAACAAAGGGGCCAAAGGGATAAATGTTAGTTTCCTATGTCTGTACTGTAATACTTTCTAGTGTGTGTGTGTGTGTGTGTGTGTGTGTGTGTGTGTGTGTGTGTGTGTGTGTGTACATGCCAGCACTCCTGTGTGTGGAGGCCAGAGGTGCCTCTATATCTCTCCACCTGCCTTTTTTCCCCCCCAGAGATAAGGTTTCTCCCCAAGCTCAGAGCCCACCCATTGTCTAGTCTGTTAGCTAGAGAGCTCTAGGGCGCAGCCTACTCTTGCCTCCAAGCACTAGGGTTACAATCAAGCCTTGCTTGTTGCAGAGATGCTGAGGATCCGAACTAAGGTCCACCTCACATTGCATGGCAAGCGCTTTACCAACTGGGCTCTCTCGCCAGCTACCACTCTTCCTTTTTTTTTTTTTTTTTTGAAATTGGGTTTCTGTCTTTTTATTTTTCTTCCCACTGAGACAGGGTTTCTCTGTGTACCCTTGGCTGTCCTGGACTCACTTTATAGACCAGGCTGGACTCAAATCCGCCTGCCTCTGCCTCCCTGAGTGCTGAGCTTACAGGCATACACCACTGTACCTGGCTGGGATTAAAGGTGAGCGCCATCATGCCTGGCCCCAGCTTCAGCTTTTTATAAAGATTCCTCCCACCCAGCATGCCTTCATCTTGACTTAAGACATCTGCAGTAAAAGTATCCCACTTGCAAATAAGGTCACATTCAGAGAGCCTGGGAGCTATGCTTTTGCTTGTTTGTTTGGGATTTTTTTTTGGTTTTTTGTTTTGTTTTGGTTAGTTTTGGCTTTGGTTTTTGGAGACAGGGTTTCTCTGTGTTAGCCTTGGCTGTCCTGGACTCACTCTGTAGACCAGGCTGGCCTCGAACTCACAGCGATTCACCTGCCTCTGCCTCCCAAGTGCTGGGATTAAAGGCATGTGCTGCCACCACGTCCGGCCGCCTGGGGGCTATATTAAGGGTACAGTTCAGTGGGAAGCAGGACCCAATGCCCCCTCTCCTAGTCATTTCCCAGTCTGAGGCACCTCACTCCTGGGGTTTTCTTTCCATCTGGGAGAGGACATGTCATGGGACAGGCATGGACCAAGTCTGCCCTGCTTTTCTCAATCTCTGCCAGCCCATTCTCAAAACAAAGTCATCATTCACTGGGCTTGTGTGGGTGCCCTTGGTCAAAGGTGCCTCCATTCCTGGTTCAGAGCTGGAAGGCGTTATCCCGATGGTCAGCCATTGTCTGCAGTCTTCCTACATTCTGCTTTTTCAGGACAATTAGTTTTTTGAGCCAGGGTGTAGTGGTGCACACTCTGCAGGCAGAGGCAGGTGGATCTCTGAGTCTAGCCCGGTCTACAGAGTGAGAGCCAGGAAAGCCAAGACTACACAAGCGAGAAGAAGATTTTGTTCTTGTTTGTTTGTTTCTTTGTTTGTCTTTTAGAGACAGATTTTCTCTGTGTAGGCCTGGCAATACTGGAACTTGCTCTGTAGACCAGGCTGGCCTGGAACTCAGAGAGCTGCTTGCCTCTGCCTCCTAAGCGATGGGATTAAAGCCACATGCCGCCGCCACCCTCACAAGTGAGAAGAAGAAAGTTTGTCAGCACTCCCTAGAGAATGGGTTGCAACAGGTGGCTCAGAGTGTCAGTGCCTATTATCCTGGCTCAGATCAACCCCCACGAATCTCCTGTCCTTTCCTCCAGCTACAAGGACCAAGTTGGGTATTTCTTACCTGTCTGCTTATTGTCTGAGTCTGTGATGACAGTCCCCTGTGGAGGCTCACCTTGTCCTTGCTCCATCTGCCTCAGACCCTGGAGACCACCTGTAGTTCCTTCTCTCTCTGATACTGTGCCTTGGTGCATCTGTTATCTTTTTTTTTTTTTTTTTAAGATTTATTTATTTATTTATTTATTTATTTATTTATTATGTATACAGTGTTCTGCCTGCTTATGCCCCTGCAGGCCAGAAGAGGGCATCAGATCACATTATAGATGATTGTGAGCCACCAAGTGGTTGCTGGGAATTGAACTCAGGACCTTCAGAAGAGCAGTCAGTACTCTTAACCACTGAGTCATCTCTCCAGCTCTGCTTCTGCTATCTTGACCTGTATTTTTGGGGTTCTCTCAGATGGTCTCACCATCTGGAGCCCCAGAGAAGTCTGGGAGTCCTGCTTCTGTTGTGACCTGGCCCCAGTAGTCTCCCTGGGACTTGGGTTCTCACTGAAATAGCCCTGCTCTGCCACTTTCAAATGATCAGGGCTGGCAGGCCTTTCTAATGGCAAGCTGGACACAGAGAATCGGGCAAGCAGCAAAGATTGACTCCTTGTTCCCTGGCTGGCTAATAATCCAGGTCGCTATTAAATACTCATTTTGTGGAGCCAGAAAAATAGGTCAGGGCGTAAAGGTGTCCAATGCCAAGCCTGATAGCCTTACTTTAATCCTTAGGACCCACAGAGTGGAAGGAGAGAACTGACTCCCCCAAATTGTCCTTTGACCTCCACACATGGGCATACATACACACACACACACACACACACACACACACACACACACACACACTCACCAAATGAATAAATGAAATGAAAAAGAAACATCATTTTTTCTTTTCTTTCTTTTTTTTATTTTTACTTATTTATTTATTTATTTACTTATTTATTTATTTATTTATTTTTTGAGATAGTGGCTCATGTAGTCCAGGCTGGCCTCAAACTTACTACATAGCAAAGGATAACCTTAAACTTCTGATCCTTCTGTCCACACTTCCCAAGTGCTGTGATTATAGGTGTGTAGCACCATGCCCGATTTTATGTTGGGAATAGAATCCAGGGCTTCATGCAAGCTGGATGAGTACTCTCTACCGTCCCAGGAGCCTTTTTTTTTTTTTTTGGTTTTTCAGGACAGGATTTCTCTGTGTAACCTTGATTGTACTGGACTCACTTTGTTTTTTGTGGGTTTTTTGTTGTTGTTGTTGTTGTTGTTGTTTTTGTTTTTGTAGACAGGGTTTCTCTGTATAGCCTTGGCTGTCCTGGACTTGCTTTATAGACCAGATTGACCTCAAACTCACAACAATCAGCCTGCCCCTGCCTCCCTGAGTGCTGGGATTAAAGGCGTGGGCCACCACACCTGGCTACCAGGAGCCTTTTGTGCTGCCATGTTTTGTCATTTTGATGGCCACACCTGGGGCCCAGAAGGCACGGTGTCATCTCAGTGGGGCCTGCCCATCTCTGGAGACACTGTTCTTGTCTGTGCCTGTGTCCCCTGTTTCAGGGGCTCACCTGTCTTCCTGAAGCTCTTGCCTGACAGCTTACCTTCCCACCTGACTTGGGTCACTGTGGGGGCTGAATATCCCCCTTCCAGGGATGAGCAGCAACTTCTGCCTTTGGCTTCTGCCTTCCCCAAAGGCTGCTCCCAGCAGCCTCTCAGTAAGATTTACCAACTATGTTGAAGAAATTAAGTAATTACTTCCTCTCCTGGGGGTCCCCTCCATGTAAGTAATGAAGCAGCCACAGAGGGTTTTTTTCCCCCACTGCGAAGACGAATGGCTTCCTCAGGGTACGGGGTACGTTTGTAGCGGTGGGATAACTCACTGCTGGATTTGGAGCCTTAAGAGATTAAGAAAGCCGGGCGTGGTGGCGCACGCCTTTAATCCCAGCACTCGGGAGGCAGAGGCAGGCAGATCGCTGTGAGTTCGAGGCCAGCCTGGACTACAAAGCGAGTCCAGGACAGCCAAGGCTACACAGAGAGACCCTGTCTCGAAAAACCAAAAAAAAAAAAAAAAAAAAAGAGATTAAGAAAAATGGTGGATGGGGTGCCATCGTGGAATAAAGGGACCAGAAAGCGCATGCTCTCTGGGACACGTGATGCTTTCCTTAACCCATAGAAATATCTTTTACAGATGGTCCCTGGGGTGAATGTGTCCTGTCTACCTTCCCCTAAGACCACTTCCAACCACCAAGAATCCATGAATGTGGCCTTATTTGGAAGGGGAAAAAAAGGGGGGGAGGTTTTGGCAAATGCAGGATCTCAAAATGAGGTCATCCTAGATTAGAGGGGCTGGGGATCCAATGCCAAGGCCTGTGTAAGAGTAGAGAAAAAACAGCAGCACAGTGTACCAGAGGGGGCACTATGAAATCAGAGACAGAGCTGGGAGCCCTGTGTCTGCAAGCCAAGGAAGGCTGGGTGGCAGGTCACCCAGGAGGAAATCCAGGATTTACTTCCCACCAAAACTTCCCAAAGGATCAACCTTCTTCTGCCTGCTCAATTCTGGTATTCTAGCTTTCTGCACTGGAGAAGATTTGAGTTGTTTTGTTCTGTTTTTATTTTTTGTTTTTTTTTTGAGACAGGATCTTACCGTGTAGCCAGGCCTGACCTGGCACTCAATATGTAGTCTGGTCTGGCCCAGAATTTGTTTTTTTTTTTTTCGAAACAGGGTTTCTCTATGTAGCCTTGGCTATCTTGGACTCACTTTGTAGACCAGGCTGGCCTCGAACTCACAGGGATCCGCCTGCCTCTGCCTCCCGAAGTGCTGGGATTAAAGGCGTGCACCACCATGCCCGGCTCTGGCCCAGAATTTATGCTGATCTCCTCCCTCAACCTCCTGAGTGCTGGGACTGTAAATGTCTCTTACTATGCCCAGCTGTAGTTCCACATTTAAGACACCAAGAGGCAGAGTGTAAAAGGTTGAGTATGGCAGAGAGTGTCTACCTCAGCACTTCCAGGACTGAGAGCTTGAAGCCACCCTGTCATATATAGGGAGTACCAAACTAGTCTGAACTACTGCCACTATGTCTCAAAAAAAAAAAAAAAAAAAAAAAAAAAAAAAAAAGGCGAGCATGGTGGCACATGCCTTTAATCCTAGCACTTGGGAGGCAAAGGCAGACGGATCTCCCTGAGTTCAAGGTCAGCCTGGACTACAAAGCGAGTTCCAGGACAACCAGAGCTGTTACATAGAAAAACCCTGTCTTGGAAAAAAAAAAAAAAAAAAAACAAGAAACAAAAACAACACACACACCCCTAACCCTAACCCTAACCCTAACCCTGAGCCGGGCGTGGTGGCGCACGCCTTTAATCCCAGCACTCGGGAGGCAGAGGCAGGCGGATCGCTGTGAGTTCGAGGCCAGCCTGGTCTACAAAGTGAGTCCAGGATGGCCAAGGCTACACAGAGAAACCCTGTCTCGAAAAACCAAAAAAAAAAAAAAACAAAAACACACACACACACACACACGTGCGCACGCGCACACACAAATTGGAAATTGGGGTTGGAGATCTAGCTAAATTGACAAAGTGCCTGACATACATGAAGGCCTTAGTCCTCAGGGTCATGCAACAGGTGTGGTGGTACATGTTTGTAACCCCAGCACTTGCAGAGTAGAGGTAGGAGGACCACGAGTTCAAGGTCACCCTCTCCTACATAGGAAGCGTGAGGTCAGCCTGGGCTATGTAGTACTGCAGTGCTTTATATAGGTCTGGCCCTGACAGACTCCTGTGTTTGCATGCTTGGCTCATAGGAAATGGCATTATTAGCAGGCGTGGGCTTGTGGGAGTAGGTGTGGCTTGGTTCGAGGAAGTGTGTCACTGGGGACGGGACCTTGAGGTTTCTTATGCTCAAACTATGCCCAGTGTGGCACACAGTCTCTCCTTGCAACTTGGGGGGTCAAGACATAGAACTTTCAGCTCCTTCTCCAGCACCGTGCCTGCGGGCACGCTGCCGTGCGTGTGCTTCCTGCCGTGACAGTAACGGACTAAACCTCTGAACCTGTAAGGCAGCCCCAATTAAGTGTTTGCTTTTATAAGAGTTGTCTCAAAAAACAAACAAACAAACAAACAAACAAGAAAGAGCCGGGCGGTGATGGCACACACCTTTAATCCCAGCACTGGAGAGGTAGAGCCAGGTGGACCGCTGTGAGTTCTGAGGCCAGTCTGGTCTACAAAGTGAGTCCCGCACAGCCAAGGCTACACAGAGAGACCCTGTCTCGAAAAACCAAAGAAAGAAAGAAATAAGAAAGAAAACTAGTAAGGCCAGGCGTGGTGGCACATGCCTTTCGTCCCAGCACTTGGGAGGCAGAGGCAGGCAGATCCTTGTGAGTTTGAGGCTAGCCTGGCCTACAAAGTGAGTCTAGGACAGTCAAGGCTACACAGAGAAACCCTGTCTCGAAAAAACAAAACAAACAAAAAAGAAAGAAAGAAAAAAACTAGTAAAAGAATAATAAAAAAAAATAAATAAAGGCACGCACAGGACTGGGTTGCAGGAAGGAAGAACTGGTTACTATAAATTACCATACCTTGGGGTTGGGGCATGGTGTACCCAACTCACAGTGACTCTCTTCCAGAGGAAGGTCACCACCAACTATACTTGCACAGTGTAGCTATGGAGTGGGCATTTGCTCCGAGCAGGCCAAGCAAACCCTTTCCTTGGAATTGGGCCAGAAGTACCCTAGGTCAGTTTGAACTCCTCTGTAGAATGCCAAGGCCATACAGCATGGAGGCCAGTCTGACAAGCAGACAAAAGGATCTTTGCTTCTGGCCACTGGAGCTCTGTGAGGCACCTCCGCGCCTTGTAAGCCATGCCTTCCAGTTTTTAAACCCTCTCTGATTGGTTTCTGTCATGCTGCACGCCACTACTGGGCTGACTTGCCTTCTGTGTGGTTCTGGACATCCCCTGCATCGAAAGGCAAGGCTCCCTTGGAGCTACTAGAAAATGTTCCCTCTTTCTCCTCTCGCTGGGCATGTGGGGACAGCTCCACATTCATGACGGTGGTGAAGGAGAGCAGGGCTGGAGACCCCACACACTTTGCACATTTCTTAAGCACTGACTTCCACCTATGCCTTGTCCCGAGCTCCTAAAGACATTCCTCTGTCTCTCTGTCTCTGTCTGTCTCTCTCTCTTCCTCCCTCCCTCCCTCCCCCTCTCCGTGCCTCTCCTACCCCTGGCCCTTGGTTTTTCAAGCTGTCCAATGTCCTGGACTCACTTTGTAGAGCAGGCTGGCCTGTAACTTGCATAGATTTGTTCTGCCTCTGCCTCCCGTGAGCCACCATGGCCGGCAAGACGTTGTCTCTTGTCACAAGAGGCTGGTTTCAGAGATGGGAAAAGACTGGCTAGTGCTATTCAGCTAAGGAGGGTAGCCTGCGAACTTCACCTCCTTCCAAAGTTCTTACTACCCATGTCTCCTGGATAGACTTCCTATGCTCCTTGATGCCTAAAATTCTTTTTTTTTTTTTCTAAAGTAGCCCAGGCTAGCCTCAAGCTTCCTGTGTAGCTGAGGTTGATCCTGAGCTTCTTACCCACCTATGTTCCCCTCCTGAGTGCTTAAATCATTATGACCCTTCTACACCAGGGTTACTTTCTACTTTGTGGCTGAGCCAGGTGATCACTTGAAAGAGCCAGCTTTGCCTGGGGCTGGAGAGATGGCTCAACAGTTAAGAGTACTGGCTGTGGCTGGAGGTAGTGGCACTCGGGCGGCAGGGGCAGGTGGATTGCTGTGAGTTCGAGGCCAGCTGGAAGCCAGTTTGTGTACAGAGCAAGTCCAGGACAGCCAGAGAAACCATGTCTCAAACAAAAAAACAAACAAACAAACAAACAAACAAACAAACAGAGTATGGGCTGCTCTCCCAAAGACCCAGGTTCCATTTCCAGCACCCACATGACAGCTCACAACTGTCTGTATCTCCAGTTCAGGGGTTCCAGTGCCCTCACACAGACATACGTACAGGCAAAACACCAATGCACATAAAAATAAAAATAAATAAATAAATCATTAAAAAAAAATCATCCTCGGTTTAGATCCCAGCACCAAAAGCAAAGCAAAGCAAACAAAACATTTCAGTAACATTTACTTTTCTATTTTTTATAATGTGTGTGTGTGCATGCACACACGAATGCAGGTGCCCTTGGAGGTCAGAGGCATCATATCCCTTTGGCACTGGAGTTTCAGACAGTTGTAAGCCACTGATAAGGGTTTTCTGGGATTTGAACTCTAGTCCTCTACAAGAGCAGTACATGCTTTTTGACCCCGAACCACCTCTCCAGGCTCTCGATCTTTTTACAGTCTCACTATGTAGCCCAGACTAGCCTTGCGCTTGCCGTTCTCCCGCCTCAGCCTCAAAGGGCTAGAAGTATACACGTGTCATCAGGTCTGGCTGAGTAAGACTGGTTTAAAAGGGGAGAAAATACACAGCACCTAGTAGCTGGCCAGAGTGCCACAGACCTATAATCCCAGCATTGAGGAGCCTGAGGCAGGAGAATTGCTGTTAATTTGAAATCATGCTAGGGCACATAGTAAGTTCAAGGACAGCAATAGTTATATACATAGACCTTGCTTCAAACTAACAGACATCAGAACCAAACAAACATTAAGGTGTGTGTGTATCAGTCTATTGATTGCAAAAAATCTGAATTCCAAAGCAATACTCGATCTTGTGTAATGCTTTTCTTTAAGTCCACAAACGTCACTATATGGTGCAACGAAAAGGATGGCACTTCGTGTTCTCTCCTTGGCCTCTTAGTCCCCTGAAACCTGAGAAGCCAGGGAGGGGCACTGTAGAGTCAACACTCCAGTTTGCAGTCATGGTCACAGGTTGATACATATGAAATCATGTTCCTACCCCTTCCTGTCCTCTCTGCCCACTGATGTCACCTTGAAAATGACAAGGGCCTCCCATAGCCCAGGAGAAGGGGGCAGGGGTGGGGCGGGTGGGTGGGGTGGGTAAGGATTCAGGTTCTAGGAGGCAAATGGACCTCCTCTACCCTGGGAGAATAAATAAGTGCACTTTATTATCTGATACATAGATTAGATGCCATGGCACGGAGTGTGTGTTCTGTAAGGGGGTGTCTAATGCTTGTGAGAAATGAGGTCCTGTGATGCTCTGCAGGCTGATGCAATGTTAGCAGGAAAGGTTTCAAGGCTTCCAGACCCAGGGCACCATAGGTAGTCAGGAAACTGGAACCACTTCGGCACACATTTTTCTTTTCTTTTTTCCAGACAGGGTCTCTCTGTGTAACATTAGCTGTCCTGGACTCACTTTGTAGACCAGGCTGGTCTACAGCGATCCACCTGCATCTGCCCTCCAAGTGCCAGGATAAAAGGCAGATGCCACCACTGCATTGCCTGCATTCAGTGTCTAATCTTTTTTTAAAAGATTTATTTGTTATGTAAATAGTATGCATCAGATCACATTATAGATGTTTGTGAGCCACCATGTGGTTGCTGGGAATTGAACTCATGACCTCTGGAAGAGTAGTCAGTGCCCTTAACCGCTGAGCCATCTCTCCAGCCCTCAGTGTCTAATCTTTTGTTGTTGTTTTTGTTTTTGTTTTTGAGACAAGGTTTCTCTGTGAACAAGATTTATTTATTTATTATTATGCATATAATGCTCTGCCTACATGTACACCTGCACACCAGAAGAGGGCATCAGATCACATTATAGATGGTTGTGAGCCACCATGTGGTTGCTGGGAATTGAACTCAGGACCTTTTGAAGAGCAGACAGTGCTCTTAACTCTGAGCTATCTCTCCAGCCCCATATCTCATCTTTTTTATGCACGTGGCCTGGTGCTGTTAAACAGGCCCCCCAAACATGGCCTCATTCAAACTGCATGTTACAGTATCCTATGGTCCCCACATTCTTTGACAGTCAGATACATTTAGCTGTGAAGATGTTTGCTCCCAGATCCTCTATGTAGCTTCCTCTGTGAGGAACTTATCACAGTGTGAGTGTGAATCCCCTCAGCCTGAGACCCACAAAATGGTCCAATAGAAGGAGGCTGGCACAGGGACATCTATCACGGAGAAGCCGCTGAGAGAAAAGGGGACATCTCCCTTTAAGCCAGGCGCCATTCTTGTCCTTACCCACAGCAGGTGCCACTTAGAAATATCTGAACATCTTTTTGTTTGACACAACTTGGGGGTGCTGGTAACATTCAATAGGTGGAAGCCATGAGTGCGGTGAAACGGGACAGTTGCCTGCTTGTCACAAAGAGAGATTTGTCCCAAATGTTCAGAATGGTCAGAGTCAGCAGCAGTCCTATGGAGGTGCAGTGTCTAGAGGGTCCACACCCCAGGTGGAGGTAGATGGATGGGATTAAAGAATTGGGTGAGATAACAAGGGCATTCTAAGGGTTGTGTCAATATGGCTTTTAAAACAAAAGCAGGGGTAATGGGGGTGGTCAAATGACTCACTGTATAAAGGCACTTGTCACCATAACATGTATGTGCCCATATACAGATATATAAAAATAGATAAGTGTAAAAAATAAAACAAAACACAGGGCATGGTGGCACATGCCTTTAATCCCAGCAATGAACTCAATAGCTCATAATGAGTCTCAGAGGGGGTGTTTACACCAGGGGAGTTGGCAAGCTGTGAACCAGGGCTTTCTTTTTTTTCAGCAAGCTGACTTGTTTGACCATGTGCCACCGGGTGCAGAGGCAAGCCTCTCTAGAAGAAACCCTGCCTGCCTGGTGGGCATCAGGATTTACATGTCATTTCATGAGCTATGCAAAGGCCAAGCCAAGATTGCTACTGGATATGACTTTGAACTTCATCAAAGTGGAAGACATGGGCTGGAGATATGGCTCAGCCATTAAAGGCTAGGCTCACAACCAAAGCAGAGGACACACACACACACACACACACACACACACACTTCTGTTTCTGTTTCTTTTGTTATTTGTACAACTCTCAAATTCAGTGCTTTAAGGGAGACTCTTGGACATTTGTCCCATCTAAGGAGAGTCTAGAATTTTTTTTCCCCTGAGATAGGTTTTTCTGGGTAGCCCTGTCTTGTCCTGGAACTCATTCTGTAGACCACACTGGCCTGGAACTCATACAGATCTGCCTGTCTCTGCCTCCAGAGTTCTGGGGATTAAAGGAGTGTGCCACCACCAGCTAACTGAGAATCTGGAATCTTATGATGCAAAGTCAATGGGCCTGTGTCTCCTATGAAGACCTAGACCTTCCGGTATGGAGCTCCCAATGGCATCTAGTGGCTGAATTCAGGTTCAGTTGGAGGTGAGGAACTGGGAGAGAGTGAGGCAGGGGCTCCATTGCGCCTTACCTGTCCCAGTTTAGGAGGCTGAGGACTCCATTATTGTAGACTGAATACCAACTGCCATCTCATATAACAACTTCTGATTCAGACTTGTGTCTAGAACTTTTCCCACAGCCAGGGAGTGGATGACATTGAAGCAGTCATTGTCCTCTCCTTCTTATCTTCTTCCTTTACAAAACATTAAAAAAATTACTTTTGAGACAAGATCTCATATATTTTAAGCCATGCAGGGACTCACTGTATAGCCAAGGATGACTTAGAAGCCAAGATGACTCTCTTGCTCCCCCACCCCCAAGAGCTAAGACCACAGGCATGGGCTACCATGTTTGGCTTTCTTTCTTTCTTTCTTTCCCCCCTCTTTCTTTCTTCGAGACAGGGTTTCTCTGTGTAGCCTTCACTATCCTGGACTTGCTTTGTAGACTGAGCTAGACTTGAACTCACAGAGATCTGCCTGCTTCTGCCTCCATGCTGGGATTAAAGGTGTGCGCCACCACTGTTTGGCCATGCTTGGCTTTCTTGCAAAGCCTTGAGCCTGTATTTCGCTTGTTCTAAACTAAAGCCAAGGGATGGTATTCCTTATAGATGACAGAGATGGGAGTCAAAGCTCTCAGAGCACCGTCTCAGGAAAACATGCAGGATATTTGTGATGTTTCCCAGCAACCCCAGAGGACTGAACAGACTACGGAAGTGGAGATCAGTCCAATCAGGTCAATCTTGAATTAGGCTTTGGCTTTTATTTTTCTTTTAATTATTTGCTTTATTTTATGCATATCAGTGTTCTGCCTGCACGGATGTCTGTGCACCACATATGTGCCTGGAGTCCTTGGAGGCCGGGAGAGGAACCCCGATCCTCTGGAGCTGGAGTTACAGATGGTTGTGAGCTTTCAAGTGGGTGCAGGGAACAGAGCCCAGGTTCTCTGTAAGAATAGGGAGTTCTCTCTTTTTGTTTTTTGTTTGTTTTTGTTTTTTTTCCAGACAGAGTTTCTCTGTGTAGCCTTGGCTGTCCTGGACTCGCTTTGTAGACCAGGCTGGCCTTGAACTCACAGCGATCTGCCTGCCTCTGCCTCCCGAATGCTGGGATTAAAAGCGTGCGCCACCACACCCGGCAGAATAGGGAGTTCTCTTAACTGCTCAGCCATTTCTCTAGCCCTTCCTAGTCTCATGTAGCCCGAGCTGGCCTTGAATTTCTTAAGTAGGCAAAGATGGCATTGATTTCTGATCCTCCTGCCTCCACTCTGCTAGTGCTGGGAGTAAAGATATCTAGCACCACATTTAGTTTATGTGATGTTGGGGATAATGTAAGGCCCCAGTCCTCAGTTTTAGGTTTGAATCTTGGCTGACTCTCGCTAGTTCATTAACTGACTCACTCTGAGACTTAACTTCTTCTCTCTAAAAATGATGGCTTTCTGGGCTGTCTGGGAGAAAAAAAAACGAAACCAAACAGAGTGTCTAAATACAGGACCTGCTTGCTGGTTGCTGCTGTCATGACATTTCTGCTTAATGTTTAAGGTATCAACCCAATGACTGCACTGAGCATGGCGTGCTAAATCCAGCTTAGTCACCTTTCAGCTGGAGCCTGGGACCCTGAATCAGTAGAGGAAGTAGACAGATGTCACAGACACAGAGACCAGTTCTGCTTACACAGAGCACCCCACGCAGACCACCTTGTCTCCCCATCTGAGTGTCCTTGGCTGATTCTTTTTTTTTTTCCCCTGAGACAGGGTTTCTCTGTGTAGCCTTGGCTTGCTTTGTAGATCAGGCTGGACTGGAACTCACAGAGATTCATCTTCCTTTGCCTCCTGAGTGCTGGCTTTAAAGGCGTACACCACCACCACCAGGCCCTTGACAGCTTCTTCTTCTTCTCCTCCTCCTCCTCCTTCTTCTTCTTCTTCTTCTTCTTCTTCTCCTCCTCCTCCTCCTCCTCCTCCTCCTCCTCCTCCTTCTTCTTCTTCTTCTTTTTTATTCCAAGACAGGATTTATCTGTGTAACAGTCCTCCTGGCTATCCTGGACTCATTTTTGTAGACCAGCCTGGCCTAGAACTCACAATGATCCACCTGCCTCTGCCTCAGGAGTGTTGAGATTAAAGGTGTGAGCCAGCACGCTAGGCTCTTTGATAGATTCTTTACTGGTCTCTTCAAAACTAGGCTATGTGGTTGCTCCCCTCAGCCACACCAAGCTGTAGCCACCGACCCTGTTGAAATGTCATATACAGTTCACTCTGGCCTACTCCATGAGGTTACTCTACACTGCTCCAGTTTCTAGACTTGCAT
This sequence comes from Acomys russatus, assembly GCF_903995435.1. NCBI lineage: Eukaryota > Metazoa > Chordata > Mammalia > Rodentia > Muridae > Acomys > Acomys russatus. Next base: position 41,671,396 of record NC_067162.1, read on the forward strand.
TTCAGGGCACGGGCCACTCCCCTCTGAGGGGGCCTCTGCCTTGCCTGCCTCCGCATCCTGACAAATGGCTGTATTTTCTGAATGAGCCAAACAGCCCTTCTACCCCTTTGCCTCTTTGTGGGTGATTCACTTTCTCTGGAGCCTCTATTCTCTCATCTGATTCCTTTCTGTTTTTTATTTTTATTTTTATTTTCAATGATCAATTATGTGGATGTGTGTCTGCCTTTGGTGTTGTGCACATGAGTGCAGGTGCTCTTACAGTCCAGTAGAGGGCATTGGATCACCCAAGGCTGGAGTTAAGCTTGATCTTTTTCTTTTCTTTCTTTCTTTTTTTAAGTTTTTTTTGAGACAGGGTTTCTCTGTGTAACAGCCCTGGCTGTCCTAGACTCGATTTGTAGACCAGGCTGGCCTTGAACTCACAGAGATCCACTTGCCTCTACCTTCTGAGTATTGGGATTAAAGGCATACGCTACCACCCCTGGTTGTTAGAGGGGATTTTGAGGTGCTTAACATAGGTTCAGGGAACTAAACTCAGGTCTGCAAGAACATAATTTTTTTTTTTTTTTGGTTTTTCGAGACAGTGTCTCTCTGTATAGCCTTGGCTGTCCCGGACTCGCTTTGTAGACCAGGCTGGCCTCGAACTCACAGCAATCCACCTGCCTCTGCCTCCCGAGTGCTGGGATTAAAGGCATGCGCCACCACGCCCAGCTTCAGAAATTATTCTTGTTTGTTTTGTTTTGTTTTGTTTTGTTTTGTTATCTGTTTTTCAAGACAGAGCTTCTCTGTGTAGCCTTGGCTGTCCTGGTCTTTGTAGACTAGGCTGGTCTTGAACTCAGAGATCTGCCTGCCTCTGCCTCCTGACTGCTGGGATTGAAGGTGTGTGGCGCCACTCCCTGGCCAGAAAGCATTCTTTACTACTGAGCACCTCTCTGGTCCCTTCAAATGATTCCCAAAGCCCTCTTGGAGGTTACCCAGCTGCTCCTCTTTCATCTAGCCCCAAGCACAATGAAGCCAACTGTCTGCTTTTTGCACTGCTCCTGAGCTCTGAGCCCAACCTCACTAGCTGGAGGTCTGTACAGGCCAATCAAGTGCTATGTGTCCTTATCCGCAGGAGTGCATGCTGAGAGCATCCTTGCAGACTAGGAGCTCAGGGACCACCATGACTGACAGTCAGAGTTACCAATACCGCTCCTCTTTTACCGAGACCCGCCAACATGGGCCGCGTTCGCACCAAGACCGTGAAGAAGGCGGCCCGGGTCATCATCGAGAAGTACTACACGCGTCTGGGTAATGACTTCCACACCAACAAGCGCGTGTGCGAGGAGATCGCTATCATCCCCAGCAAGAAGCTCCGCAACAAGATAGCCGGCTATGTCACGCATCTGATGAAGCGGATTCAGAGAGGTCCTGTGAGAGGCATCTCTATCAAGTTGCAGGAAGAAGAGAGAGAGAGAAGAGATAATTACGTTCCTGCGGTCTCAGCCCTAGACCAGGAGATCATTGAGGTAGATCCTGACACCAAGGAGATGCTGAAGCTTTTGGACTTTGGCAGTCTCTCCAACCTGCAGGTCACTCAGCCTACAGTTGGGATGAATTTCAAAACACCACGTGGAGCCGTTTAAATCTGTTCTGTCATATTTTCAATAAACCTGAAAACAAACAAACAAAAAAAGAGTTACCAATACCACACAGTACCTGGCTTAGGCTCACAGACAGCAAGAACTCAACAAAGGTTTGCATGGACCTAACCCTGCCCCTAAAAAGGCTTGAGCACCACCATCTTTCACACCTGTATTTCTATCAGGCAGGGTTCCCTTATTGCTCCATGGTTTTTACAATCCTGATAAAGTTTGGCACTTGAGTGAAATGTCAGTTAACTGTGGGAAGGTAATGAATTTCCAGTTTTCAACCGAACAGTGTCTCCTGTGGGCCACAGAGAAAAGTTTTGTTCATCTCCTGCACAGATGGAATGTGAATTTTTTAGGAGACATGTAGCTCAGGCTGGCTTCTAACTCAGGGTCCTTTCGCCTCAGCCTTCGTAAGAGCTGGGTTTACAAGGGTGTGCTACCGTAACCGGCTAAGTGTTTTATTTAGTGAGGGAGGCAGGCTGAAATCTGTCTCCCCCTCTCCCCAGTCCTTGACGGTTGTTCTTTTTGTTGTTGTTGTTGTTTTGTTTTTGGTTTTTGTTTTTTGAGACAGGGTTTCCCTGGGTCACCATGCCCAGCTTTTCTTTTTTGTTTGTTTGTTTGTTTCTTTCTTTTTTTTTTTTTTTTTTTTTTTTTTTTTTGAGTCAGGTCTCTCTCTGTGTATCCTTGGCTATCCTGGACTTGCTTTGTAGACCAGGCTGGACTCAAACTCACAGAGATCCACCTGCCTCTGCCTCCTGAGTGCTGGGATTAAAAGCGTGCGCCACCACCACCTGGCGTGGTAGCACACACCTTTAATCCCACCACTCCGATGCAGAGGCAGGCAGATCTCTGTGAGGCCAGTCTGGTCTACAGCGTGAGTCCAGGACAGCCACGGCTACACAGAGGAACCCTGTCTGGAAAACTAGAAAACAAGCTGGGTGTGGTGGCACACACCTTTAATCCCAGCACTCAGGAGGCAGAGGCAGGTGGATCTCTGTGAGTTTGAGGCCAGCCTGGTCTACAAAGCCAGTCCAGGACAGCCAAGGCTATGCAGAGAAACCCTGTCTCAAACAAACAAACAAACAAACAAACAAACAAAAACCAACAATCACAATAACAAAACAAACAAAAACAAAAAAAGAGAAAAAAGAAAAGAAAAAAAAAAAAGAAAAGAAAAACAGAAAACAAAAACTAAGGAGGAGGGGGGAGGAATGGGAGGATACAAGGGATGGGAGAAACATTGAGATGTAACAAGAATAAATTAATAAAAAAAAAAAACTAAGGAGGCAGAGAGCTGCTGTGCTTTGTGAGTATTGTATAGGATCTATTTGTATGCATATTCATGAGTGAGTGCACATGTGCATACTACAGCACTGGTGTAGAGGTCAGAAGATAATCTTGGGTGTTTTCCACCTTACTTGAGAAAAAGGTCTCGTTTTGCCACCTTGTACCAGACTAGCTGGCCCTTGCACTCCCAGGGGATTTTCTTTCCTCTGCTCCCAGCTTACAGTCCAGAGCACTGGAACTACTACCCACATGCTACTGAGCTAGTGTGTGCTGTGGTTTTTTTTGGGGGGGGGGATTTGAACTCTGATCTTCATAGTTGCACAGCAAGCAATTTTAGCATCTCCTGAGCCTAGCTACAGGAGACCCCATGGAGGAGTTCCTTGCCAGCAATGACAGAAAGGGACATTTTTTTTTTGTCTCTTAGCTGTCACACCAGCTATTTGATGTGAGTCTCTCGAGACTGAAGACTAGAGCTGACCAGGTTCAGTCTGAGACTCTGGGGTAGCCTGTGGTATGGGTGGAACCCAGAGGGGCTGGATGACTTTGGGAGGGATTTGTTCCCTGAGATCCTAGGAGGGGCTCTGTGTTCAGGAGGCTGAGGGTTTGTGTCCTCTTCTAGTAAGGACCCCCCAAAGCAAAGGCCAAGAGCCATCAAAGACCAGAGGAGAGGCCTTCAGTTGGGGCTATTCTCAGGTGACTGAAGGATATTCCTTCCTCCCCATCCCCCTGCTTTTTAAAAATTAAGTGGTTTTTATTTTTTATTTTTTTGAGATATATACTACAGGTTGGTTTTGAACTCACAGGCAAAGATGACCTTGAACGTAAGTCCTCTTGCCTCTGATTCCCTCGTGCTAGGATTACAGGCACATGGCACCTTGTGGGGTTATGTAGTGTTGCGGTTCCTATCTAGGGTTTTGTGCATGCTACACAAACACTATAGTGACAACTATACATCCCCCAGTCCTTTTTTTTTTTTTTTTTTTTTTTTTTTAACCAAACCAAACCAAACAGGGCCTTCCGTAATGACTGGTCTCGAATTCACTATGTATGTAGCTTAATCCTGCCGGTTCAGCTCCCTGAGTGCTGGGGTTGTAGTGCTGAGCCACCACGCATAGCTCTAGGGGGTGGGGGAGGAGGGCGGAGGGGGTTGCAATTTCAATTCCAAGAAACTGTTTTATGGCCCAATCTGGCCATCCTTGAGGAAGCAGCTTGGGTTGGGAAGGCAGCGTCAGGGGTGCAGCGGGCAGCACCCCAGCTTTTGGCTCAGCCTTGGACTAGGAAGGGGAAGCACTGGTCTGCATCCTCTTGGTCATGGGGTAGACTTTATTTCCCAAGCCCGGTCCAGGATGGCGGGGTGCCTAGGGGCGCAGGGCTCAGCAGTGCACCCTCGGGGGGCGCGGCTCGCTCGACGTCCCCCGGGCACACTACCCATATTTCCCGGCCTGACGCAGGGGCTGTCGAGGATCGCCCAGTCCCGGCCCCCTCCCCAGAGGCCGCCCCTCCCGTCGGGCCGCGCCCGCCTCCACCAAGTCCCGCCCGGGGCCCGGCCCATCCCGGACTCCGCCCGCCCCGGGGAGGCCGAAGCCACTGTTGCCGCCATTGACGTCAGAGGGCGGGCACATGACCCCGCGGGGACCAATCGCGTGCGCCAGCCTCCCGCAATCTCCCCGGCAGCCGGCGCGGCCCCCGCCCGCAGCACACACTCGCGGACGGACGCGGACACACGCACCGCACAGCGCGCCCGCGCGAGGCCGAGACACGCCCGCGCCCGCCGTCCCCGGCGCCGCCCCCGCCCCCGGAGGGCCCGATCCTCTCTGCGCCCCGCGATCGCCTGCTGCCCTCGCCGCAGTCGCCAACCCGTTCGCGCCGGCATGCGCCCCAGTAGCTAGAAGGAAGCAGCTCAGGAAGCGCCCCGCGCGCCCCCGCCCGCCCCCGCGCGCTCCCGTTCGTCCCCGCGGGGCGCCCCCAGCCCACGCCCCCCCACCTTCCCGGCGGTGGGGGGGTGCGGGCCCTCCGCGGGGGCCCCGCCGGCCCGGCCCCACGCCAGCCGCGATCGCGCGCGCGGCCCCCGCCCCGGCGCGGCCATGGATGTGACGAGCAGCTCGGGCGGCGGCGACCCCCGGCAGATCGAGGAGACCAAGCCACTGCTAGGGAGCGACGTGACGGGCCCCGAGGGCACCAAGGTGATGGGCGCCGTGCCTTGCCGCCGGGCCCTGCTCCTGTGCAACGGGATGAGGTACAAGCTGCTGCAGGAGGGCGACATTCAGGTCTGTGTCATCCGGCACCCTCGGACCTTTCTCAGCAAGATCCTCACCTCCAAATTCCTGAGGCGCTGGGAGCCGCACCACCTAACGCTGGCCGACAACAGCTTGGCATCCGCTACGGTGAGTGGCCCTGCGTGGCCGTGGGGCTCCCCAAGCTGGGGTCTCCCGGGACCGAGGCGCCCCCGCTGGCTGTCCCCGAGCGCGGGGCCCCCGGGTCCCGGCCTGTGAACAGAGCTGGGCTGGAACCTCCAGACCTGATCTTCCAAGGCAGGCTAGGGGAGCCCTCCGTCGTGTCCTGGACACTTAGCCCACCCGGGCTGAGTGCTTGGGGACTTCTGCCGGAGCGCCTGCGTCTCCTATGGCTGGGACCTTGGTGAACCCTAGTCTGGGCCCTGAGGATAGTGGTGTGTTGTTCCTTTTCTGAATCCGTTGCCCATCTGGATCTGAGCTACAGAAGAAAACAAAACGCAACCCTCTCCTCCATAAAAAAAATCGTAACCCCCAGCGCCAACTATGTCCAGAAAGCAACTCCTGCATTCGGTTTAGCCTTCCTTTATTCTTTTTTTTTTTTTTTTTTTCTTTCTTTCTGCCGGGCCTGGCAAGGCAAAACCGGGTGCCTGCCCTTTCTAAAAAATCTGCTTTGCACGTTAGGAGGTTGGAGGGGTAAAGGGGGTCGAGGTCCTGGACCCGGTCGGTCCCTGGGATAGTCAAGTTTTCTGGGTAGCTGGGTTTTCTGAGCTGGACTGCTCAGCCTGCCCTTGCGTTGTCTGTGGAGCGTGTGTAAGCATGTTTTGTGGCTGCGTCCTGTTTTGTTACAGTTTTTTTTTTCTGTGTGGCCAGGGCCGGGTCAGCTGGATTCTCGAGATGGAGAAAGGAGGATCCTTACTAGTTGCTTTCGGAAATCGAATCTGCAAATGGTGGCCTTCTTCCTTCTGGGGACAGACAGCTGTGGTGGGGTCGAGGAGGGGGAGTGGGGGCGGTGGGCAGGGCCTAAACAGGATGCTTTGTGTTTTCCAACAAGGGCAGTTTCAATACAGGCTTTGGCTGGGCCTTAGCCTGGCGCTTGGGGGACCCCATCTTTGTAGGGGCTCCCTTCTTGTCTAGAATGTACCGTCTCCCCATGGCAGGCTCCGTGGTGTTTAAACAACCATCATGGGAGAGGACAGAATCCACCGCCCTCTCACACCTGTGCCAAGAAAGCCCAGCCAGGAAACAGGGTGTTGCTTACATGCATGCCACAAATGTGTAGCGTGTGTAGACAGTGCCTCGAATCCATGTTCCCTCGGTGGTGTGTCACACAGCCTGTGACACATGCTCCTAGGAATGGGGGGGGGGAGTTAGCTTAGACACCCCTACTCCTTGAGTCTACTTTCCCTGTACCCCCTCTCCTACCCCCCTCCCCCCAGAGCATTGTGGTACACAAAGACTTTTATTCTGAATTTTGGATCCAGTGTGCTGAAAGCACCTATTTTTTATAGGCTATGGGCATGTTGGTGCAGTAACTGCAGACTTTGTCCCCAGGAGGATTGAGGGTTGCCGGGAGGTGGCCCAGTCTTCTCTGAGACTGGTGTGTGTTCTTAACACCCTGCCTTGAGTCATAGGCCTCGGCCTTGATTTACATTTGATTGGACAGTACCGAGGGTTTCAGGTCCCAGGGGCACTTGGTAACCTTCCCCAGGCTCTGGAACCCCCAAGTACAGCTTTAGCATTATTACCTGGCTGAGTATGGGGGGTGATGGCGCTTTATTAGGCTCTGTTCTTTTTTTCTGCCATCCCCTCAAAATGCTGGCAGTTGTCAGCGAAGGACAGTAGTTGAGAGGGACAGTGGCCTGCTCTGGGAGGACAGGACATTCCCTGGTCTTCCTGGGCATGGTCACTGTGTGGCTAGCTGGTCCTTGCCTATCTCAGGCTAGAGGACCCCTTACTTTCCCTGGCTGCTCAAGAGGTCTGTCTCTCTGGGAGAGAGCAGAAGGGAGTCAGACCTGATAGTCTCCAGCAGCCAGGGCCCCTTGCCCGCCTGGGCAGCTGAGGTCAGGGGCTACCTCTGAGGAACACCCGAGTCCTGTGTGTGGCCCCAGGTTATCTGAGGAGCAAGTTTGATGACGGTAGAGCCTTCCTTAGAAAAAGGAAGTGGAGGCTAGGCTGGCATAATCCTGCCCTTTCCTTTCTTCACCTGGTGTGAGGGAATTCCTTCAGTGTAGCTCTTGCTTTGTGGGGACGGCGTTGGGGGCCTCCAGTGGAGGCCTCTAGTGGAGATGTGTGCCTCCCCCACCCCCAGGGCCTGTGTGGATGGAGGTGTGGCCGCCAGGGCCTGGAGCAGTGGCCTCCAGGCCAGAGGTAGGCTTGGAGTTTGCTGCTAGGGATCTTGTCCCATGTTGCGATATCTGCTTGGTGTCCACTGTCTGGGAAGTGGAAGAGCCTCCTTGGGGTTCCCTTAGGCCTGGGCATTATGTAATCTATCTGCATTTTATAGTGCGGCCCAGCTACTCTATTGAGAAATATTTGCTCAAATGAAACAAAGGTGAATTTGAGTGCAGTTCATTTCTACAAAACCCGTTGTAGCCCCTGGCCCAGCCTTGAGTTGTCCATGTAGAAGTGTGTCTCACAGAACGGTGAAGTATATATACATTGTTAATATGGAGCTCAGTTTAGAACTGTCCGGGGATTATCCACTTAATTGTGTGGACTTCAGGCTCGGGGACGCAGAGTGACTGGCCTGGATTTGAATCAGTCAACAAACAGTCCACTCCTTTGCCCAAACCATCCACTGAGTCTGCTGTCTACGCTGGTTCAGCTAAGAGAATCGTGAGCGGAGTAGAGAGGCTTCCTGGACCTCAGTTGCGCCGAGCCGAGGTGCAAGCCAAGTTTCGGGGTGTGGGGGGAGAAGTCTCCTAGTCCCTCCTGGCATGGGTCTCCTGCTGGTGACACACTTAGTGTGAAAGTCTCTCGGTTTCCTGGGGAAGGAGACCCAAAAAGGAGTCTGATGCCACCAGACCTGTCACCCCTCCCCTGACCTGGCGGTAAACTTTGCCCTCAGTGGGGTCAGGTCAGAACTTGCCCTATGCTGTCTCCCGGGCCCGGTTACTGATTAAACCCTTGCAGAAGCAAGGCCAGTTTTGATGTGCTTAGAAGAATTTGGATCATTTGGAACCCAAATGCTTGTCAACAAAGGAGGAAGCTCTCCAGCGTGTGTGGGAGGGGTTATGGGGGGGGGGAGACCTCCTGAGGGACAGAGGCTGGACCTTTTTGAGGACTGGCCTGCTGCCAATGTGGCTTCTCTTTCCTCATTTGTACTTCCCCATCTCTGGGCCTTCCTGTGCTCAGTGTGGCTGCCTACCTTGTTATGGCTTGGAACCTGCAGCGAGCCCGTTGAGGAGGACAGGAATCCATCTTCCCATTTGTTGCCTGGCTAAATTTGATCACCTGCTAGACATGTTTGTCTTTTGTCTGTAGCCTTTGTTTCCACCGCGCCAAAGAAGTACAGGGGGAAAAAAAAAAAAGCACCCCACCTTTCATTTCATCACACCCGTTGAAAACAAAACAGAACAAAACAAAAACCAAACAAACGGAGGAGGCCCGCGGTTTCAGAAAGGTGGTTCTAATCCGCAAAGTCCTTTCTTCCCGTTACTGAGCTGGAGCGGAGATTCAGACACGAGGGACAGTAGCGGCCTTTATTCTCCGGCCCTGCCCTTCCAGGGCTGTTGTTTGCATTGTCTCTACCTTTGCTCAGCTCCAGCATCTCTGGGAAACCTGGTCAGGTGCACAGGACCACCTTCGTTCTCGACCATGGCTTCCCCCCTCCCTGGATGTCTGAGCATCTGTCCTGTGAACTTGGGATTTTGTTTCAACAAAATGTTTCTGAGATGTACTGCACAGCCCTTTTGTAGCTAAGTGTTAAACACCTCCAGGCCTCCAGGTGCTGGGATTTTCTTTTCTTTTCTTTTCTTTTTTTTTTTTGCCTCCTTGAGAATAAACCCTCCATTTCCAATATGAGTGTTTGGATATGTGCTAACGTTGTTTTTCTATTTTGTCATGAATGTCCCTCCTCCGTGTGCCCATCCTTCCCTCCTTTTATGATTCTGGCATTTAGTAAGCACTTTTTTTTTTTTTTTTATGTCACAAGTTGATTTTGGAGTCCATCAGATTTGTAGGTAGTGGTGTGTTCGGAAATGGAGCCAGGGACGGCACAGGTGAGAGCGGGCAGACAGCACTTTCTGTGGCCAGGCATCGTGGCCCCTTCCACGGGGCTAGGAAGTCAGGGCAATTTAAGAAGAGGTGCTCTCTCTGGCCGTGGGTGCCCTTTCTGTTAGTAGGTCTCTTCCTAGGTGCTGGTGTGTTCTCTACTGGGCCACAAGGGAGGGAGCCTCCCGCTAAGAGTCTGGCTTTTGGGATCCTGGGGTGTGTAGCCCCAGGGCACCCCACCATCGGTCACTTCTCCCTCACCTCTCTCCAAGGGGACCAGCCTGGTATTTTGTTGGAATGGATATTTGAGATGGTCTAGTTACGCCCTTGATTAAAGGATTAAATGAGACAGGGCCGGGTACACACTAGCCTTGCAGTGTCCCCACCGTGGGGCAGAACAAACTGGGGTTTTACTGTAGTCACGTGGAGCAGGTCTGGAGCCTGGGGTGGCTGCTTTCTGGCTGTGTATCATTGAGCTTTCCCTGAAGGGGGGGTCTTCTTGATTGTTTTCCATGTGGAGGGTGACAGCTGTACCTCACTTATTATGTTGGTAACTCAGATGTTGACGCTGGTTCTGGGTAAACACCTAGTAAGATGGCCAGCACACAGGCATTTTCTATGGTGAGAGGCTCCTGAGTGAGCGCTGTAGAAATGGAAGGGTTATCTGCAGCTGAGGTGGCTCAGTACGTAAAGGCGCTTTAAAGACGCCGTACTACATAAACACAATCCTTGGGAGCACATGGTGGAAGGCGAGACCCCATGCAGGTTGTCCTGATCTCCACACGAATGGAGAGTCTCTCCTACTCCCCACATCAAAAAAAAAAAAAAAAAAAAAAAAAAAAAAAAAAAAAGAAGAAGGAAAGATCTTTGTTGTTTAAAGAGGAGCATAGAGCTCTGAATGTAAGGGTGTAAGAGTGTTTCAGGCAGTTTAGAAGAATTTCTCAAGGGGTTCATACAAAAGCATTATATATATGATATATTTTAAAAGTTCATATTTCCATTTGTTATATATACATACATATATATGTAATTGAATCAGTGTGCATATTTCCAAATGTATCCATGCTTCTAGAATCTTTTTTTTTTTCTTCCCCCTCCAAGATAGGGTTTCTCTGCCTTGACTGTCTGGACTTGCTTTGTAGACCAGGCTGGCCTCGAACTCAGAGATCCATCTGCCTCTGCCTTCCAAGTGCTGGGATTAAAGGCCTGCACCACAACTGCCCGGCTTGTAGAATCTTCAGTGGTCATCCCCCCTCCCCCCCTTGTTTTTTTGAGACAGGGTTTCTCTGTATAGCTATGCTTGACCTGGAACTTGCTTTGTAGACCACAGGCTGGCCTTGAACTCACAGACATCCTCTTGCCTCTGCCTCCCATGTGCTGGTCATCTTTCAAGGCAAACCCTGTTGCCTGCTTTCTTGGGTATACTCCCTGAGCACTCTGGAGGTGATCCACACAGTTCTGGTTGTTCCTAGCCACTGGCCACTGTATTCGGAGTTCACTTTCAATCCGCACACATGTGACTGCACTGCTCTTTTCTCACTGCTGTGTAATTTCCCACCCTGCTAAAATGGTGGGCAGACCGGTTCCCCTGTTGTTGGATAGTTAGTTAGATTTGTTTTAGACGTTGGCATTTCTCATTTTTAATCAGGGGAATCGTATCCCTTTTCACAGTTTAAATGTTTGCCTGCTTTCTTGGGGGTCGGGTGTGGGGCGTGCTCCAGTCTGGCTGAGCGGCACCAGGAAGTGAGTTCCTACAGGGTCTGATGGCAGCCCTGTTTCCAGGAGCTGAGGGAAGAGACTCCTGACAAGCTCCGTGCATCTTCACGTTGAGGGCAGGAGTCTAGGCTGCTCCCGCTGAGAGCTGCATTTTCTTTTGCCTTCAGACTTCCTGTTTTCCACAGAGTGGAAGCCAAGTGGCTAAGCCCTGTAAGAGAGAAAAGGAGAGTGAGAATTTCTCTTCCTCTCTCCTCATTTGGGTGACCAAGTAGCTGGTTTGTATCCCAGGTGGTGTAGGGCTCAGCATACCTTTCAACCGGAGGAGCTGAGGCGGGTGGGCGTCAGAGGTGCCAGCTCTTTCTGTGTGTGTGTGTGTGTGTGTGTGTGTGTGTGCGCGCGCGCGCGCGCACGCATTCATGTATCTCCAGACCGAGGTAGGGGGTGCGGGGAAACAGGTTTTTGGGGTTGAAGTTGTTCTTGTCTCTAGAATCCACCTCCTCACCTCTGCCATGCGTAAGATGTGCTGTGCACAGTGAGAAAACAAGGAGAACAGATTGTGTGTGTGTGTGTGTGTGTGTGTGTGTGTGTGACACAGACTTGACATCAGCCAGGTGATCTGGAATCCTTCCTCTGCAGCGTCCCACCAGATGACTGCCTTATCTGTAGAGGGAGGATTGTGAGGACTTCCTTCTAGCCTTGATGTTGGGGTTAAGGGAGGCGGGTATTCATTCAACAGATAAATCCCAGTGCTCTGGGTACTTGGAAGACAGCAAACAGTAGGCTACTAAGGCCAGGAAGCAGGTGGCTTAAGGGAGCCTGTCTGTCGGGAAAGGTGTGGCATCGATGGAGGAAGGGCTTTTCTGGGAGAGGGACAGGCAAATGTAAAGGCCCCGAGGCCAGAGGGATTTACAAACCACCTTGGAAGCAGTTAGCAAATGCTCAGAATTCACTTTCCTTTCTCCTTTTCTCCAGGGGGGTTATTTGCTTGTCCCCCCCCTCCCCCAAACAAGGTTTCTCTGTGGCCCTGGCTGCCCTGGAACTGTTCAGGCTGGCCCCAAACTCATAGGGATCTGTCTGCCTTTGCCTCCGGAGAGCTGGCATTAAAGGCATGCACCACCTTGCCTCACTATTGTTTCTATTTTTCAGACCCTGTAGTCTTGGCACTCAGAAGGTTGAGGCAGGAGGATTGATACTGGTTTTGAGCACAGCCTGGGTTACATAGTGAGATCCTGTGTCTTTTTCTGGTTTTTCAAGACAGGGTTTCTTAGTGTAACAGCTCTGACAGCCCTGGACTCTCTTTGTAGACCAGGCTGGCCTTGAACTCCACAGCGATCCGCCTGCCTCTGCCTCTCAAGTGTTGGGACTAAAGGCGTGCGCCAGCATGCCCGGCTGAGATCCTGTCTCAAAAAGAATTTTTTTCCCCCAGCAAGAATGTTCTAGATGCTAGGCATATAGGCTGCTGCTTGCCCCAGGAAGTTTTGTTCTGCCTTCTCTCTCCTTTCCTCCCTCACCACCTGTTTCTCTTTTCCTTTTGAGAACCCAGCTTCTTCCCACTAAAGAGCGGAGAGCAGGTTTGCGGTAATGCCTTGAGAGGGTCTTAAATTACCTAGCCTGGCAGAATGTTTTTAAAGCCATCTCCCTTGGCGAATAGCCAGCTTCCAGAGACCCCAGGTTCTAGAATCATCCGACGAACCTCTGGCATTTCAGGTGTGTGTGGGGGGACTCTTGAGATGACTGAGAGCAGTTGGGAGTGCCCCGAAGTTGCCTCCCATCCTGGCCTTTGTTCCCTGTTGTTTTCCAGGCTGTTATCAGCAATGAGAATTAGGCTGTTGAACTAGGCGGGTGAGCTGGCTACTCCAGTCTGCAGGTGGGCGGGCCTGTCAGAATCAGGCTGGGAAGCAGGTGCTTGCTGGGGCTGGGCTCGGCTAGGGCCAGCTCAGGAGAGGTCACCTGTGGGGAACAAACACCTGGACTTCTGTTGGCTTTCTTGGGTGTCCTGAGGCCTGTCCTGGACTCTAGAGAGGTCAAAAATAGCTGAAGATAGCAGGCCTGGCTTTTCTGCTTCCCACTCTGGCTTTCTGGCCAGGCTTAGTGAAGGCCCAGCTGGAGGATGTGTCAGCCAGGGCCGATTAGCTGTGTAACAAACAGCCCCTCTTCAGCCAGTGGTTTCTTCTTTGCTCACCACAGTCCCAGAGGAGTCTTTCTTTGGTGGGCACTGCTCATTTATCTTTTAGGTACCTGGCCTCCTATGCACTTTGTTTCAGCTTGGGCCTCCTCCAGGTCCTCTGTGGGGAGGGCAGGCCAAGAGGGCCAGGACCACACCTGAGCCCAGGTGAGGCTGGAATGGGCTTTAGAGGTGTGTCTTGGAGCTCCTGTGGTGGAGTACATCTGCAGTCTCAGCACTTGGGAGACTGAGGCAGGAGGATCACTAGTTTGAGGCCAGCCTAGGCTACATAGGAAGTTCTAGGTCAGCTTTAGTTACAGATAGATCTACCTCAAACAAATGAAAACAAACAAACAAACCAAAATAGATGACACTCAGGAAGAGTAGATCCCTTAGCTGGGCGGTGGGGGCACGCCTTTAATCCCAGTGCTCTGGAGGCAGAGGCAGGTGGATTTCTGAGTTCCAGGTCAACCTGGAGTGAGTCCCATGACAGCCAAAGCAGCTATACACACAGCAACTCTGTCTCCAAAAAAAAAAGAAAAAGAAAAAAAGAAAAAAAAAAAAAACCCCAAAAACAAAAACAAAACAAACAAACAGAAATAGAGGGGAGCCTTTGAGGAGCGGTAGCTTCCCCTCCTTGGCACGCAGCCGTGGCCTTGAGGCCCCAAAGGCACTGAGGGCACAGCCACCTAGAATAAAAGGGTGCTGGTCTCTTTTGAGGCTGCTGGCAGGCTTGGAATTTGCTGCTCTCTGGTCAGGAACAATGGCAGGGGGGAAGCCTGCCGGAAGATGTGACGAGCAAGGAGAAGGAGTGACAGTTGTTTACCTAGTGTGTGCGGGCGCCACGCTCACCTGGTTTTCAGAGCGATCCTATGGAGGTGGTTGGCATCAGAGAAGGGAAGAAGGCAAGAGGCTAAGTCAGGTGTGAGTCTGTGAACTGCCTGCCGGACACCCGTGTTTTCAGAGTGAGTATTTAAGACACTCACTCACAGAGTGGGTGCTCCAGGGACCACTCTCACAGAGAGGAGGAGAGTGCTGACAGTGAGGACACCTGAGAAGGCCATCATGCTATTCTCTCTTCAAAAGAGCAGGATGTGCCACAAATCCGTAGTGCATTGTGGGCTGAGTGGAGTGCATGTTCTCAGAGGTTTGTGCCTCCTCTTGCTGTTTGGGGGTGGGGTGGGGATGGGGGGGGGTGTTTGCTATCCTGTAAGTAGGTGGCTTTATGAAGACCTTTTGTTTATTTAACCAGACCTTTCCTTTTTAAAATTTACGTAATGCTGTGCCGTGGTGGCGCACGCCTTTAATCCCAGCACTTGCGGCAGAGGCTACACAGAGAAACCCTGTCTTGAAAGACAACAACAATAACAACAAGAAACAAAAAAAGAGGAGAGAAGCCAGGCCACCTGCCTTAGCTACTCCCTTAGCTTCTCATCCTTTCTCCTCTTCCACGGCCCCCCCTCCCCCAAAGCTCCCACTGGTACATATATACCATACACAGACACACAGACACACACACACACACACACACACACACATACACAAATCAGATTCAGAATGCAAGAAGCAGATCTCAAGATATCTTCCTTGTAATAAACTTTCTAATGCTATTTTTTATGTGCATGCGTTGTTTGCCTACATATATGTCTGTACACCACATGTATATATGTCTTGTGGGAGTGTCAGCTCTCCAGGAGTTACAGATGGTTGTGAACCTTTGTGTTCACAACTCTGTGATCACAACCAGAATCAAACCCAGGTCGTCCAGAAGAGCAGCAAGTACCCCTAACCACTGAGCCATCTCTCCAGCCCCTCTAAGGCTAATTCTTTTTGGTCACTTTTTATTGGTTAATGATGCAACTCTCTTTTTCAACCATCCATCTCTAAGAAGTTCTGAGTCATCAGCCAAGGCAGGGACAGCAGTGGTCACTGGGAGGAATCAAGGTAGGGTTGCTCTGGCCAGCCTGGGTTCCCACCTGGGCTCTTGGCTCCATACTACATGAGCCATAGGAAAAGGGAGTGTCTGTCCTGTAGCCACACCTCCCTTGACTCCTTAGAGACAAACTGAAGAAGCTAGGTGATTGGTGAGTATAGCAGTGCCCATAGGCAGCTACTTCTCCAGAGCGTGGGACCTCACATGCATGGGGGTAATGATTTGGGAGTCATTTGAATGGTTCACAGTCAGGGGCACCGTGGCGCATCGGGAACTGGAGGCGACTCCTAGTGTGAGCAACATGGCGGCATCTAGTAGGTCAAAGCCAGAAATACAGCTCAATTCAGTACAGTACACAGGATGGGTCATCCACCACAAATGACGGGGTCCCACAGAGAGAGTGGCCAAGTGAAACCCCTGGAGCTGGTGTGTGATCACTGCTTAGTGGAGAGTAAGTGCCCTCAAGGGCACTTAGAGACCAGACACCAAGATATACAGGGGCCAATGCTGTGCTCCATGTCACTGTGTATCATGTGGATCCATGTGGAAAGGAGAGCATGTGACTCTTTGCCACACACGGAGCAGAGGTTGTGCCCCAACATGCCGCCATGGATCCCTGCAGGGTGGTTAGGATGGAGGGGAAGGATTTTCTTCCTTTATCGGATAAGTGTGCCCTCAACCACGTGTAGGGAAGTGACTAGCTGGTAGAGGGCGAGGGTTGAGAGAGGCTCCTTCGGACCACCCACAAGGCAAGAGTCACATACAAGGAGCACACTTCACTGCAAGCATGCAAAGTGACCCCTAAATGCTATCAGAATGACCGACAGATGTTCCCAGCAGACGTGCCAAAGCTTTGTATCATGGGGTTTCTGAGGTTACTAAAGACAGCAGAGGCCTGGAGAGAGATGGCTCAGAGATTAAGAGCACTGGCTACTCTCCCAAAGGTCCTGAGTTCAATTCCAAGCAACCACATGGTGCCTCACAACCGTCTATAATGAGATCTGGTGCCCTCTTCTGGTGTGCAGGTGTACATACAGACAGAAAAGTGTATACATGATAATAAATAAATCTTTAAAAACAAACAAACAAACAAACAAGGAGAGCAGGAAGGTAGGTAGGGTACCATTCCATGCTAGGCTTCATGCTGTTTGGTCCTCGCTAAGACATCTCCTGAGGCTCTAAGAGGCTGAGTAGCCACCCTAAGAGCAACAAGGAGCAGCTGAGATGCAAGCTTCCTCCATGCCTCTTGAGATGGGTCTGCAGAAAGATGTCTAGGTGAGCTGTGCAGTCTCTGAGGTCCCCAGAGCCCCTCTCCACCCATGTGAAGCCACTGCCCTTGGCAGCATGAAGCCCGGGGTCCACCAGACACGCTGTTCTTAACCTCTAGAGCAGGGTTTCTCAACCTTCCTAATGCTGCGGAGACCCTTCAGTACAATCTCTTCATGTTGTGGTGACCATAAAATCATCTTGTCATTTTGCTACGGTTAGTATTCATAATGTAAATATCTGACATGCGGGATATACCTGATATGCAACCTCCAACGGGGCGGATGGGGGGGGTGTTGACACCCACAGATTGAGGACTTCCGGCCGATCTACCTGGCTCACCAGCCACATACAGTCATGTTCCTGAGGTGTTGACCTGAAAAACAGGCCCCACCTTCCAGGGGTCACGAAGACTAGGGAGCTCTTCCATGTGCGAAGGGCTTGGAGTGGAGAGGCACGGGGGAACCAGGGTGAGTGGGAAGCCGCTGTTATCAGCGCCTTGCTGGTGACTCAGTCCTTTGCTGTCAGGCTCCTATGGAGTCATGGCAGCATTTGGAGGCCACTGGTTTTGAAGCCATGCCTGACTATAGCCTTAGTCTCTCAAGGGACATTCACTCTGTGAGTGAGCACAGTACCTCGGCTACTCTGAGCCTAGTACCTGGAGTACTCACTGACATTTCCCATACTGCCTCTGGGATGGATGCTCAGACAAGACCAAGAGACCCGGGGTAGCTAGAGGAAGTCTAGTGAACCTAACCTGGTTTACCGTCACCTTGAGTGCTCTCAGGTCTGCCTGGCTTACTGGATCCCCCAGCCCAGCAGCCAGTTATCACCTGCCTGTCCCTGAAGAGAGCCCCGGTTGCAGACCAGTGTACCCCGATGAGCCAAAAAAACCCAGACTGAGCAAAACAAGTCCTTGTTCCCCTTTGTGACAGGCGGCCCTGCCCCTCCCCCACCGCCAGCCGTCCCTGAACTTCCTCCACTGCAAAATGCCCATCCATCCTTTGGGCTTTGGATGCGGCCCAACAGGGCTGGCCTGGACCTCACCTCTTTCCAGGATGGGTGCTTGGGAGCTGTAGAGGGCACCTCCCATGGTGGTGGGGACTCTTCAAACCCACTTTAGGCTGAACGATCTCCAAAACTGTCCAGCTGCTGCCCACAGGACCAGAGAGGCACAAGGGCTGCAAGGCTGTGGAGAGCTGGGGCCACAAACACATTCCCCAGTTGTGTGGCCACCCTCCTTCAAAGGAGAAGACTCCCAGCTAGGCACCTTCATTCACTCACTCACTCACTCACTCACTCACTCACTCATTCATTCATTCACCCACCCACCCACTGATTCATCCATCCTTAAGAAGGAAGTCAGCAAGCCGGGTGGTGGTGGCACATGCCTTTAATCCCAGCAGGCAGAGGCAGAGGCAGAGGCAGGTGGATCGCTGTAAATTCAAGGCCAGCCTGGTCTACAAAGTGAATCCAGGACAGCCAAGGCTACACAGATAAACCCTGTCTTGAATGCCCTCCCCCCAAAAAACAGAAAAGAAAAGGAAGTCAGCTGGGAAGCACTGCCTAAGTCTTCCTAGCTCTAAAATGGAGAGGGTAGGTGTAACTGTCATAGCTGTGAGAGTCACTAAGGACTGCCCATGTGGAGTGGCCTCTGCCCGGTCACTACAGTGACTAACTTCCTGACTCTGGTGACTCAGACACGCCTGAAGCCCTCAGTCTCTAGTTGGTGAAACCCTACATGCCCCGTGAAGCGGCCATCAGGGCTTCCCTACTCCAGCACACGAACAAGCTACTTACATTGGTGGACTCAGCTGAGATGGCAGTCCTCCATCCTGCTTTCTGCCACACTTGTATTTATGGTGGTACCCACAACCACACGGCCTCCTAAAATGTGCCACTGCACCTCTAGCCTTTGCCCTTGGCCCACCTGCACTTCTCTCCACTCTCACCCATGACCTGGCATCCTTTCTCATCTTCCCATCCCACCACAAAAGCCTTCTTAAGGGCTGGTGAAGTGGCCCACTGAGGGAAAGTGCTAGCCTGACAATGTGAGTTTGATCCCGGGAGCCTACATCTCAAAGCAGAGCAAAACAGAACAAAACTGGATACAGCACGCAGTGTGTATCTGTGATCTCAGGAGAACCGCCTGGGAGCTTGCAGTCCAGCTACCCTGGGGTGTGCAGACCCTGCCTCAGAAACAACAGAAAGGAGCAAATGGACCCGCAAAAAGGTGTCCTCCCTAGGTGGTGGTGGTGCACGCCTTTCATCCCAGCACTCAGGAGGCAGAGGCAAGTGGATCTTTGTGAGTTCAAGGCCAGCCTGGTCTACAGAGTGAGTTCTAGGATAGCCAGGGCTACACAGAGAAACCCTGTCTGGAAAGAGGAAAAAACAAAACCGAAAAAACAAGGTGTCCCCTGACCACACATGTACCATGGCACATGTGCAACACACACACACACACACACACACACACACACACACACACACACACACGCAGACACAATAATCATTATTAATCTTAGAGCTAGGCAGTAGTAGCACTCGGGAGGCAAAGGAATATGAATGAATTTCTGAGTTTGAGGCTAGCCTGGTCTACAGAGCAAGTTCCAGGATAGGCAAGGCTACACAGAGAAACCCTGTCTTGGAAAAAAAAAAAAAAAAACCAAGTAAATTGTTCTTGTTGTTGTTTGAGACAGAGTCTCTCTGTGCAATTCTGGCTGTCTTGGACTCTGTAAACGAGGCTGGCCTCAAACTCACAGAAATCCGCCTGCCTCTGCCTCCCAAGGGCTGGGATTAAAGGCATATACCACTATACCTGGCTTTCTCTTCTATTAAAAACCCTTAAGGCAGAGTCTGATGATGTACGTTACTCAGCTATTCTAGAGGCTGAGGCAGGAGAGTGACAAGTTCAAGGCTAGCCTGGTCAACTCGGGCTCAGTAGAACAAAACAAAGCAAAGGCCAGGCCTGTAGATTGGTTGCTGGAACGCTTGCCACCTATGTGTGAGGCTTTGGGCTCATCCCCGGCCCCATGTCAGAATCAGGTATGATGATGTCCAGCTATAATCCGGGACCTTGGGAGGCAGAGGAAGGGCCAAGAGTTAAGGTCATCCATTCTCTGTCAAATCGTGAGCTGTTGTTCAATCCGGGCTAAAAGAGAATGAAACAAAATGAAACAAACCAAGCAGTTACACTAAGAATGTAACATTTATATAACTCCTGGTTGTATCTCGGTTCTTCTTTCTATAGGTAGTCTATTGTGTGTGTGTGTGTGTGTATGTATGTATGTATATATATATATGTAATAATATAAATGTATAAAATGTAAAAAATAAAAGAAAATAATGAAAAGAAAAACAAAACACAAGCAGTTAGGGAGGCTCAGTGGTAGAGCCCTTGCCTAGCCTGTTGGAGGCCTTCGGCTGTCTTCTCAGTGCAGCTGTTTCATCTTAGCCCCACCAAGGTGGCAGAGAGCCCTGTGTCTTTGAGAGATAATTGAACCATGTGGAGAAAAGACAGCAAAAGGAAGATTCTGGAGTGGTGGGAGGGCCCTGCCAGCAGGTTCCAAACAGGGTGTGTATGTGGGGGGGCGAGGTCACAGGACTCTCTGTTGTAGTTCTCTGGGCTACTGCAACAATCAGGGCATGTCCAGGAGAGCTGCTACCGGAGAACTTCGGCCTACATCTGCCTACATTGCCCCTGGGTAGGGCCCATCCTGCCTGGCTAGAGCAGCCTTGCATGAAGATTTCTGTGGACCTCTACTCATCTTCTCAGGGAAGGTGTGGCTACCTGAAGGAGGCTCTCTCATAGGACCTGCTTACTAGCATTCTCTTACCGAAGGCGTCGGGGCAGGGGTGGGGGTGGGGTGGGGAGGGACATGCCGTCATCCCTCATGTCGGATTTTGGCCATCGGTCCCACTGTTTCCTGCCTGCACAGGGTCTCTGGAGGTGCTAGGATGTACAGCGTGTGGGCTGTTAACTGTAGGAAGACTCCATAAACACAGCCTTGGGGACATTATCCATGCTGGGGTGGGGCTTTTTTGGTGATGTTTTGGGAGTCCCCTATGCCTGCCACCTTAAAGGAAGAAGAGGAAACTCATTGCCTCATCAAGCTAGACTTGGATGGTTTCGTTACTTTGGTCTGTCCATTGGTACCCTACCTGAGTTGGATTGACATTGATGTATATCTTCCTAACAGCTAGGGTCCCTTTGAATATGTAGTCTGGGGGCCCAGCATGCCCTGTGAAGTATTGGACACCCTGCCCACTCAAGCCAGAGCTCCCCTGAAAGGCGAACCTCTCAAGTGCTTTCGTTATTTTAGATCCCCGCCTTTTGTATTATTAGCTTAGCTCACCTCACTATGGAGGATCTTGCTCTGATTCCCTCACCCACTGCACTGGAGGAGGGTGAAGTCACCACCCAGGCTTGGGAGAGGAAGGGCCTGGGGTCAGTGCTTAGGGGTCTGCCACTGTCAGTCATCTCCACCCGTGCCGTGGCTTCTCCTTTCTGCCTCACCCGGATCACATACTATGTTCTGTGCTTTGGTGAACTTGAAGGGAGTTTTGGGGTCCTTTCACCCATGGATGCTGGGGTCAGTCCAGGCCTTTCCGTGAATATAGTCAACATGCTGGGGGTTCAGGTTGTAAAAGGGCTAGACAAATTCTAGTTTTCTTGGAGGATCCTGCTCTGTCTGGTGGCCTTGGGGACAAAAGACTCCTATAGGGCGTGCACATGCTGGGGCCCCAGGCTCTTAGAATATGGTCTGAGCCCTTGTTCCAGGTTTTGGTCCCCACCCACCAGGACTACAGCTTGAACAACATAGAGTCAGAGCACCTTAGCTTAGTTCCACCTTAGCTTTCAGCAGCAGTGCTTGGTAAAATCAGATTTTGATTGCAGAAAATACGATTTAGAAACGTTTGAAAGTTGTTTTTATTTTCTAAATGGTATTGCTTGTGACACATGTGCTGGTTCAGAGTGGTGGCTGCTCAAGGCTCCATCATGCACCTGGGTCACTCTGATGGATGCCCCACCTGGGGCTGCTGTGGCCGCAGCAGGGCCCTCTGGGTAGCTACTCCTCCACCAACACTGTGTGTGTGTGCACCGTGTGCACGCTCACTGGGTCATCTCAGCCTTGCTTAGTGTTGGGAGTCACTGCCCGGTGCAGGGGGCTGCTTCCTTAGCCTGTCAACCATATAATCGAAGCTCTGTGGCCTTGGTGGAGTCTAGCACATCAGTCACATCTGGTCGCCTCTTCCTTCAGGGAGGGAAGAATCTCCTTCCTGTTGGATGAGTGCTGAAGGCTGAGTCCCCTCTGAGCCTTGCTGAGCAGCCTTCTCACAGGTGAGACACTGGCCAGCCTGGGAGAGCTCCAATTTCTGTCCTGCCTTTCACTCACCTGTCCCCCATCCCACATCCTCCGTTCTACCTGTCCAAGACACCACATTCTCCACTCTCAAGTCTCCCTTTACTCCCTCCAAGGGCTGCTTCGAGCCCCTCTACCATCAGCTCCTAGATTCTGGGACCACTCTCAGAAAACTGGGCTGCATGGACATCTCCCTGCCAGAGTGCTGGTTGCTAAGAGATGACTTTGAGTTAAGTTTGATGTCTGGGGCTGAGGAGATAGCTCCAGTTGGGAATGTGTTTGCCATGCAAGCATGAGGACCTGAGCTTGAGCCCCAGTACCCATGTGAAAAAACTGAACACAGTACAGTGTTCCCACTGGGTGCCTGTCTTACGTCCTAGGAAACTCTCTGTCCTTGGCAAATAGCGAGGCCTTGTCTACCTAGGCAGACAGACATCTCTGCTTTCCCCCTCCATTCCACCCACACATTCAGGTCTCTTTTCCTTTTGTTTAAACATCTTTAAGTCATCTCATTTGCTGTTTACCTTCTGTTTTGTCTCAGGACCCTGGGGACACCAGGAGCTTGCAGAACATGTTGTTTCAGGTCCCTTCTGGTGAGAGTGTGTGGTCATTGAACCAGTGCTCTGTGTGTCCTGGGCTCACATGAATGTTACCTCTCTAAAGAAAAATAGTAGTGTTGAGGCCAGTGATGGGAACAGTAGCCCTTGTGTGTGGGGACCATTGATGTCTTATGGTGTCCATTACCGTGATCATCCTGTCAGGGCTTTCTGGGCTGCGGTAAGCAAAGATTGAGGTTGGGCAAGATGTCTGGCCATGGCTGACCCAGAAGGTCTTTCCTGAAGGGTTGTGTACTTACTGACCGGGTGTCAGATGGCCAAGGCCACACCAGGCAAACCATGCATCTGCCACTTCTGCTTGTCTTGTCTGGTATGAGGACAGCACATGTGTCTTCTACTTCCTGGCTCTTGGCTTCGATTTTGCTGGAACGAGCGGACATCCTGTGTTGGAAAATGCTCGTCTGTTTTCTGTTCTTCCTTTTGCTTCCTTTTTATTTATATGATTAGAATCAGAGCAGGTCATTAGCTCTGGAGTGACACATATATATGACCTGTGGTAGACACTACTAATCAATTCTGGTGCATCTAATCTTCCTAGTGAGCCCAGAGACAGCCACGACTAATCAGCCTAGGTATAGGGTCTAGCTTCTCACTGTGTGGACCAAGAACCCACTGCCCAGAATAGCTAAATGAACCTCAGGGTTGCATGGACTTCTCCCTGCCAGAGTGCTGGTTGCTAAGAGATGACTTTGAGTTAAGTTTGCTGTTTGGGGCTGAGGAGATAGCTCCAGTTGGGAATGTGTTTGCCGTGCAAGCATGAGCAACCTGAGTTTGATCCCCAGTACCCGTGTGAAAAAACTGAACACAGTACAGTGGCTCGGACCTGTAGCCCCAACACTGGGGATGAGACAGGAGGATCCTTGAGGCTTGCTTGGCTAACCAGTCTAGTAGAATTAGTAATGAGAGATCTTACCTAAAAAAAAAAAAAAAGAAAGAAAGAAAAAAAAAAATAAGGTAGAGAAAGGGTTGAGGAACACACCCGACATTGACCTCTGACCTCCACAGATGCGTAGGCACCCTTGCGCCTGCATTCATGCACACCCACATATGTATACAGACCTGAATATCTTGTGTACACATGTATGCTTTTAAGTCTGGTGTCTAAAGGAGAGTGATGTGGAGGTCAGGACTCAGGCTTGCACAGCAGCACCGCACAGATCCGGGTTCAAATCCTTGTAATATCACTTCCTGGTTTATAGCTAAGGACAGATGACTTGACTTTCTGAGCTCCATCTGTACAACTGGGAATGACCACACCCAATGCCAGGCTTGTGAGGGATAAATGTCACTCTGCAGGCATTTCCTGCTCGGTACCACATATGTCCTCAAACAAAGCAGTGGGTGAAGAGGAGGCTGGACACACAGACACAGAAGCTAAGCGTGGTGGTGCACACCTGTAGTCCCAGTTGGAAGGCAGAGGCAGGTGGATCACTGTGTATTTGAGGCCAGGTCTACAAACCGAGTCCAGGACAGCCAAGGCTAAACAGAGAAACCCTGTCACCAAAAAAAAAAAAAAAAAAAAAAAAAAATCAATTCCCAGCAACAGACACAGACACCTACTTACCTTCCTAGAGACCAGGAAGCTGGCTTACTGTCATTTTAGCTTTTGTCTTGGCCCACCCACTTAAATTTTGTCCTGTTCACCTTTCGAATGACTTGCAGCATAAAGTGGGCTGTGACGTGTTCCTTCCTTCCTGTTCTCATTTGTTCTTCATCTGGGGCCCATGAGTCTGTCAGTCACAGCAAATGGCAGGGGCATAGGCTGCCTAACTTGAACCGCTTTCTAGAATGTCCCAAGTCGAGATACCTGAATTCTCACAGGGGCAGGCAGATGCGGTTTAGCGAGAGTGCATTTTCCTCGTGTCTGTAATTTAGACAGTGTTTCCTCAGGCAACAGAACTGTGAGCGAAAGTAAACATGTAAAGAAGAGGGCGTTTCATTAAGAGCGAAAGCTCAAGGCTTCCCTTTGGAGTTCTGTGGCCAGGAAGCCGTGCTTTATCTGTGCAGCTTTCTGGGCATGCGGAGCCCTGTTTAGTCTTCTGGGCTGTGGTGAAATATTTCTTCTTTTATCCGAGTCTGGAGTTTCAAGGTTGGCGCTCCTTGTCCCTCAAATGTCCCCGCCCTCTGCCTGGCATCTTAGCATTGTCTGATAAGCAGAGAGCATCCAGGAAGACTCCTGGGGCCTCTGTCGCACAGGAGTCATCTGCAGCCAGGCAGGTGAGGTTCCTGGCTAAGCTTGCAACTATCCCATAGCCTTTCCAATGAATGGAGTGACCTTGGCCTACCTCACACCCATAACCTGAAAAGCAGGGGGAGGGAATGACCACTAACCCCAAAGGCCAAGGATTATATTCCAAAAAGAACTGAGAAATCACATTCAAGCCAGGTGGTGGTGGTGGTGGTGGCACAGGCCTTTGATCCCAGCACTTGGGAGGCAGAGGCAGGTAGATCTCTGAGGCCAGTCTGGTCTACAGAGAGTTCCAGGACAGCCAGGGCTTTACAGAGAAGCCCTGCTCGTAAAACCAATACCAAACTAAACCAAAACAAAACAAAAGAAAACAAACAAATAAACAAAAAGCCAAGCAAACCCCAAACAAACAACACCCATGTCCAGAAAACGCAGAAGGCCACAAAGGGGTTTGTGTTTGAACAATACAGATATTTATTTATTTATTGGTTTTTCCAGATAGGGTTTCTCTGTAACCCTGGCTATCCTGAAAGTCACTCTGTTGACCATGATGGCCTCGAACTCACAAAGATCCACCTGCCTCTGCCTCCCAAGCTCTGGGATCAAAGGTGTGGGCCATCAACGCCAGTCAGCATGTCTTTTTTTAATATTTACTCGTGTGTGTGTGTGTGTGTGTGTGTGTGTGTGTGTGTGTGTGTGTGTGTTCATTCGCTTGTTTGAGCATGTATATTGCCACAGTGTGTGTATGAAGATGAGAGGTGAAGAGGAGGTCTTCTCAGCACGTGGGTCCCAGGGATTGAACTCAGGTCATCAGGCTTGGTGGCAATGACTTCTTCCTGCTGAGCCACCTTTCTTCAGGCAGCATGATCTTGGTCTCTGTCTGCTTCTGCTTGGTGGCCTTGCAGGGGGCTGGGGCTGGGGATTCTGTGTACAGAAAGGAGGCTGTAGAGCCAGCACCCTCTGCTGTAGTGAGCAGGGCCTGGCTGCACAGGCTGCCCGAGCCTAGCCTGGGCTGTTCTAGAAGTTGGTTTCTGATTTCATGACCTAGAGGCATGCTCTGGGGGCCTCCAGAGATGGCCTAGGCTGATCCTTCTGGTTTACAGAGAGATCCAGGAAGAGATCTCCCACGCAGCACCCCCACCCCAGCCTTTGTCAAAATGCAGGCACTTGACCAGGAAGGAGGGAGGATCGCATGTAGTTACTCACTTGCTCGCTCGCCTGCCCGCTGGCTTGCTCCTCCATTCATTTCAGGGTCTCATTATGTAGCCCTGGCTGGCTTGGAATTTGATATGTAGACCAGAGTGGCCTTGAACTCACAGAGAGATCCGCCTGCCTCTGCTTCTCAAGTGCTGAGATGAAAGTTGTGTGTGCCTTTATTTTACTTTTCATTGTGGTGATGTCCACGCATCGCCATGCTGATCACGGCTGCAGGTGTTCAGTTGAGGGCATCAGCCTCAGTCAGGCCCAGTGTGGTCTGTTGTGCTGTGTCTTTCTCTCCAGTGTGGTGTGACCTGTTTCCGTTCCCCACACCCCACACTTTATCCTCCACAGCACCCCATGTAATAGACATTCCCCGTCCTCCGTACTGCTCACTACAGTTTGTAGGTACCTGGGTCAGACCGGGAGACTTCACAGAACCTATCCTGTCCTGTGCATGCCACTTAGCACAGTGTTTCCATGTTCCCTCCGTATTAGGCTACGTTGAATTTATTATTGTGCGTATGTGCGTGTGTGCACGTTTGTAGGGGTCAGTTCTTTTTGGTTTTGGGGGGTCATACTTAGGTAAGAGTTCTTCTGACAGAGCTGGCATCATCGCTGCCGTAATTTTTTTCTTTCTTTTCTTTTTTAAAGATTTATTTATTATGTATACAGTGTTCCGCCTGCCCACCATAAGAGGCCACAGATCTCACTATAGATGGTTGTGAGCCACCATGTGGTTGCCGGGAATTGAACTCAGGACCTCTGGAATAGTGGCCAATGCTTAACCTCTGAGCCATCTCTCCAGCCCTTCTTTCTTTCTTTTTAATTGTTGAATTAAAGGACAGTGCTGTGCAGTTCCTGGACTTGAATCCCACTCCACCACTTACCAGCACTGATCTTGGCAGTGACTGTGGAATTTTGGGAGCCTAGGTTGACTTGTCTGTATGGTGCATGTTGCCTGTGTCCACTTTGAGGGTCACTGGGAAGCCTGGCTGGAGATCTCCTCACTCAGGGAAGCCCAGTTCTCAGCAAGGTGGATGGCACTGTCATCAGGCCTTGTCACAGAATGAATGGCTTTAAGGTTCCCAAACATCTCAGCCCCCACCAGCGCGCCTTGGGGTCGCTCAGGTTCACGCACGTAGTAGGTTTGGGAGAGCAACGCGTTTCCCTAGGATATGTTAGTCTAACTGAAGCTGTGCAGTCATGCTGTCCCTGGGTTAGAGTCTGTCTTCTCCCAGGAACTAAAACAAAAGGGCCCCTCTTGAAAGAGGCTGTTGTTCTTTCGTTAGGGAAAAGCTCAGTTGGAGTTTGTGGTGGCTGGCCAGGCCTTTCCCTCTTTCCCGGCCTCATTTTGGGCCAGATCTTCTGGATGGAGGGCTGAAATGAACAGAGCATGCCATGCCAGTCACTAGACAGAAGGACAGAACCACCATTTGACATGCGCTAGCCCTGGCATGGCAGGGGCTGCTGGGGTCTTCTTGGCTTCTGAGAGGTTTTGTTCTATGTTATTTTACTTTTAAAGGTGGTCTCAGCAGGGCGGCGGTGGCGCATGCCTTTAATCCCAGCACTTGGGAGGCAGAGGCAGGTGGATCCCTGTGAGTTTGAGGCCAGCCTGGTCTACAAAGCGACTCCAGAACAGCCAAGGTTACATAGAGAAACCCTGT
The DNA here is from genome assembly GCF_903995435.1 of Acomys russatus. Classification (NCBI taxonomy): domain Eukaryota; kingdom Metazoa; phylum Chordata; class Mammalia; order Rodentia; family Muridae; genus Acomys; species Acomys russatus. The sequence goes on from NC_067162.1 coordinate 41,698,868, forward strand.
CTTGACATAATTATAATACACCAGAAAATGCGGTACTCAGTTCAGGAGAGGTCTCTATGGTCCTGTGCATCATGAGATGTCAAGGTTGGTGTCACAGGGCTGGGGTGTAATGGGTTGTTGGCAAGGCTTAGTCTCTCAGAATAAATTGTAAGGCTGTCTTGGTGGCTGCTTTTGCCTTCCTGTGACAAAGTACCTGACAGAAACAATTTAAGGGGTTCAGAAGATCATTTTGGCTCACAGTTTCAGAGGCTCTTTAGCTCATCTCAGCAGTGAAGGCCTGGTGGGATGGCTTTGTGTGTGTGGCAGTAGGAGCGCGTGCTGTGGGCTGTATATGGCCGGCCACCAGGAAGTAGAGGAGGCGAGAATATGGCTGGGCTATATCATCCAAGAGCTGCAGTGACCTACTTCTGACAAAAGATCTTACCTCTTGAGGGTCTAAAGGCATCCTCAAATAGTGTCACCATCTGAGAACACAAGCATTGGAAACACAAGGGTGTGTGTGTGTGTGTGTATGGTTTCAGATCTAAACCACAACAGATAGGTTCACCTACTCCCACCCACCCCATCCTCTCCCTGCCTGGCAGTGTGTCTATATCCTCAGTCATTAGCCTCGCCAAGCCAAACCTTGGCAGTTTCCTACAGCATTGCAGAGGTCAAGGGTGGAGCCCTCCTGCAAGGTGGGGACAGTAAAGTGACAGGCAGGCCCTAGGCCTCTTGGGAAGTGTGTACTCACACCTCACCTTCCTGCCTACCTGTGTGTGTTTTCTGGCTTAGCATTGAACCTTGTACCTATGGGGCACCTGCCGGATATGGGCAGGGGAGTCTGGACTGAGCAGCCTGGGAGGAGGAGTCGTGGTGTGTGGGGGGGGTAAGGTTCTGGTGCCTTCTGTGGCCCCAACACAAACAAGGATGACTCAGAATGGGAGCTTGCAGGAAACACCAAGGTCCCCAGAGGGGAAGGCTACCTTATCAAAGCCAGGCAGCTAGGCCAGAGAAGGCAGGCCCGGAGGTGTGTTGGGGGGAGGGGCAGCACCCTATAGCCCTGGTGTACTGAGTTGGAGTGGCGCAGAGCTCTCCTTGTGTGCTGGCTTTGGGGACTTTGGAGTCACCAGGGAAACAGAATCCTGGGAATGTTTCCTTGGCATGATTTTTCTGTTTGGATTTTAAGGACCAGGTTCTTGACTTTGGTGTATCCTCCCCAGGCCTGGGGAGCTAGGAAAGGTCAGTGAGTGGCAAGTGGCCCACAGGGAGATGGATGCTCGCCCTCCGCCCTGGGTGGTACCAGAGAAACCGAAAACGGTTGGACTAGAAGCCGTGATCCTCCTGTGTAATAGTGGACACCTAATACAGGGGAGATGGCTCTCCTCCGCTCTGCCGTTTGTCTGCTGTGTGACTTCGGGTGAGGAACTTCACCGCTCTGAGCCATTGTTTCTCATCAACAGACTAGACGGTGGGATGGATCCCACTGGCTTCTAAAAAGGACTTGGTGAGATCTCTGTGAGTTCAAGGCCAGCCTGGTCTACTGAGAGAGTACAGGACAGCTAAAGCTGTTACACAGAGAAACCCTGTCTTGAAAAACGACAACAACAACAACAAATTGGACTGCATGGGAGACATGTGGCCAGAGTGTCTCAAGGCAAGAGGATCCAGCTCTGGAGTTAGATGCCCCGAGTTCAGTCTCTACCAGTTTCTGCCTGTGCTGACCCTGGACAGAGAATTGGCTTTGAGCTCAGTGGGGCACAGAGCTGCAGGGCTCAGCCTCTGTGTCAATGGCTTTATGAGAGTCTTCAGTGAGGGGAAGGGGCAGACGACATTTCTGAACCCTCTGCCACTAAAGTAAGTATACGGGGCAAGTCAGCACAGTGGCTCGTGGTGGATGACATTTGCTCAGTACCCAAAACAAATGTGCTGTTATCTTGTTTTCTTCCAAAAAAAATTTTTTTTTTATTGGCTATTATGTTTTGTGTATTTTGCACCACAAACTTGCTAGGTGCCCAAGGAGGTGTGGAGCCACCATGTTGGTGTCGGGAATCAAACCGGGGCCCCGTGCAAGGCTAACGTGGTGCTCTTAACTACTGAGCCAACCCTCCAGCCCTGGGTGTTAGCTTTTGCAGGGACTGGGTGTGGAAGGTCAGGCCACTTCCTCTGTAGCCTTGACATCAATCAGGGCTTAGCTCTGTTGGTTTCAGTTTAAAGGAACAAAAGAAAGATGCTGCAAGTATCAGACAGCGAAGGGGCCTCTGCCCTCTGGCCTCCTTTTCTGTACTTCCACGTTTGGTGCCTCGGCGGCTTCCGGGGTGCCTCAGGGTGGGTTCCTACGCACCCTGGACTCCTAGATAGGTGGCCTGGGTTTCAGGCACTGAGCTGGGAGGTTTCAGAAGCCCCACCCCGCACGGTTTTATATTTCCTCCCATGGCCAGCACAAAGGACAAAAGCACAGGCTTCCGGGAGTGGACCGGGATACCAGGCCACCTGGTGGCCAGGTAGACCCTGACTGTCTCCAGTTGGCCTGCCACAGAGGGTAGATGTTGGCTGCAGCAGGCAAATGTTAATCTTGCAAGTCTGAAGTGACTTCGTCCCTGTACTAGTCTGTTCTCATGGTTTGTACTCAAACACAGTTCCTGAATTCTGGGTGTCAGCTCCACCAAGCCCCGAGTCATTGTCTGAGTCAACTCAAATGGGAGCCACACGTACTCACATATATATGTGTGCACACATGCGCATGTGTACATCCTTGCACACATGTAAGTGTACACACACAAAGGTGTATACAGAAGTGAATGCACATGGTGTACACCTGGCACTTATAATTTGTGCAGACACATTTAACACATCGATATGCACATGCATGTGCGTAGAGACTACATGCACATGTGTACTCTCATACATAATGATGCAGGTTATGTATGTCTATGTGTTCGCATCTGTATGACGTGCACACATATGTGCATTTTCCAAGGCTGTCTGGTATCTCTCTGCATTTGTGTTGGCTAAATGCATGTGTGGCTTTGGGCAAGTTTTGATCCCCTGGCTTCAGTTTCCTCATCTGTGATGAGCAGCAATACTGTGGACTTGGGATGTGGTCGGGCTGGGGAGACCGTGAGCTCTAAGGACCAGTACCCAGCAGTCTTCAGACCGTTCTTCTGGGTCCCCAGTCTCTGTGGTGCCTGTGCAGCTTGGGTGGCCCGGTAGATTGGAGTTAGCAGGTGGTGACTTTAGCCAGCCACTTAGCACTCTGATATGTCCTTCTCTTAGTGACACTATGAATGAGGGGATCACCAGGGACACCTCAAAGATAGCTGGGACAGTATTGGGACCAAGAAGCAGTGAAAAGAGCCGAGCAGGGTCTTAGCAGGAGATGATATCCATGCAGGGGCCGGTCCTTCATGGGTCCAGGAAGAAGGTCTCAACAGTGGTATGGCAGATGCAAAGGCCCAGAGATAGGACTTAGCATGGCACGGGGAACAGAAGAGCTGACAGGAGCTTTGTCATCTGGTCTTTCCTCAGGCTCTTCCACGGTGTTGGAGGGTGGATTTGTTGGACTGCTCACTCTGCACCAGAGGACCTGGGGTCGCTTTCTCAGCTAGGTCCTACTGCTGTGTCTTTGGTTTGGCCAAATGTGCCTGTTTGGGTCTAGGTAGGACAGACATGGCCGTCTGGTCAATGACTGTCCTCATGCTTTCACTGGGGGTAATTACATTCCTGAGGAGTGAGTGACAGTTGGGATGGGGTAGGGATGCGGGCCACACTGCTCTGTAATTTTGGAGTCTGGGCTGGTTTCAGTGGCGGCCGCCTTTCCTTTGTAACCAGCAGAGCCCTGCCGCCCAAGTCCACAGCCGTGTTTGTGAGCACATCACCTCTGGCTGGCGGTCTCCTTTTTCCCTCTTTGAAGTAACTTTGCCCTTCCTACAGAATTAAACTAGCGACTTGGGTGTGGTGGCTCAAAAGTAGTGGTCCTTGCTTTGGTGTAGGGATCAACAGTAGGCTGACTGAAGCATTTATTTCCTATTAGGAGACCTGAGCCTGGAGGCTGGTGTTGACGTGGGGTGACTTGGGGGGTCTATGAAGGGATTGGCATGCCTCAGAGTGAGCCAGTGACCCTCTGCCACGTCTTACACTTCGCCTATTCAGTAATTCCCTTTCTTTCCTTTCTTTTCCTTTTCTTTTTTGGAAAAAGTCTTAGTAAAGTCTGTATTTAAAGATGAGGAGAGTTCCCTTAAAAAAAATTCTGGGTTTCCATTTTTTTTTTTCAAGACAGGGTTTCTCTGTGTCCTAGACTCGATTTATAGACCAGGCTGGCCTCGAACTCACAGCAATCCACCTGCCTCTGCCTCCCGAGTGCTAGGATTAAAGGCATGCGCCACCACACCCAGTGGGCTTCCATTTTTGAATAATAGTGATAAAGCCAGAATTAGTGAGGCACTTGAGCATGGTGGACCACTCCTGGGACTGAGTCTCTTTGTCTCTCGAATCCAACAGCTCTAGATACCAGTGGGTAGGGCGTCCTGAGGCAAAGTGGAGGCCGATGGCTCCATTCTGAGGTACCCTGGTCACTCTATACTGGCCTCAGTCTCCAGGGTGCCCTCAGAGTACATTTCAGCCTTACTCCTGCTCCTTCCCCCTTTCTCTGTCCTCTCCCCCTCCCCATACTGATGATGCCTGAGGAGACCACATGGAATTCTGAAATTGATTCCTACATCCCGACAGCCTTGTTGTTTAAAGATATTAGAGTCAGCCATAGGAGTCAGCGTCCCGGGCTTCCCAAGTGACCACTACGGCACCCATTCTTGTCCTGTGCAGACAGAGGGCAGTTTCAGAGACTTCTACACCCACCCGTAAAGGTTCCCCAATCCTGCCAGCACACCCTCTCTGTTGCCCTCCTGCGTGTTAGAAGGCCAGCCAGGCTCCCTTGCCCCTAGAGGTAGTGCAGGAGGGGAGAGGGTGGCTGCTGTCTGTGTCATCTGTGGCACTGTGGTGGGTGTGTTTTGCTTCTGGGGGTGGCCCAGCTTCGGGGTGAGTCATTTTAGGATCTCTCAGATGTCATTTCACCTAAGATAGCTTTGGCTACATTGAAGAGGAGGGCCCTCCTCCCCCCTGAAAGGTGTGTGGCTTCAAGGATGGGCTGCTGGGGTCAGTTGAATCCAGGAGTATGGGCCAAGGGGAGGGGAGCTAGATTGGAGGATGAGCCCACCTTCACTCTCTTGCCACACTTTCCGACTTGAATCCCTTTCTGTTTCAGCGTGTGCTAGAGTCACTTTGCTGAGGTGTGATTGACGTTAGTAAACCTTGTTCTCTATTTCCTTTTTTTTTTTTTTTTGGTTTTTCGAGACAAGGTCTCTCTCTCTCTCTCTCTCTCTCTCTCTCTCCCCCCCCCTCTCTCTTTCTGTAACCTTTGCTGTACTGGATTTGCTTTGTAGACCAGGCTGGCCTCGAACTCACAGAAATCCTCCTGCCTCTGCCTCCTGAGTGCTGGGATTAAAGGTATGGGCCACCAAGCCCACCCTCTATTTCCTTTTTTTTTTTTTTAAAGATCTATTTATTACATATACAGTGTTCTGCTTGCATGTACATCTGCACATGCACATCAGAAAAGAGCACCAGATCTCATTATAGATGGTTGTGAGCCACCACGTGGTTGCTGGGAATTGAACTCAGGACCTCTGGAAGAGCAGACAGTTCTCTTAACCGCTGAGCCATCTCGCCAGCCCTCTATTTCCTTTTTTAAGAATGAGGAACCCCTCAGCCATCGAGACCTGTGTATAAAGCTACACATAAGCTGAGTGTGGGTCCTCAAGCAAACCTGCCATCTCACCACGGGCAAGGGACGGAGACGCAGCTCTACACTGTCAGCCCAGAACTCTGAGGAGTTCCCTATTCTTTAAGGGATCTCATCTCACGGATGTTATGGCTTTGATGCAGAAAAGAATTTCAAGACAGGCTGGTATGAAGCAGAGTTGGAGATTTTTGAAAGACATTTTAATATATTTAATTTAGACTTTAGGGACATGGGTTAGGAGAAATAGAGCTTACTCCTAAAGAAAATAACACCTGAGATCATGGCTACAGCTCTTGAAGGGAGAGTCATAGTTGTCTCAGCATTACCCATAGAGATACCATTTTGGTATAAATCCCAAATTACATCTCAAAGGGCTGCTAAATCTTTTTTTCTTCTCTTTCTTTTTATTTTACATACACGGGTGTCTTACTTGCATGTGTGTCCGTGCATCACATGTGTGCAGTGGCCCATGGAGGCCAGCAAAAGGCATTGGAGTCCGTGGAGCTGCACTTACAGATGCTTGTCTGTCTCATTTTTTCTTTAAGGTTTTTCGAGACAAGGTTTCTCTGTGTAACAGTCCTGGCGGTCCTGCACTCACTTTTGTATACCAGGCTGGCCTTGAACTCACAGCAATCCACCTGCCTCTGCCTCCCCAGTGCTGGGACTAAAGGCGTGTGCTATCACGCCTGGCGATTTACAGATGCTTGGGAGCTGCTTGGTGTGGGTGCTCGGAATCAAAACCTGGGTCCTCTGTGAGCATAGTAGCTGCTCTTAACTGCCCCATCTCTCTAGCCCTAGTTTTAAAATTGTGTGGATATGGCTGTGTATATGGACTCCCTGTGGAGTCCAAAAAAGGCGATCAGATATTAGACGTGTTGTAAGAATTGAGCTGCAGTCCCGCGAGATCAGTATTCACCCTTAACCACTGAGCTGTATCTCCAGCCTTTCCCCCTTTCTCTCTTTTGATAAGGGAGATTATAGGGTGGCTCTGCAGATGCTTTGTATGGGATTATAATCTGATAAAGTAAGACTGGGAGCTGTTACGGTTGTTACATGAGGGGTTTGTGACATGTCACTTTCCCCTGTGTAATTTCTGGTGCAATTCTTTACAAATAAACCAGCAGGTTTAGGAGCTGGGGAGGGAGAAGAGCCTTAATCAGTTCCTAATTGTGTTGGAATTCGTGCTTGTCTGCTGGTGAGAAGCTTCAGATAGATTCCTGGGCAGGAGTTTGCTGGCCTTTTCCTAGGAATGCCAGGCTGATGTGATGATGGAAGGACCCTGGAGGAGAGTGCCTGGAGGTTTGCTGCAGGAGCTGGGCTTGGGCCAGGTAGTCTAGGCTTCTAAGACCCTTCAAGTGTAGGCTGGGGATCACCCTCCAGTCCACTCCGCCAGCTCTGGTCTCTGGGGGTAGAGGTCACTATATGGCTTTTGTTGTTGACTGGACACAATGCTTTACAGCTTCTAGACTTTTCCAGCTTGTTCTGTGAATGGAACTTGTGATGCAACTTGAAGGCAGTAGGTAGAATCGTTGACATGCCACTTTGTACCCGGGTATCTCTCCTGAAACTGACGGTGTTCCGGTTTCTGTATGTACTGTACTGTACTGAGTCTAGTTCCTGCTGGTCTCTCCACTCGGTATTTAGTGATTACAAGAATGGATCAGTCAGTATTCGTTGCGCAGCAGCTACTGTGGGTTGGGTTTTCTGCTCCAGCCAGGACAGACACCCTGTGTTCAAGTCAGTGAGTTGACAAGGTATGCCAGGCTCTCACCTCCTTCTACCCTGATGCTAGGGTAGCCTGGGGCTCACCAACAAACTGGACAGTCCCCAGGACGCCTCATCTGTCTCTCCCTGGTCAAGTTCTTCCAGTAAAATTGGCTTTGGTTTTGCTGGCTGGCCTCAGGACCAGTTCAGGGAGGCCAGGAGGCAGCAGCTATCTTTGTTGGCTTCTTGGGCTTGGGCCCAGGGGTTGGGCTGGGTTTGCCATGGCAACCCATTGTCTCTCCCCCACCTCCCACTCCCAGCCAGGGTGGACTGAACTGTGAGTTGAGCTCTATCTTGTCTCTGATGGAGAGGGGATCTCTGATTAGAAACCCTGAGGGTAGAAGCAGGCTCCCTCCTCCTTGGACCTGGTGGTGATAGTAGATTCTCTGCTATAGCCTGTGAATTAAAAGCCCTGGATGAGCCGGGCGGTGGTGGCGCACGCCTTTATTCCCAGCACTCGGGAGGCAGAGGCAGGTGGATCTCTGTGATTTCGAGGCCAGCCTGATCTACAAAATGAGTCCAGGACAACCAAGGCTACACAGAGAGACCCTGTCTGGATGGGATCTTGGTAGGCAGGCAAGTGATGGAGACATTGGAAATATTGGTGAGATTCTGTACGAAGGAGTTGATAGAAGGGAGTTCATTCTTCAGCCTTCCTAGGGTGACTCTTGGTTTCCTGTTCCTTGTTCTCGTGTCTTCCCTAGGACGCGCATGCCACCCCTCTCTTCTAGCCACACAGTACCCCTTCTGATTTGCCTTCGGATAACCAGAAGACTTCTTGGTTCTCTTTCCCTAGCTTTTGAGCTGTACATCAAAATGACCCAGGAGCTAATGAGTCCCGAGCCTGGGCTCCACCCGAGGTGAGGATGCTTGCCTTTTATTCTGATGTCACCCAGCTTGAGCCATTGAGTCTCCTCCTCTCGCTGCTTGACAATGGGATTTAATAAGCCACTTCCTTCTTGAGGGTCATCAAGTCATTTCTTAGTTTCGAGTCTGGCTGAAATAGGTTCGGTGTCTGTCAGCTCACGGGCGACTGGAACTGAGAGGGAGGTGACTGGGTGTCTGCCCAGCCCACCTCAGCAGGCGGTCCATGGTTAGCTAAGTTTGCAGTGCTTCAGACTCAGCAAGTGGGTCAGCTGATCAGTGAGTGGACCCGCCCCTTGGTTGAAATGCAGTAGTTGCTTATAGGCCGTGGGGAGGTGTGGCCTGGGTAGGAACTGGGTGATTCCTGTGTCCAGCTTCCTGTTGTCTCCCCTGGACTGAGTGGGCACTCAAACTGCTTTGTTTGGCACTTTTCAGGCCTAGCCAGTAGGAATCAGAAGAAAAAGTGTACTTCATACTGTAGGGTATACTTTGTTGACAAGTAGCAGAGGATGAGAGGGACTTCTAAAAACATTTATTTTCGACACCGGGCGTGGTGGTGCACGTCTTTAATCACAGCACTTGGGAGGCAGAGGTAGGCAGATCACTGTGAGTTTGAGGCCAGCTTGGTCTCCAAAGAGAATCCAGGTTAGTCAAGACTACACAGAGAAAAACCTGTCTCGAAAAAAAAACAAAAAACAAAACAATCCTCCCCAAACCCCATTTATTTTCACTTTGTGTACATTGGTGTTTTGCCTGCATGTATGTCTGTGTGAGTGTTGGATCTCCTGAAACTGCAATTACAGGTGGTTGTGAGCTTCCATGTGGGTGCTGGGAATTGAACCTGGGTCCTTCGGGCCAACAGTGAGTGCTCTTAACCACTGAGCTATCGCTCCAGCCCTGAGACAACCCCCCCCCCCCCCCTTTTTAAAAAATGGTGGTATTGTTTCTGTCTTTTCTTTGAGACAGGGTTGGTCTCTATGGCCCAGGCTGGCCTCGAACATGGATGCAGCTGTCCTCCTGCCTCAGCTTCCACAAGACTGCAATTACAGGCAAATGCCACCCTTGTTGATAACTTTTCCGCTCCTCAGTAGTGCTAGGGATGAAACATAGAGCCTTGTGCATGCTGGGAAAGCTCCCTGGCTGTGGAATACACACTCCACTTATCCCCCAAAGCGACGGAGGAGTTGGGGCAGGAGGTGTTGCTGATGACTCACCCGCCTGTGACTGATCTGTGGCACCGCACTGTGGGTTCCACAAATCTCTCTGGGTTTTGCCCCTTCCTGGAGCCTGTTCATTAGTGGCCTATTCTGAGTTTGTGTTGGTGGCTGGTGATTGCGGCTCTGCTCCCAGATCTGCTGTTCAGAGCTGGGGGCCTGCCTCTGTGCCTGGCTGGCTGAGAGGGGCTTGGAAGGACCACCGACATGGCCATCACTTTATACCATTCCACCCCCCCCATTTCCTGCCCCCTTGAGACAGGGTTTCTCTGTGTAAAAGCCCTGGCTGTCCTGGACTCACTTTGAAGACCAAGTTGGCCTCGAACTCACAGAGATCCGCCTGCCTCTGCCTCCAGAGTGCTGGGATTAAAGGCGTGTGCCACCACACCTGACCCTGTTTTTTTTGTTTTTGTTTTTAAGATTTATTTATTTATTATGTATACAGTAATTTGCATGTATGGGTACCAGATCTTATTACAGATGGTTGTGAGTTACCATGTGGTTGTTGGGAATTGAACTCAGGACCTTTGGAAGAGCAAGCAGCGCTCTCTTAACCTCTGAGCCGTCTCTCCAGCCCCATTTTTATTTTTTATTTTTAAAGTATTTTATTAATGTGGATTCTGGTGATTGAACGCTGCGTCTGCATGTCTGCGCATTAAGCATCCACCGAGCCATCTCCCCAGCCTGAGGGAGGGTATTTCATTTGCCTATCCCATAATGTATGCATGCATCACTCACATGACACCTCATTCCTACGTGAAGTTACCAGGTGTGAACTAGAATGCAGATTCGCACACACTGCCAGGGCCTCTGTGATGCTGCTCCATCCAGCAGATGAATTAATGAGGCCACCCATTTGTTCCTGGGTGCTGTCACTGACATCCCACGTGGGTCTAGACGCGGGCAGGACCAGGACCTGGCATTTTAGGGTCTCAAGTTCACTCTCGAGGGCTGCGGGATCCATGCAGTTAGGAAATGTCTTCTTTGTGCATTGCTCTGCCTGGGCATCTTTCCAAGCAGTCTTGCTTGGGAGTGTACACACTGATTCTCCAAGAGGAGAACCCTGCCTTTTCCCCAGGCAGACAGTTTCTGGGTGTCCTTGGCCCAAGGGGGTCCAGCCAGAGCAGGTCAGCCCTTGCCCAATCCCCAGAGAAACACAGGCTCCCCAGGACCTAATTTCTTAAGAGAACTTTATGGCATTTAACTCCCTAAACAAATCCAGATGCGCCTTGTGGCTGGCACAGCTGTAGATGTCCTGGCCAAAGCCAGCTTGGTTTGGAAGCCCGGCTCCTGCAGCAGCAGCAGCGGTAGTGGCGGCAGCAGCAGCAGCAGAGTCTGGAAATGAAGGAAATGAGTGAGCTGTTTTTGGCCATCGTCCCTCAGCTGGGCTCACATCAGCTGAGCTCTGACGCCAGGCACCACACTTTCCATATCCCCAGCCTCCTGGGGTTCAGAGGTGCCAGGTGATGAGCCGGACAGGGGACCCGCTCTGCTCTGGATGTGGGATTTGGGGTGGGGGTTGAGGTGAGGACATTCCTTTGGACGCAACCAGTTCCTTGGAGAACCAGAGCTTTCTGACTGCTGGATCAGGGTCTGGGGTCCTGAGAGTAGACCCTGGTGTGGTTGGGAGCAGATGATTAAAGCTAGTGAGAGGGGCAGGGCCTGGTTTTAGCCACCCCCATCCCCACCGAGCCTCTCTGAACTGTCAGGGAGCTAAGATATAGCGTCCTTAGAAATGGCAACCTCTTTCAAACGAGGTGGCCCCAGCCAGCTAGCCTCCACAAACTGGCACTGGAATTCCAGAGGTCCCGGGAAACCCAGTTCAAACTTGGGTGGTCAGGGCAAGCAGTGCTCTGCCTTCACCACTGCCCAAGGCCTCAGCCCCAACCACACAGCCCTGCCTGGTGAAGAATCACTTTGAAGTGAGGGGTTCCGGACCTGTGGTGGGCTCAGGGAGCGGGTGTGGCGGTAATGGGCAGGCCGGGCAGTTTGTCTTGCTGTGTTTCCAGGCAGTTCCTCCTCTCTGAAGAGGATGCCAGAGCCACAGCAACTGGGATCATAGCAGACTGAGTTCTGGTGACACTTCCTAACATGTCACTCCACATCTCAGAGCCCCAGCTTGATTGTTTTATCTGTGAACTTGGCATCCTTGTACCACTTTCCAGGGGTCTGTGTGGGGGTCAAAGGAGAAAGTCTTCACAAGTGTTTAGTTTGGTGCCTGGCCCAGTAAGGACTTAGCCGAACCCCTTCAGAGTCCACTGAGGACGCTGAGCTGGCATTGACAGCACCAGGCAGTTGGCTTGGAATTACTGCCGCTACTAATGCCTGCTGCGTATAGTCTGGTTCAGGAGGCACTGTTGGGGTACCCTGGCTGTCATTTTGATCATGTGACCTTTACATATTAAACTGAGAGTATTGGTACCCTCCCCCTCTCCTTCCCATTCTCCCTCTCTCCCCCCTCCCTCCCCGTCTCCCTCTCCCTTCCCCTCCCTATCCCCATCCCTGACTCCTCCTCTCCTTCTCCCCATGCATGAGTGTGCACCTCCATATCAGAGGTCAACCAGAGGTCAACCTCAACCGTCTTTCTCATTCACTCTGTGCCTTACTGTTTCAAGCAGGGTCTCTTACTCATCCTGGAGCTTGCCGGTTCAGTGAAACAGACTGGCCAGTGAGCCCTAGGACCATCCTCTCTCTGTTTCCTGCAGGCGGGTGGTTTTGTACCTCTCTTTTTGTATGAGTGCTGGGGATTTGAACTCAGTGTCTCATGCCTACACCATAAACGCTTTGCCTACCGGAGCCATGTCCTTGGCCCTGCTTCCGTTTGATCGACTGACTTTACCATTGTGGTATAAATAATAATATGTAAATAAACACGGGTATGTGGTATCCTAATTGTTGGTTTTTGGCTTCACACTGAAGCTGAGAGGCACTGATTGTAGTTGCCAAGAGTTCAGGTCCTGGAAGGAGTCTGCCCGAGTTTAGGTTCTTCTCCCACCATGACTGTGTGACCTTGAGTCTTTACTGAGAGTCCCTGAAACAGTTCTCCACTCTCGAAGTGGCCTTTAGTGCTGCTGCAGTGGTCCTGGGTCCTCTTTATCCAGGGAGGCAGATGAGGCCGGATATGTAAAGTGCTTACAATGAAGCTGCACAGAGGGAGTGTGATGTTGCCATGGCTACTGCAATCCACCTCTCATCCTGGCCAGCGATCTTTGTAGCCTCCGCCATATCTGGGCAATGCTGGTTTTCTGGGACATTATGAGGATGACACGTTCGTGCCCTCTGGGGTGGACCTCGGTTTCTCTTGCTTCCCTCCTGCATTGAGGGAAGCTGCTGGCTGGGTCCTTGCTCTTGTCCTGCATGTCTGCCTCATGGGACGGTCATAGTGGGATGGGAGCTTCACCAACTGTTGTTGACACTTGGCCTTGAGGTCCTTTCCATATATATAAGTCTCTTTATGTGATAAGTGTGCATGCACATGCATGTGGGCCAGAGGTCAATACCAGTGTCATTGTCTGTCGGTTTTCAAAACCTTTGTTTTTGAGATAGAGGCTCTTACTGATCTCCCTCACTTTGGTAGACTGGCTGCCCAGTGAATTACAGGAATTTGCTTCCTCTGTTACTGGAGTTTCCAACGGTGGCCGCCACACTTGCTTTTTAGGTGGGTGCTGGGTATCCGAACTCAGGTCTTCATGCTTGCACTGTGAGCACTTTACCAACTGAGTCTTCTACCCAGCCCTCCTTTTTTTTTTTTCCTTTCCCTGTTCTATTTGCATTTGTTTTGCTTGTTTATGTTTTCTTCTTTTGTTTTTTTGTTTTGTTTTGTTTTGTTTTTTTTTGAGACAGGGTTTCTCTGTGTAGTCTTGGCTGTTCTGGACTCGCTCTGTAGACCAGGCTAGCCTCAATCTCAGAGATCCGCCTGCCTCTGCCTCCCTGAGTGCTGGCATTATAGGAGTGTGCCACTGTGCCTGGTTCTTCATGGTTTCCTTTTCATTAATTTTTCAGTTTGGGAACCTCATCTCTGGACCTCACTCAGGCTGGTGGTGTGGAGTTTGCAGTTGGTCGTTACAGTGACCAGGAAGTTCCAGCCCATCAGGATCTGGGCCTGGGGCTTTCATCTGTTCCAGTAGGAGATACCAAGCTGCCTGAGCCCTAGCAGAGGCTGTCAGGCTCAAGGAAGCCCCCCCCCCCCCCCCCCCCCCCCCCGGCAGGCAGCATCTTCATGAACTGCCAGGGCGGGGGTTGGGATTTGCCAAGGAGAGGAGATGGTGTCTGTGCCCTAGTCCCTTCAGGGACCTTTGTGATGGAGCAGCGGCCTCCATGCCTGCGAAGACGAAATTAAGGCTACTGATGTGCAGCTCAGGGTAAAGTCGAGCAGGGTGCCTGCTGAGCATAATAGGACCCTCTGGGCTGTGTAGACTGAGTGTGACGGCGCATACTTCTGTATTCCCATCAGGTACATGTGCCAAGTAGAGACAAGGGGACCAGGAATTCAAGGTCATCCAGTAGACCTTGTAGGTCCTGTAGATCTACATCTCATGTAGACCAGGCTGGCCTCGAACCACGGAGCCTAGCATGACCTTGAAGTCCTTCCTGATTGCCTTGCCTCCACCTGCCAAGGGCTGAGTTTTCAGCCTTGTGCCGACACACCTAGTTGATGCCATGCTCGGGATGGGGATCAGGGCTTTGTGACTGCTAGGCACTTTGCTAACTGAGCCACGTCCCGAGCCACTGCTAACTTTTCCTCTTGGTGGAAAAATAATAGGCCACACTCCCTGGTCTGCCTCCCTTTGGAAAGAATCTAGTAAGATTACATCTGAGAAAGGTCTGTGTCCGCTCCAGAGCTGACACAAGGATTCTCAATTCCCTTCCCTTCGTTTAGCTGGAGCACAGTACGAAAGGAAGGCTAAAGGGAGTTTAAAAGAAGTGGGGCGTGGTGGCGCAGGCCTTTAATCCCAGCACTTGGGAGGCAGAGGCAGGCGGATCACTGTGAGTTCGAGGCCAGCCTGGTCTACAAAGTGAGTCCAGGACAGAGAAACCCTGTCTCGAAAAACAAAAAAAAAAAAAAAGAGTTTAAAAGAAAGGAGTATCTATCTGCATATGATGCCACCTCTTCAACATGGCCGCAGCCAGCCTGCACTACCCAGTCACACTGGTTGGGGTGTTTTCAGATAAATTCTCGGCTGGTCTACTCTTGTCTTTCTTGCTGTCCCGAGGCTTAGAACCAAGCAGCAGATCCTGGTCACGCGGCCTCCTTCCGGCCTCCTTCCTCGTCAGGAGCTCCCGCTGGCTTCCGACCTCTGACTGAGGATGCTTCCTATAGATTTTTTACTACTCTGGGTCTCTGCCCATCTGGATGCATATGTCAGTGTCGTCTTGAACACTCACAACACATCAGTTCTTTCTCATGGTGTACCCCTGTTGCCATCCCAGGGCTTGTTTGTAGTTTCAGGACCTCAGCTTCCTGCTAAGCCTTGCTTCCTGCCCCCCCCCCTTTTTTTTTTCAAAAACTCCAGGAGAAAGTGCACTGTGAATGTCTTTGTGGGGGTTTGCTTTTCTTTCTCAATGAGGACCAGTGATTGTATGGGAAGTTCCCAAGAGGGAGACTAGCTGAGTCTGGGTTGGAACAGTTTATGGCTTGGGTTAGGATGAGGTAGAGCTGCTCCTCAGAGGAGCTGGCACCCATCTGTGATGATGCTGCGTGCTCTCCTTCCAATACAGCCTGGTCAGCATCAGTGTTGCTCTTTCTCTCATAACCCCACCCCGCCCCCTAACTAATTAACTTCACGACTTGAAAGTGCTCTTACTTTCGGTGTTACCAGTCAACAACTGACAGACACCAGTATCTTCAGCTCCTGGTGTGGCCTCTGCCCTGTGTCCTTATCACTCAGTCATTAGGACTATTGTTAGCAACAGAGATGCTGATGGGGTCCCCCTTCCAACTGACTTGCAGAAAAGAAGGTTTGGGCCAGTGGCCAGGCCAGGGAGGCAGGGCCTCATAGGCACCTTTGTTGGTTTTGGGGACAAGCACTTCTGAGGAGGAGGCAGAAGCAGAGGGAGGGGAGGAAACATCCCTACCCCACAAAGAAAGACTGGCCACCGTAGACACACAAGTCAGATGAGGGTCAGCAAAGGAGAACGTGGCTGGAGCCAGAGCAGAGATTACAGGATAAGTTGGAACAGTGTGTGTGTGTGTGTGTGTGTGTGTGTGTGTGTGTGTGTGTGTGTGTGTGTGTGTGTGTAGCTGAGAGACTGAATGAAATAGGGATGGGAAGCTGGAGCTGCACTCTGCCGTGATCTGCCTTGGAAATTTGAATGGGAGGTTGTAGCAGTTACTTTCTGGTTGCTGTGGTAAAGCGCTCGACAAGAGCCGCTGAATGAGGTAGCGTGCCTCGGTGGCGAAGCAGGAGCCTGAGGCAGCTGGTCACATCCGACTCCGCAGTCAGGAAGCACAGCGGTGAATACTGGAACTCGCCATTTCTTTTTCTTTCTTTTGCTTTTTTCGAGACAGGGTCTCTCTGTGTAGCCTCGACTGTCCCGGACTCACTTTGTAGACCAGGCTGGCCTCGAACTCCCAGAGATCTGCCTGCCTCTGCCTCCTGAGTGCTGGGATTAAAGGCGTGAGCCACCATCACCTAAAAGGGCTTCCCTTCTCTGTTAAAGCCATCTAGATAACCCCTCATGGACATGCCCAGAGGTTTGCTTTCCCACAGTGATTATGAATCTCATCAAGTTGACATTCAAGAGTCATTTTCACGGAAGTAGAGCCGACGGGTCTGGAAGACCTGGATCTCCAACCTAGTGGCACGCTTCTACCCAGCTGTCCCTTGCAGGTGACCCAGAGGCACACAGCTGTCCCTGGCATGTCAGCATTATGAAGCTGCCCTGCCTGTTCTTCTCCATGGCCGCAGCAGCTTTAGAAGCAGCGTGAGGAGGCAGCTGCCTTCTGCTTGTAAAGTATAGGTAGGTGTCTATGTAGTCTGCCTCCTTGGCCTCCATAGGGCCGAGTGGAACGGGATCTACTGCTCACTTGGCAGCAGGCTTGGTACTTGGTGCAGACTATATAAAGTGTGACCTTGGATGCTGGTGACAACATGAGGGGGTGAGCCCCTAGAGGTGATGTTCCATCATCTGTTACACATTGGGAAACTGAGGCAGGGGTCAGTATAATGGTGGGAATGTTTCTGTGAGTGGCACACACCAAGAACACATCATTTTGACCCTCCACATAGGAATAGCCAACTGGAAGCTAAACTCCAGGAGGTCAAGTCCCTTGCCCTAGTTCTGACTAATTGCTCCAGGGTTGATCAGAGCCAGCCTAGCCTGGTTCAGTTTCAGGTCTAGCCTATCGGCTGGTGGTTCCTCTTAGAAAGTCTTAAGAAAGATGACTTATTTATTAGCTGATTTTTATCTTTCAAGGAAACTAACGAACAAGGGACATGGGTATGAAGAAAAAAATTTGTCCTGGCTAGTTTTATGTTAACTTGGCATAAGCTAGAGTCATCAGAGAGGAAGTAGCCTCATAAGGTCAGGCTGCAGGCAGATATATAGGGCACTTTCTTAATAAGTGATTGGGGCGCTGGGCGTGGTGGCGCACGCCTTTAATCCCAGCACTCAGGAGGCAGAGGCAGGTGGATCACTGTGAGTTCGAGGCCAGCCTGGTCTACAAAGTGAGTCCAGGACGACCAGAGCTGTTCCACAGAGAAACCCTGTCTCAAAAAACAAAATAAAACAAAACAAACAAAAAACAAAAGTGATTGGGGCCCAGCCCAGCCCATTGTTGGTGAGGTCAACTCTGAGCTCATGGTCCTGGGTTCTATAGGAAAGCAGGCCGAGCAAGCCATGGGAAGCAAGGCAGTAAGCAGCACCCTCCATGGCCTCTGCATCAGCTCCTGCCTCCAGGTTCCTGCCCTGCTTGAGTTCCTGTCCTGACTTCCTTCATTGATGACCTGTGAGGTGGAAGACATAAGTCAAATAAACCTTTTCCTCCCCAAGTCGTCTTTGGTCATAGTGTTCCATCACAGCAATAGTAACCCTAACAAAGACAGTGATTTAGCTTATAACAGGAGATACCAAAGGTCAGAAATGTATCAGTCTCATCTACCTGGATGAAGAGTCTTCTAGAAGCTTCCATTCCAAGTGCCTCCTGGCTCTCTGAAGTTCCCTGGGTGAGCAAACAGGTTGGTTTGGTGGTAGGCTGTTGGAGCCACTTCTTGTAGCCCAGGTCAGGTTTAATTTCAGATGTCTTTATCATTTTTGTATGTCCTGAGCCTGGGGACTCAGATCCGTGCCCATCAGTGGTTTCCACGCACGTGCTGAGAACTGAGCAGATGTGGTAACCAGGATCCCGTCCCAAACTTAGCCTGTGTTGACCCAGCAGGTGAGAAAGCAGCCACGTGGCTGCTCTGGCTATGCTTAGGCAGACTGAGGGCCTCTTCCTCTTCACTCGTAACTGCTGGGCTTTCCTTGGGGAGTCTGGGTGATCCCTTACTTCCGGGAGGAAGGGACACATTGCCTGTAGGAAGTGGAACATCAGGAAAAAGGACTTTGGAGGAGCTGAGTTTGGAGGCTGTGTGCAGTGTGTCAGTGGTTTAGGGGACTCAAGTGGGTCACCTTTCCACTGGACATGATGCCAAGAGCCACACAGGGCCACAGTGAGGCTCGGGCTTCAGTTAGGCAAGGCAGGTCTTCTATCTGTACTTTGGTTTCCTCTTCTATAGAACGGGTCCATTTAAGCTGTCGGTCTGCATTTGAGTGACGAGGACCATGGCTAGTGGCCCTTTCTCATGGTGGATACTTATCACGTGCCACCTGCAGTTGTCACCGCCAGGGTTATTACCATCACATACACCAGGAATGGACTTCCATGGTCCAGAGGGCTGTCCGGCTTGTGGAAAGGGAAGGAAGAGAGTAAGGCCCTGGGAGGGTGGGCAGTATGTTAAGAGGAGAGCTGGGAGGCCAAGGGGGTGCAACAGGTCGGATAAGCCCTGCCTACCGGGAGTGCACCTGTAGAAAAAAACAAAACAGCTAGCTCTGCCAGGGACCACTCCATTTCCTGTGAAGAAAGAAGTTGCAGATTTCCGCCCTCTTGTACAGGGTAGGATGGGACAGGCTGCTTAGGGTGTGATCCTCATGGGGAGGATGGTGGGTCTGCCTGTGCCCAGAGCCCAGTCTTTCTGCTGCCATCAGCCCCTGGTTGGAGTTTTCTGAGCTGCTTCGCTGAGGAGGCAGGTGTCCCCTGTATCTGGAACAATGTGGACCCGTTTCTTCTTTGTGCTGGACGAGTGGCAAAGGGTGTAGAGGCCCAAGACACCAGTGTGACATGTCACTTCCTTTTGGAAGCTACTACCCTCACTTTTGGAGTCTCTTCTTTTCTACCTCCTGTCCTAAGAAGGCAGGGACGTGTTCTTGCCCAGCCTCCGTTCTCTCAACTATGCATACTGGTCGTGGTAAGTGTCCTGCACTCTCAGGGAGCTGGGGAGGGGGTAGAAAGAAGGAAGAGGGTGAAGTCATGAATTGGATGCTGAGGATCAGACAGACTGAGGGTGTGGCCTCGGTGACCTTTCAGATCCAGGGCAGTGAGCTCATTGCTGTCTCAGTCTTGTCCCCTGCACTGTGAGGAAATAACCAACCCACTTTAGGTTCCCTGTGAGTGACGAGAGCTGGGCCTACCTACCCGGAATGCTATAGCTAGCTGCTCACCCAAAGTAGACATATTTATTTATCACATTTATTTATTTTAAGGTGTATGTGCGTGCACACACGCACCAGGGTGAGCAGTGGAGGTCAGGAGACACCCTGCGGGGGGAAGGGGGGGGGTCTGTTCTCTCTTTCTGCCATGTGGGTTCCCCAGAACTGCATTCAGGGCGCTGGGCTTAAGTGGCGAGCTTCCGTACCCACGGGGCCACCTGACAGGCCTTGCAATAAACATTAAGCTGATGTTTGATGTATGCTGAGTAAGCTTTGGGTTGAGCAATCCTATCTGTGCTTTTCCTTCATGAAGCCTGTGCACCCTGGGGTGGGGCTGACCAGCAGCTCAGGCGCCAGCATGGGCGGAGTCTCGCCTTTAAATTGGATGGACTTTGTCCCTAGGTTTCCAGGGAACTTGCTGTCCTGTGTCTCTCTCTTGGGCTGATGCGATAAGGCTCTTCAAGGCACACCATCCAGGGTGAACTGGGTGTTGGGCCCCAAGGGACCCTAGAGCACACACTTGGGGGGTGTGTCCCCTGAGCCTAGGAAAGCCTAGCTTGAAAGCTGTTCTGTCTTTGGGCTGCTTCTTGGATCAGATGAGTTTCACTAGACTGAGAAAGAATGTGTTCTGTTAAACAGAGTAGGGGAGGAGCGGCAAAGGGCAAGTTCATGAGCAAGAAAGCCATCTGGAGGTGATGCATGGGACACCTCCTGCAGCCTGGCGCCCAGACCCGTGCTAGCCTCTGCTGGCAAGTGCTGGTCTAGGTGTCTGGGCACTGGGAGGTCTCCTTGAGGAGATAGCTGAGGTCCCTGGCTCTCAGAAGTCCTTGGGGAGCAAGTGGGGGGTGTGGTGGTTTCTTTTTGTTTTTTCGAGACAGGGTTTCTCTGTGTAGGCTTGGCTGTCCTGGACTCACTTTATAGACCAGGCTGGCCTTGAACTCTCAGTGATCCACCTGCCTCTGACTCCCAAGTGCTGGGATTAAAGACGTGCGCCACCACCGCCCAACAGTGGGGCGGGTAGTGATTTCTATTGGGAGGTCTAAGCAGTGACAGAGCCTGCAGGGGTTGATAGCATCTTCGAGGCAGAACTGGGGCCCTAAGAAGAGGCTTCCCATGGGAGGGAGGCTTTATGTCTTGAGAATGTTTCTTAGACATTGGCCTGGCCTAGCTTCCTAACACTATAGGCCTCAGCAAGTGAGCCACCTCAGGCTGAGGCCAGGCTGGGTCGCTGCTCCAGGCCTCCTTCCAGAACTGTGAGCTGATACCCCGAGCTGCTTAGCATGGCCAGGTGGGCTCCTAGAGAGCGCCCTTCCCAGAGGACCCTGAGCCAGCTGGTAGCTTTCAGAAGCGACTATGGGACTCTGTCATTATTCCTTCAGGACCTGATGACACGGCTCCCTCTTAAGAAGTCCCGGCCATAAGTCGTCTTGTTACTGACAATCCTGGCTAGGCAGACTGGCCCTCCGAGGGTATCTGGGCCTTGGAACTAGTTAATCTAGAACCCCGTGGGTCTTGGGAGCTCAGGATGCCAGCTTTCCCCATGTGTCCTGACCCATATGAAACCACCAGGCTTGGGCCCTGGAAACTCCGTCAGTATAGGGCTTTACTGTTCCCTCAGCTGCTGTAGCCCGGCAGCCATATGGATGACCCCCTTTACTTGCCTGTCATCCTGTTCTGCTCCTGGGTGTGGGAGAGGAGGAGGGGGAAGCGGGGAGGGGGTGGTGTTCTGCTCCCACCTGCTTATCCCCATGGCGGCACCTGGGCCCCTCTGTGGCCTCTCATGTTTGATGTCTTCATGGGCCCTGGGTTTCAGTTTCCTTTCCGCCGTTCTCGGTTCACTCATTCCCACGCTCCATCCCTTTGTTCTCAGAGTGGGTGCATGGTAGGAGGGCAGATTCCAGGCTTGTACACGGGCCCCGAACCCCCTGATCCCTGCTCTGGGCCTCTGGGTGGACTTGACTCACTCAGAACTCAGTCTTGTGATAGCAGGAGGGAGGGGCTGATAAAAATCATGCAACAGACGCTGGCACAGAATGTGTCCTGTGCACGGTCCTAGTCACATGGTGTCCCTCACTTTGTCACGACCTTTCCTCCCTTGCTGTTCAGCTTCTATAAGAGAAGTGTTCTGGGGACTAGGATAAACGTCCTCTGGAGTATGGTGGACATGAACGGCTCCTGTGCCCATAAGTGGGCAGACATTTGTTCTTGTGTACCCTTGAACATCCAGCTCCTGAGGGTCCATACTCTGCCCATCACTTTGAGCTGCATGCTTCTTTTGGCGTGTATCAATCAAGTCACACATTTATTTATTTTGAAGTTGAATATTTGGCAGTCTCACTTGAAACCTCCTATGTATCCAAGACTGAATGACTCCCTCTTTTCTTCTCCCTCCCTCCCTCCCTCCCTCCCTCCCTCTTTTTTGGTGGGTGGGAAAGGGGCTCCCTGTGTGCAAGGGAAGCACTACCATTGAGCTACTGCCCCCAGCCCAGTAGTTATTCTTTTAGCATGTGTATGTGAAGCATATGTAGGGCCCTGACCAATATTATGAGCCCATTTTACAGACAGGGAAGCTGAGGCCAGGAGAAGTTAAGTCACCTACTTGCAGGGAAGCAAGGCCAAGATTTCATTCCAGCTTGGCTCCAGGAGAGGCTCTTAGGTCTAAGACAAGGCTGGTTTTCCCATGTCCGGTGTGTCTGCGTGCGTGTCGTGTTTTACGTGTGCGTGCTCTCGAGACCAGTCACATGGCCATGCCTGCAAGCACAGCTATGCATGTTTACCGGTGTGCATATGTGACAGCAGAGCCTTTTGTTTCCCAGGCCGTGGCTCTGCATCAAATGACTCATGCATAGGCCGGAGCGTACACCTGTGTCCATGTGTGTGTATCTTGTGCATGCTTCACCCTTTCCCTGGTCTCCAGAGTCCTGCCTAGTTTGCCCTTTGCTTTGGTGTTTACGCGTTGGGAAGTGACTCCAGTAGGCCTGGACTCTCCCACCCGACTTAACATTTCACACCCTCTTCCAGGCATTTGGACCACTTTTCCAGAGGCAGTCCTGACCCAACATCCTCATCTTTTATTTGTCTGCCCAGCACACATATCTGTTCCCTCTTCCGGGCCCTTCCTTGGCTTTGTAGATGGCCCTACATTGTATGGGGCCTGAAGGCTTCCCATGAGGCCACGGCAGGTACTTGATTACTGTCTCTTCCAGCTGTTGGCTACCAGCCGGCCCAGGCAGAGTCAGTCACCAGTGCAGTGTGTAGCAGCCGGGCCTGGCCCTGCCCAACCCAAGGCCTGCAGTTGCTCTTCTGGACTCTCGGATTCAAGCCTGGGCTTGTCAGCTGCTGAGGTGCTCCTATTTTGGCCCCATGTTGGAAGCATCTAGATTTCTCAGCTCTGGCCTCATCACAGCCCCAGCATACTATGGGCCGTCCCTGTCTCTGTGCCTTTGGGGTTAGGTGGGGGGCTGAGGGGTGGGGAGCAGCTTCTTCCTGACTCCCAGGGTGAAGTTGGCTCTTCATCG
Organism: Acomys russatus; assembly: GCF_903995435.1. NCBI lineage: Eukaryota > Metazoa > Chordata > Mammalia > Rodentia > Muridae > Acomys > Acomys russatus. The sequence continues at coordinate 41,721,691 of NC_067162.1, forward strand.
CTGCTTCAGATCCACTCTCTCCACCCTTTGCCCTCCCTGTGTCTGGGTCATTCCAGATCTACCTTGGGTTTCCTATAGTATCGATTTTCCACATGGCTCGTTTGGACAGAAGGCCACAGCAGCTGTGGTTTAACTTGGCTTTTGGTGAAATTTGGACCCTTTGTATTTTGGATTTTTTTTTTTCATTGCTAATTTTATACATAATGTAATTTGGTAATATTTATTCCTTATTACCTACTCTCTTATTTCCTTCCCCTCCCTGACCTCCTTTATTCTAATATGTCTCCCTTCTGCTTTCATGATGTGTACATACGTGTGTGTGTGTGTGTGTGTGTGTGTGTGTGTGTCTTGCTGTTTGCATAAACATGGGTGTGGGGTTATTTACCGAGCACTTACTAGTGGCTGCATTGCTAAAGAAAACAGCTCTTTCTCCCCCATCATTTTTTTGTCAGTAGTTCAGGAGGGGAGATGGGATCCTGTGGTGGTGGAATGTTGACAGGCCCCAATCTTGTGCTAGCTGAATGTGGGTGACCAGAGCTGCCATGAGTTTGCGAGAGCAAGAATTTGAGCCGTCTATACCTCCCCACTCCATCCCTCACTTTCTCATCTCCCTCCTTCCCCTTGCTTTCCCAGTGCCAAGTCCCAGGCACCTGCTTTTTTTTTGACGGCACCGTGAATTGAACTGACAGGAAAACCCCAAGGATATTGCTGGCTTGCTTAGGTGTTCTCTGCCAAAAATGTTTAAAAAAGTTAAAGGTTTTTTTTTTTTTTTTTTCTGAGCAAATCTAGTGGTTATCCTTTGGAAAATAAGCAAAGGCCGACCACTTCCTGGAGCCCCGTGCCTGGACCTACCAAGAACCCGAGACTCTAGCAGGCACCCCCCCCCCCCCCCAGTTTTCCTGGAGAACACAGCCGCTTGTGTTGGTGAAATTCCACCAGCCCATGGGGATGGGCTTGGGGGGGGGGGATTTCATTTTAGTCTCATCTTGCAAAGGACCTTCTGAGATCGAGTAATTTGGCAGGAATCAAAACGGAGAATTCGGGGTTGTGACACAGGCAGGGCAGGCGGGTGCTCTTCCTATTTTGGGGCTGGTTCATATGAGTTTGCTTGCACCATGATGCCTCAGGGGGACTCTAAGCCCTCCTTTGAGCCAGCCGCTCTTGGCCCTAGGGGGAGCATTGCCAAGTACCCTAGCTACATAACTGCTCTGGCCTCTTTGCTCTTCCTGCTTGACTCGTGTCCCACATTCCTGAAGGGGACAGAGAAGGCTGAAGCTGGCTGCTGTCTGTTATTCTGAAAGGTGTGGGGTGGTGGTGGCGGCAGGGGGTGGGCAGCTGTGTAGTGGGTATGAGACCCTGGTCTTGAAGTCCTATGGGGGAATCTGGTTCTGCACCAAGGTTACCATTTTCTTACCTCTCTAAAGGAGGAGGTAGGACCTGTCCTGGCTGAAGGACTTGACTGAGCTGAGCAAACACCCACCTGGGATTCCTGTCATCTGTCTGTCTTGCTCAGAGGTGGCCAAGCTGGAGTTCAGACCAAGGAAGCTGGCCCACCAGTCTGGGCTATGCTCACCAAGCCACACTGCCTTGCTAGGTGGTGTTGTAAGAGGGAGATAGAGGATCCTTGGTTCTGCTTTGACTGGGGCAATCCCAGTTTCTGCTCGCCATCTTGGTAAACTGGTCATCCAAGTTGCATCCCATTCCATCTTCAGGGCGTCCCATCTTCAGTTCCCAGATTCTGTGTTTAGAATGATCTCAGGCACATCATGACACCCGATGAGTCCCTTGAGGTATGGAGGGGAGGGTGACATGGTCTCAAAAGCTCACCTGGAATGGAGGTATTCATTCACTCTTGGGAGGTCCTTGGGCATTCACCCACACTAGGATTTGTGGGGAGACAGCAGACAGAGCCAGCGGCTCTGGGAAGAGCCATTGCAACAGAGGCCCGCCCTACTAAGAAATTCAAAGTATGGTTCCCCTTGCTTTGTTTGGCAAATCACTACACTGTGGCCATTGATGGCTTCTTGTTTGAATTGGGGGGGGGGGAGGGGAGGGAGAAAGGGAGAGGGAAAGAGAGAGAGGGGCAGAGAAGAAAAGGGTCTTTGGTGTGTGAGGTTTTTTACTGTGTTTATTCTTGAACAGGCCTTGAGGCAGGGCTGTCTCCAGGGCGTGGAGCCATTTCTCTTCCTAGGTGCCTGTTCATTGGCACATTCGATAATGTCCCCTGCACTGTCTCTGGCCTTGCACGTTTGTGGGGTGTCACCATTTTCCCTGGAAGCGATAAGCACGGGAGAGTTTCTCTGAGCTCCTGTTTGTACTGCCCACAGACCTGCTATGGACAGAGGCTGAGACGTCCCCTGTGCAAAATTGTAATCTCACACCTTACAAAATCTTTAAGTCACAGGAAAATCAGGTAATTGGGCATCCCGTCCTGGAAAGAACCTCTCCAGGTTACCAGGTGCCTATAAGTGTCTCACTTAGCTAGACCCAACTTTATTTTCTTCTTCCGCAAAGTGGCTCCCATGACACGTCATGGTGAAGCACCCTAATTTTATGAACAGGGCCTGGCCTCAGGCCTCTTGCCAGTGGCAGCGAGCATGGCTTTGTAATGCTGTGAGAAATGAGTCTGAGGTCACGAAGAGAGAGACCACCGTCTCACATCCCAACAAGACGAACTTTGCCTCTCGATCAAGAGGTGGCTGCGCTTGGGGAGAAGAACCTACGCGCAGAGGCAGGAAACGCATTTGGTTTTTATTCTCACTAATGTGGTGGCTGTGTCTTTCCCCTATTGGCTGGGGGCCGACCTCGCTGTTTTCTTCAGTTGGCTAGTCTGGAAAGAATTGGTGTACAGGAAATGGAGGAAGAGGAAAGGAAGGTCCTTGCTCCAAGGAGGGAAGAGTTGGTGCTTTAGGCCATCAAATTCCTAAAATTAGAGGGGGGGGGGGCTTCGGGTGAACAAAAGTTAAACCGGGTGGGGAGGGTTAAAATACTTCACAGGGTGAGGGAGATAATAAAGATTCTAATTTATTTTCCTAAACACCAAGTTTGTTGCTGTTGTTGTTTTTGGAGACAGGGTCTCACTATGTCATGGAGCTCGCTCTTTCTATTCCAGAACTCACCATGTAGACCTGACTGGCCTCAAACTCACTGAGATTCACCTCTGCCTCCCAAGTGCTGGGGATTAAACCACTACGCCTGGCTCTAAACACAAATTCTGTAGTCTTCGAAAGAAAAGACTCACTTGGTATTTCTTCCAATGCTGGCAGACCGTCTTGAGGTTTTTCTCTTGTGGCACTAGGCAGTAGGTGTTACTTCTGGTCTCTGTGGACCACGGGGCAGTGGCCCTGCCATACGTCACTCCTCTTTAGATGTGGCTCTGGCTGTTGTTTCAATGGGTGCGTGGAAATGAATTCTTAACCTCTGTCTCCCACCTTAGTCTCTGAGGAGGTTGCCTGAAGTCTGTGATCCCAACTCAGATGACCAAGCCAGACACTAGGCTTGTCCTGTGACATGGGGGTCACCTGGACAGGACGAGAGCAAACAGCTCACATTTACTGAGCGTGTCTCCAGTGTGGGATGTACTCTAAATCCTCACTGGACGGATCTATGTGAGTTCAAGGTCAGCCTGGTCTGTAAAGTAAGTACAGAACAGCCAAGGTTACAAAGAGAAACCCTATCTCAACCCCCCAAAATCTTACTTTTTACAAACTGGTTGTAGAACCTGAGAAAGATAGGGTCAGTTACTTCCTCTGTGTCAGAAGAGGTGTGCTGCAGCCTCAGCTTGCCTCAGTTGCCCTCCTGACCTGGCAGCTCCTGCCTGACATCCCCAGTGGACTTGCAAACTGCTTGCTAACAGTCTGTGAAGAAGCAAGTACAGGAAGCAGAAGGAAGGGTATAGAACCTTCTAGCAACTTGACATCACAGTGATGTTTTCCACGGTGGGGTTAGAAATAGCACAAAATCCTGGGTTTTCCTGCCACACCTCCCACCAGGCTTGAGAACGCCCCGGTACCTGCTAGTCAGGTTGGGTCCCCACTGCAGTGACAGAGGTCCAGGGCACGCTACGGAAGGCTCTGATCATCTGATCTCCCGGGGCACATTGTTAAGCTCTCTTGGAGCACGCCTGTACACATCCTGGGCCACTGAACTTGGCCTACTAGTGAGGCTTACAAGTCCTCACCTGCTCTGGCCAAGGCACGTCATGTGGCTGCACCTGTAATTCAGAGGGCCCTGTAGGGAGGGGGGTTAGGGGCGGGGAGAAAGGCTGAGCCTGTTGGGAGGGCAGCTATACTGTTGCGGTTTTGCCTTCAGGTCCCTAGGCCTCTGGGCTTCCTATACCTGGACAGCTGCTGGGTCCACATGCCATTCATTTCCCTGTTGGTTTCAGAAGGCGGCAGGGCCCAGGCTGCAGGCTTCCTTGGCTGGGGCTTCTGCTGCCCACGTTGGAGGAGTTAATGCTTTCTGTATTCCCCTCCCCTTAGGCCCTGGGAAGGAAGGCTTTGGGAACAGTGTCAGAAAATTGTGAGGTTTTAATTAAGACCCGTTTCCCTCCTGCACTCCTGGTCTCTCTTTGCTGAAACACGTCTGATTTGAGTCAGGGGTTAAGACTGTCGATGTCGCTGCTGGGGTGCTTTGTAAGTGTTGGTCACCCCATTGTCTCCTTCATTGCCCCCCCCTGCCCCCGCCGACAACTTGAGCAGGTGGGGCTGCTTTTAGCCCCATTTATGGAAGAAACTCAAAATAGCACTAATTTGTATGAGGCACAGAGAAGTTAAGGAAGTTTTCTGTGTGCTGCACAGCTGCAACTGGCCTATCTGGGATTAGATCTAGGGTTTGCGTGTGGAACCGGTCCACGGCACTTACTGAATTAGGTTGTGGGAGTCATCACAAAAAAGGGATTTGAGAAACATTTTCCACCCTTCAGAGAAAGCCCGGGAAGATCTTGACCTCCGTTTCTTGAGAAGTGGAACTTGGCTCTGTTACCTTTGGCTATTTCGTTATATAGTGAGATCTGATCCTTTTACTGAGTTTATTGGCCTTTTAAAAAAAAAAAAGCAGCAAAACAGAACTGGCCTCGTATCATGGAAGGACGATTGGAAAGCGGAAGTCAGCTCCGGGGATAGTTTAGGAGGCGGAGGCAAAGGTCTTCCTTATGGAAACCTCAAGCTGAAGTGGGTTCCTGAACGTTCCCTGAAGAAAGGACATTTGTCCTGCTTCAGATTTCTGGGAATCCTGTACACCCTTCCTCTGAACATGTCAAAGAAGACCCCAAACTCCTCTTAAACTGGGGTGCTTGCTGCTGGTAGGGAGATAGCAGTTGGCGGTACCCGAGTTTAGTCTGCTCTGTCTTTTTTCATGTGTACATTTGACCTGCCCACCCAGAGGACAAAGGTTGAGTGATTTAACTAATATGTAATTTAAAACATGGCTCAGAGACCTGGCAGGAGCAGTTTTTTTTTGCTTCCTATGAGGTGGAAAGGTGACTGAGTTCAACTGGCCCGCAATTCAGAACGTGAAGCCCTTTTCTGGCCGCATTTACTTTAGAAGATTTGGTCAAGGAGCAAAGGTTAAACCTTTTAAAGCAGGGAGCCGTTTAAAATATTATTCTGCTATTAAAGTAGGCACAGATTTGGAGTGGAATGTGAAATTCACAAGGCTTATAAGATTAAATGTGAGGCCCGAATGGAGTTCTTGGCTGGGTAGCTGTGCGGTACTTTTCTCTGCTCTGTGTTGGGGTTTTGGGCGTGGGGGTGCTCAGTGGGGCTACAGTGCCAGACTCTTCTGCTGATTGTGTGCGTGCGTATGTGTGCATCTATGTGTGTGTTCATGCACATGCATGTTTTGTGATTGTATGTAGACTGGTGGTCGATGTTGAGTATCCCCACCATAAAGTTTGGAGACAGGGTTTCTTCCTAAACCTGGTAGAGCTCACTGCTTCTATTTTCAGAAACACGCATGTGCTGACGTCCCTGGCGTGGGTACTGGGCATCTGAAACCCAGGTCCTCGTGCCTGCACAGCACACACTTCAGTAACTGAACTACAAGTGACAGGCCTTTTTACCCTGTGGCCTATCCACCTGTCCTCTTCTCACAGAGGACAGAAGAGCTCATCCGCTGGCCTCTCCTACTAAGATAGCCTAGTCTTAGTGCACAGGAGCAAATGCATACAAGCTCTATTTCTTTTTCATACTTGTTTAAACAAATGATGGAATTGTATACACACGTCCCGGGCTGTTTTTAGTCTAAACAATAACAATGGGATGTTGCCGGCTTCTCTGCGGCTGCGGACTCTTCCTTGGAGGAATTTATCTAAACATTTTCCTGCAGATGGATGTGTTTCCATCTGCTCTTTCAAGTGGCTGTCCTCTGTGCATCCCAGAGACAAATGCATGGCCATCCCCAGGGTTAAAGTCTCAGAAGTGGGGCAGCCTGGTCAAAGAGAATAGTGACAGTAAGGATAGGTGTTTCCAATCCTCTGTTGACCTTTGGCATCATTGACTGCTCTGGCCTGATTCTTGGAATGCTGCGGAGTGATCAGATTTTGCTAGCGGGACCTAAGCAGGTGCCAAGGTGGGGGATCTGTCTCCCATCCCATGGCCTTTTCTGGAATGCGCTTAGTCAAAACCCGGGCGCCAGCCTGGGATATGCTGAGGAGGGCAGGTTAAGCCAAGCCACCTCACTTAGAAGCGGGGACTTGTCGTTTGTGTGTGTGGAATGTGGATGCCCCTTTGTGCCGGGTAGTGGCCTCCACTGCCAGCAAAGAATTGCTGAGTGCAGCCCAGGCCCCCTCTGAAGTGGAGACTTTCAGGACAGGAAGGAACCATTTTATGAAAAGCCCATTCTTTAAGGATAATGCCCCAAGTCCCCATGAAGAGCTTATGCGCGGTGATGCTAACTGCCACCTCCGTGACCAGTCTTCCTATTGCATTCTCAACGGATGTCACTCATACTGCAGTGGGCGTTTGCTAGCCCTCCTCCATAGCTGGGCAGATGAGTGGAGAGAAGTTTCTGAATAAGGCAGTGTGCCGTACCTCTCCCCTCAACCCTACCCCAAAGAGTGATGATGGTTTGGACATCACACGGGCACTTTAACTTGGGTCTTTGTCCTTTCTGTATCACCCTGCCTCCGACACTCTTGACTTTAGAATTTTTTATTCAGTTGAAAAAACAATGACCTCCTTCCCCCGACCCCGTGCCTGGCAGCGGGTCGACATTCACAGAGCCATGCTCTCGTGGCCCCTCTCCGGCCGTCTTTCTGTACCTTCCATTCATCCTGAAAAGCTTCGGGCAGTGAGGCCACATAAACAGAGCCATGCTTCACAGATGGCTTAGGGACTCAGAATCCTGCCTGGGGCCCAGGAGTCCTGCCTGGACCACCCAAGGCTTGGCCCCGTGTCTCTTGGGAAACCCTCTATCCCAGCTGTACATGTCTGGGCCCTGTCACAGTGCTGTTTTCCTGTGTTTCCTGAGCAGTTAGAGGTGACAGCTGGCTGCCCTGGAGGGCTGGAGCAGGAAGTAGGAGGAATGGGGCTTCCAGACCAAATCAGTTTGGTTGCCAAATGGAGCCTCATTTTCAGATCACTTGGCATTGGAGTTTGAGACGAAGGTGTTTTTCTTCTATCTCGGATGGGGCATTTGGCAAAAGCCGCACTGACTTTGGCTTTGACTGTACGCTGTCTAAGTGCCTTAATGGGGCATTGGCCAATGTCCTCAGCAATTCCTTCACCACTCTGCTATGACCTCTGGTTCTCAAGGTCTGATGGAAGCTTTTTACATCTTTCCAAGGGCTCAACGGAGGAACCTTTGTGTCCTTGGGCAGAAAACCACAGTATATCAGAGTGGCATTGTCCAGGTGGTCCCTATGATTGATCTCTTCTTCACTGAAGATGGTGATGCCAACGACATCACTTGACTGTTGGGTATCTGCAGTTAAGCTTAGTCCAGTGTGCTTGGATGGTTTTATTAACCCTCAGGACAGTCCCTTGGAGGGACTTTTGGACATAAGTTCCACTTATTAGTAAACTAAGGCTTAGCAGCTGGCAGGACATCCTTGATGTCACAGAAGGAGACACAGAAATAAGCCAGGATTTAAACCTTGGATCCTACCACCATCTTTTCAGGTATTTTGTTGGGACAGCTGTACATAGAGTTCTCTCTAATTTAAAAAAAAAAAAAAAAGTGCAACTCTTCATTTGGGGAAGGGTGCTGAGACTGACAGGAATAAAATAGCCCCTTCGCCCACATACCAATTAGCTGCACCAGCAGTTAACTCATTCATGACCTGTCTTGAGGCAGAGTTAATGCTTGGACACCTCTCTGTCCCAGCTGCTGAATTAGAGGTCGTTTAAGTGATGTTCTCCAAAAGTGTAGGTGTGTGTGTGTGTGTGTGTGTGTGTGTGTGTGTGTACACATTATCATGCATGTGCATGTGTTTGTGCAGGTGTACACCTGACTAGAGGTTGAACTTAGGTCATCAGACTTGATGGTATGTGTTCTTACAGGCTGAGCCATTTCATCAGCCTCCTCCATGTTAGTTTTTTTGAGACAGGGTCTTTTGGAGAATCTTCAGCTAACCAATTCAGCTAGACCAGCAGGCCAGTGAGCCCAAGGCATCTTCCTTTCTCCGCCTCCTCAGTGCTGGCGATTACCAGCACTCACTGCCACATCTGGCTTTTTACATGCGTGCTGGGGATTTGAACTCAGTTCCTTGTGCTTGTGTGGCCAACACTTTACAGAATGAGCCTTCTCTCAGCTCAGGTTTTTTCAATTTATTTTTATTTTTTGAGATAGAGTTTCACATAGCCCTAACATCTTGGAATCCATTATATAGACACGATGGGTCTCAGATTCACAGAGATTCTCCTGCCTCTGTCTCCCTCATGCTGGGATTAAAGGTGTGAGCCACCACACCTGGCCCAGGTTCTTTTTTTCTTTTTTCTTTTTTATTATTTTTCTTTTTTTACATATACATTTATCTTATTACATGAATACAGTAAACTACCTACAGCAATAAGAACCATGAAACAATCAGGAATTATATAAATGTTATATTCATAGTGTTTTGGCTATTGTATTTGGCAACCTTGAAGAAAACATAGTTCCTGTATTAGTGCATCTAAAATTTTGAATGTCAATCAATGTCTGTCATATCTCATCTTCATCAACTTAAAACATCTATCTAGGCCTAAGCACATCTTAACCCCTAAACAGCTAAGCTTAATTGTAAAACTAAACTATATGGTCTTCAACCCCATTGGAGATTTGAGAAGGAATAAAGTTAATTATCTGAGTAGACAGGAAGTGCAGGTTAGTAGCTTCTAAGATGAGAAGATGACAGGGACAGTTTGCTACCTGAACAGTCACCCAAAACTTTCTATAACGTTGGAGCATCATCTTCAGCCTTCTGGCCCAGTATATCTGACAGACATATTTGTGAGGTAAGAACTATTGAGGACTTATGCTGTTTAAGCAGAGTTTTGCCGTCGACTCTGCCTGCATCCAAGCTTGCCCATTTTGAGGCAGAATTCTGTCTGTGGCAGAAACTAGGACATTTTGCCCAGTGGCTGGTTTGCCACATTTGAAGCCATCTCCATAAGGAGGTTCTTTGATGTTCATCATTGAGGTAGGCTGGGTGTTGCCAGGAGTTATCTTGCCTTGTTGTCAAAGAGTCTTTAAAATAATAAAAGTATCTTTAAATGCTGTATTCTGTAGGTCTCTGAGGTTTTTGAAGGCCCTATCTAACTATTTTACCTTATCTATCTATAGAATCATAGCTATCTCTTAAGCCTAGGATGTATATTTTTGTGATAAAAATAGACTAGTAATTGACATGACCATGACTTGATCAACTACCAATTAGCTTGTATCACTTAATTATCCTAAGCAGCCTGCAGTAGCACTTTTAAAGTATTAGAAGCAAACCTCGTATTATATTCTAATTGGGTTGTATGGCTACAATACTTCATATTAAAGTAGACATAATGAGTGTGAAGAATGATCTTCAACTTGAATTCTATACCGATGTATCAAAATTAAACTTATTTTCTATTCCGGATTCTTTAAAGAGGCAAACAGATCGTCATTTTCTGTTGTAAAAAGCCCAGGCAATGTTTTCCACCACGGATTTGTTCAGATGAGAGTTCAGACACGGTGGTCCCTGCGTGTGTTGCTTGGTAAGTCTCTAGAGGACTTTAAATTATCTTTTCAAGCCAGGCTTCCATCCTGCATAGTTTTCCATATGGAGTCTTGGCTGATCCCTTCTTCACAGTGTCATTAAGGAATCCCTTTGAGCCTTATATTTCCTGTGAATGTCTGGTTCTCAACCTGTGCTCTGCTGCCCCACAGTCCCCAGCCCCATGTGGCCTGTGAGCCCAGGAAATGTGGGTGGTCCTCACAGAAATGTGTCAGCACATCAAATGGACATCAGATTTTTATAGATTTTTGTATAGAAAAAAAAGAAAAAACCTAAACTATCTTAATGGGCTGTTTTGTTTTGTGTTTTTTAAATCTCGATTACGTGTTGGGATGATAGCATGTTGGCTATATTGGTTTTTTTTTTTTTTTAATATGTGCTATTATTACTGGCTTCACTTTGTTAAAGATATAGCTGCTGGAGGCTGAGGAGATGGTAGTCCAGTTGTCTGCTCTGTTGGCATGAGGACCTGAATTCCGAGTGTTCAGCACCCAGAGAAAAGTTGGGCGTGAGGAGATAGGGCTGGAATCCTTGGCGCTTCCTGGCCATTTGCTTTTTGTCAAATGAATGACCCAGTTCAGTGAGTGAGAGACCTTGTCTCAAAAAGGTAGCAATAGCGGAAGACACCAGTCATTTACCCTCTGGCCTCTGTGTAAGTGCACAATGTGTTAATATATGAACGCCCCCCCCCCCACCCCCACACACACACTCAAAGAATGTGGCTGCCACACAGAATTTAAACTCTTACAACTCATGTTGTATCTCCATTGGAGACTGCTCACCTGGAACCTCGATTAATTTGTGTTTACGATGTTAGCCTCGAACCTTCGCAGGAGTCAAGTTTCACTTCCTGTTGCCTCATTCCAGGGTCCCTCGTGATTGGCGACTCTTTGGGTATGGCTGGTGACCCCCATCTTTTGGCCACTTTCCCGTCGGTTCTTCTGCTAGAGTTTTGGTGGTCGTCAGCAGGGCATTGGTGCATTGTGGAACATGGTGGATACTGAGCCTGCGTCAGGATTAGGCAGACTGGCCTCACCTCAAGCTTGCCTTATCTAGGTCCCTGGGTGTTCTCATGCTCGGCCTAGACAGTAAAGACATCAAGGAGGCCCCTTCCTTTCCTTGTACAGCAAGGGTTAGCATCTCCAGCTGAGTTGGTAGGGCCTTCCAGTTTTCATGCTGTCAGAATGGATCTGGGGATTTGTGTATACTGAGTTCTAGCCTGTTTAAGGTAAACTGCCTCAGGACTGGGTTGTTTTTTGGCCAAACGGATCCTTACTGTTTCTGTCTGATTCTCTTTCCTTGCGCTTTTCTCTACGTAGCTGGTTGGGGATTTTGTGGATGGAGTTCTGTTTGCTTTGTTTTCAGTGGGTGCATAATAACTGTGCATACTTATGGAGTACACTGTGAGGCTTTCGTGTGTGTGTGTGTGTGTGTGTGTGTGTGTGTGTGTGTGTGTGTGTGTGTGTGTGTGAAGTTTAAGCTAGGGTAATAGGCACACCCATTCCCTTCACCATGTGCAGTGTCCTAGGGGGCAAGCAAAGCCCTCCACGTGGAGACTGTCCGCATTCACCGTTGTCCATAGGCCCCAGGATCCAGGGCCTTCTCTCCAGGAGGATATTTGTAGGTGCCACCAGCCCTCAAGCCTCATGGCCAGTTCTCAGGGACAGGATCCTGTAGAGGAGGCAGGCCAAATCAGCTGGCCTGAGCCCCACAGCTAGTAGGTGTTCCGGAAACAGCTGTCGTCTGAAAGATGATCTGTCCCACCACCTGGCCGGATTGGATGCCTCTCCACCCTGAGACTCTCCAGGGAGGTTAGCGCCACACTGGGCTGGTCTTTGATCCTCTGCTGCCACAACTGGACCGCCACCTCGGGGTGTCACGCAGCATACACCGACCGGGGGAGGAGAGCTTCTCATCCATGGCGGTGCAGTGGTGCGGGGGCTCTCCTGTTGGCTGCTCCCTAGAGAGGAGCGGCCTCCATTTCCAGGCTGAGCTGTTCTGCAGGCCTGCAGTCGTTTTCTGACTGCTGGGACTTTGTGGTGTGGTTTCCAGCAGTCTAATCCTCCAGGGCTGGTCTGTCCTTTCCTGCCATGCAGCCTTTGCTCTGCTGTGTTTGCCACAGCATCACCTTTACAATGCCTCGGACTGGCTGGCTGTTCTCAGCTCCGCTGGCTGGCTGTTCTCAGCTCCGCTGGCCGGCACCATCACGGGACTGGGGAAAGACTCTGTCTTCTGGTCCCAGAAGAGACAGACAGGCATTTCTGTTGTAGCTACTGCTGCTAGTTTAAAAACAGCAACAAACAAACACCCAAAGCCCGTGCAGCCAGCCTGCTCAGTGTTCTGAGAAGGTCCACCTCCAAAGTAACTATGTTTATGGAGACTGACTTCACTCGAGTACTAGAGACAAGGCTAGAATCCGGCGACACTTCCGCGCTATTTGAGGAATGGATTTCTGCTCAGTACTGTGGTGAGGCCAACAGGTGTTCCGCCTTGTGCACTTGGAGCTGAGGGGTGGCATGGAGGAGGGAGCCTTGGGTAACTTGCCTGGAGGGGTGCACATGCCCATTGCCAGAGGATCAGGGCGCATCGAGCTTCTAGGATGTAAGGGGCCATTCAGCCTGAGGTAGCAAGGCAGCATGCAGACTGACTTTGGGGTAGGGGCACGGAGGAGGGAGGGGGCTGTGTAGTTCTAGAAGCAGGCTATTCACAGCAAGTGCTACTCATTGGCCTGCTGTCCCAGGACAGATGGCTCGGTCTGGGTGAAGGCTCATTTCTTTAACCAGGGCTTTTGTGAGGACACTAGGTGAAGGCCCCTGTGGAGCTCTGGCATGGCTCCGCACACAACCCTCATGCTGCAGGACTGTGATTAACCAGTGGCAGGCTCCACGCTGTGAGTTCATAGGCAGGAGACACATTACTCTATACAGCTTTTCGGCCTTTGCGGACTTCTTGGGAAGATCAAGGATCAATGTCGCAAAGTCCTTAGGAGAGTGCCTGCCCATGGATGGTGGCCACTAATGGTCTCAGTGTCACTGATGCTCACACCTGTCAGCTTAAGTACCACAGGCCCTTTGCCCCAGGGATAAACTTCAGGGAACAGCATCCCAGGTCATTCTTGCTTGAGTATCTGCTGTGTGTCCCAACAGCCATGGGCGGACCACACAGCCTTCCTTCTGTTTTCCAGTGTGGCCTGAGATTGGGGTGTACCCCAGGGTCTCCTGGCTGATTCCTTAACAGAACCTTGACGTCCCAAGATGCTCAGCCTTTTCCTTTGAGCCCATCTGCCTCCTGCCACTGAGGCAGAAGCGAAGGAAACTTAGGGGAACCAGTGTCTCCCTTGAATCCAGCTGGAGGCAGAGTGAGGGGTGAAGCTGGACGGATAAAGGGAGCCCAAATTCTTCCTCTGCGCTGGAAGGCCTCATGGTGACCTGGATCTCTTCATTGAGAGGGCCTACTTGGTGGCAACACAGGGTTTGCGTTGGCTCCAGCGAGTAGCTGTTTTAAGAGATGAACTATGGGCTTGCAGCTGAATGCTGTGAGTACAGGGCCTAGTTGGAGATGTGTGAGCATATGCGGGATAGTTCATCAGTCTGAAGGCAAGTAGCCTGAAAGCTAGTCTCAGAAGATGATAGAAGGGTGTGTGTGTGTGTGTGTGTGTGTGTGTGTGTGTGTGAGTGTGTGTATGTGTGTGTGTGTGTGTTTGTTTGAAATGAAGCCCACCTAAAACCTTTAATTCTCCCGTTCTCCATTGTGTGTGTGATCCACCAGGCAGTATTGTTGTCCTGGAGATCAGTGGACAGCTAGCTACCCTTGGGTCTGTTTCATGTTCTTCCTCCAATTGCCCCTTGTAGCCCAGGCTGGCCAGTGACGTGTGGGTCCAGGTACATGTGCTGCTGGCTTTTCATCCTGAGCAAGCAGGAAACTTGAAAAGTCTCAGAAAGCCTCAGCAGCAGCCCAGCCACTCATGGGCTCCCTCCCTGAAGCCTGGTCTTCTGCTGGTTTCCCGGGCCCTACGCCCAGTATCACTCCTTCTCTGGGTCTCTCCAGTATAGAAGTGTGGGCAGCGTCTGCTTGCCTCTCATCTCTGGGTTTTTTCAGTGTCTCCCTTTTCGCTTCCAGTGACTTCTGTTCCCAACATAACCACTTCCCAGAGTTAATGTCCAACAGTTTAGAATCCTGATTGCCTGGCTAGACCCGGGTTGACCCAGCCATTGAACGCACCATGGCTGGCTTTTGCGTAGTAGATTGTCACCTGACTCCAGCTGGGCCACCTGTTCTTTTAACCTTTGCCGCTTTGCCACGCATGGAGACGCCTGGAAGTTCTTGCCGACTTGCTGACGTGGCCTTTCCTTGCAGCCTGGCTTACGTCTCAGGTGGGTGTCTCATTCTCGACGTTCTTGGGCTCCCTCGGATGGTACAAATCAAGATTGTGTCTCCTCACCGTCCTACCTCTGGCTATGCAGTGCCCTCCCCAGGGTGCTGGACTTTCTCTGCCCAGATGAGCTGCTTTGTTCCCCTGTTGTTCTCTGCAGGCCATATTATGTCCCAGGCCTAGAGTCCCTCACTCTGCCACCTCTCCAACATGCTAACGCTCTGTTCTCTCTTGGCTAGGGCCTTTTATCTATGCCCTGGCTCCTCTTGGGTCCCAGCTATGATTTGTCCCTCTCTGGCTTGATGGCTTCTTGCGTTGTTTTCAAGTAAGTTCCATGGAGGCAGAGCCAGGGCAGACTTGCTCACTGATGACACAGCTGTGACTGAGTGCCTGGCCTTAGGTATTAGAGCTTCTGAGCGTCTTCTGAGAAGAATCCCTGTGTGTGGCCAGAGAGGTATGCCCAAGGATGCTTACAGTAATTGAAGGAGCAGATAAGAGCATTTCCTGTTAATACACAAACTTAGGTTTAGTTCCCAGTACCTACATGGTGCCTCACAGTCATCTGTAATCCAGGGCTCTGATGCCTCTTCTGACATCTGTGAGTTCCTACATGCATGTGGTACACATACACACACACACACACACACACACACACACACACACATGCAATTATGCACACAGCTAAGAAATGTTATTTATGTGCACACACATACACACACACACACACACACACACACACACATTAAAAACCAACACTTGAAACACAACAGGAAAGGAAATAGTAGTTAGGGCTGTTATTAATGAAAACCCAAGGACGTACAAGTATAGTGTGACAGCTATGACATGTATCATGCCAGTCTCTGGATAGGTCCCCAAGACCTGCCATTCTTTAAGACTCATTATTATACAAAGGTGTTGAACAGAGGTATAGGACAGGTCTATAAATGTCTTTTAAAAAAAAAAAAAAAACAAAACAACTTAAGAGAACACCTTGTGCCGGCAAGTGGGGTAATCACTGGGGAGAAAATGGGGAGAGAACAGGGCACTTGGGGCTTTTTACCCATTCCTGTTCCTGTTTCTGTGCCACTTGGATTTTACTGACAGCTGTCACATTTGCTGTAATTGCCCAATAGATTACAAGCTGCTAGGGGAAAGCAAAAAAGACCTTGGAGTCTCCCTTGGCTGCCCTAGGGAGACAGAAAGAGCATCTCCCCCGTAACGCCAGGGCAGTGGTGACTCTCTGAGGCATTGGTCGGAAATGATCCCATCTCATGGGAATGCCAGTTTTGGAGCTCCAAGTCTCTCCAGAGGCTTGGAAGAAAGACGTAGCCATGGCACAAAGTTGGCAGTGGTGTGAGACGTCTATTTCAGGGTTGACCTCCTGCCCTGGCCACTGGAACCTTTTATTGGTGGAGGATTTTCTAGGAAAACGAACATGGGTGGAAGTGTGGAATTTCTTTGTAGGTAAAGTGAATGCCAGGGGTCCCGTTGTGCCAGTGTGGTTGACTGTGCGCACACACACATGTGTTGGAAGTGAAAGGGGCAGGGCTAGTGCCTATTGGAAGACATGACCTAGTCTTTGGAAGGCCAGAGTCAGGAAGGTGCTATTTCTTGCATCCGCTTTGAACTGTCTATGGGCAAAGCCCGTGGATTATCTTATCCCCACATCTCCTCTCTCAGATCTGAAGACAGAAGAGCACAGCGTGTCTGTTTGTCATCGTTTTGAAATCATGACCCACCATTTGCCAAGGATCAGCTGACCTGTGTGTGTGTGTGTGTGTGTGTGTGTGTGTGTGTGTGTGTGTGTGTGTGAGCTTGCTAACATGCAGAGCTGGGAAGTAGGAAGTGTTGGGGTGGTGAATGATGACCAGGGCCTTCCAGGGTGGGGTGTGTGTGTGGAATCATTTTATGTCCTGACCTTCTTGGGAACCGACTGCAGGCTTAGGAGGAGCTGGTCTCCAAAGTCCCTCTGGGACCCAGGCTGGACTACAGCTTGGCAAAGACACTGCGCAGACAAGGGAAGGAACAGGTAGAAAATGGCGCCCAGGCCACTGGGTGCTTGGCCATAAAGGTGAGTTTGCAAACCCCACAGTCACAGTTTTGTGAGCGTCTCTCTCCTACTCCATCCCTAGGGAGTGTCGGCCAACAGGACTAAGGCAGATGGTGGTCCACCTGTGTTGCCCCTTCTGTTGCTATTGATTGAAAAGATTAGAATCTCCATGGCTACCCTCTTGCCACCTTTCAGTTTGAGAGCAGAAGTCGGGTGGCTCCTACACAGCTCTGACCCCTCTCACTCCTGTCCCGGCCAGCGGTGGAAGCAGTGTCTTAGATTTGTATTCCCAGGCATTTGCATCCAACCCTGGCCTCCAGGGCCCTGCAAAGGTGGGAATGTGTACACGTGAGGGGAGAGGCAGGACCTAGGGCCTTGAAGCCAGGCAAAAGGGGCTTGAATCCTCTTAGTCTTTCATTCTCTTCTTTTTTTTTTTTTTTTCTTTCATTTTTTTTTTTTTAATTGTCTTCTTATCTGGGGTAATAGTGAAATTCCCCGAGCCTCACTTTGTATCTATAAAATGGGGGTTGTTATAAAGCATAGACATTAGGATAAGTCAGAAACTTCCAGCATCTCAGCCCGTACAGTACCAGCACCATCACTGCCGCAACCATCACCAAGAAGAACATAAATAGTTTCGTGGTTAACAAGGTGGCTCAGTGGATCAGGGCCTCTGTTACCAGGCCTAATGGCTAGAGTTAAATCTCCCCAAGACCCCTGTGGTGGAAGAGTGGAACCAAAGTGGCCCCTTGGCCTTTACACATGCTGAGGCATGAACATGCCCACGTACATATACACATAGTCACTAATGTGAAAAAATAAAATAAGCTTTACATGGCTCAACAGAACACAGGTACCATGGACGTGCCTTTGTGAAGTGCCGGAAGAGGCTTTCGGAGATGTTCATTCCTTCTCAAACCTTCAGAGGGATGAGGCGGGGACAGGAGGGTCCACCCACACTCACATCAAAGGGGCCATGACCAAAGCTGTTGGGACTAAAACTGGCATTATGCTGGCCGTGTGGCCGGGACCACAGCAGTGGGGTGACACAGCTGCAATTTGGAAGGCTGAACTCAGGTACAGGGTTTGTGTGTGTGTGTGTGTGTGTGTGTGTGTGTGTACGTCCACGCGTGTGCGCTTATACATACTAATGCTGCTGCTTGTTTCAATTGCCAGGTTTTTAGGAATAGTGTTGGCCAAATGGCCTCATCCAGAGTGGACGCCATTGTTACCTGCAGAGTACCTGCAGCTTTTCTGCCAAGTGTGTGCCCCACATTTGCCTCTTATCTGCTTTGTGCCTTCTGATGGATTCATATCTCTTGGGCCTCCATTTTCACACCTGTAGTGGTTTCCACCATGGGAGAAACAAACACAAAGCCTGACACACAAGTCATCTCAACGGAGCAGCCCCCGGGTGTTTAATTAAGATAACACTTATTAAGAAGTTGCCGCCAGCTGTTTTAAATAAGCCTGCCCGGTCCGTAGGCTGTGTATTGAGTGTAACTAAGCTAGCTAGACTTTTTTCAGGATCTGGCAGTTGGAGAGAAAAATGGCCTAGCCTTATATGCTGTGTGACCTCAGTGAAATCATTTAGGCTGTCTGTCCCCCATTCACCTTTCAAATGTGGCTAAAAGTGGGAAGTCAGATGCATGAGGAGAACCAGGAGGATGAAGTCAGGCGCTCCTTCTGGAAGGGCCTAACCCTCCAGTGTATGTGTGATCCTGTAGACCAGCTGAAGCTAGTGTGTGCCTTTACTGAGGCAAGCCCCTCCCACCATCTCCTACTGGTATCACATCCTCTTTATCTCAGCCACAGCCATGGTCAGAAGCAGCCCAGCGTCCTGTCCCATCCCCCAGGCTCCTCACTGATGATTTTGCTTGGGAACGGAGATGTATTTAATTCTGGGGCAAGACTTTAGCAAGCAGGAAGTAAGCTTTTAAACTCGAAGCTGCATCACTTGGAAGGCTCTTTGCTGTCACTTCCTGGCCTCATGACGGGGGACCGCAGGACACTCAGCACCAAGGCCTTGCAGCAGCCTTCCTGAGTGGCCTCTGCATCATTGCTTGCGAAGCCGCTGGTACTGCATGGTTGCCATGGTAGCAGCAGGATGTGGTTTCTATGGCGATGGTCCGCAGTGGCAGGAAGACAGCCGAGGTTTCAGTTATCTGGTGGTTTCTCATCCTCCTCCCCCAATCAGCTCCCAGCAACAAACTGGAGCTGTCCCTACTGTTGCTGTGTGCAAGGGTGAGCACAGGAAGCCAAGTGCCTCCCAGAAATCCTGCTGCCAGTTCTTGGAAGGACAGGCCCCACAGGACAGTTTTCTGCTTCTAGAGGGAAGAGGGGACTCTGTGCATGAACAGTTCAGCACAGATGGGGATGCGTGGCTTATGTTTGAGCCTAGCAGCCTGAGTCTGTGGGGACAGCCTTCAAAAAAATCCCTTCTCTGAAGGGGAGGCTTTTCTGACCTCTCTATTGTTAATTTGCGTGCGTGCGTGAGTGTGTGTGTGTGTGTGTGTGTGTGTGTGTATTAACAAGTTAGCAGAAAACAAATGGCTTTTAAGCCCCACACGGATCTTTTTCTTCCTCAGGAACTTACTGAGATCAAGACAAACAGCAGAGTGTAGCCCATTTGCTTTTTCCTTAATGGCTTAATCGATAGACAGATGGGTGGCTCTGTGAAAGGGAGGGGGGCCTGATGCGGAGCAGGGCAAGGTCTAGGGAGGTACGCCGCCTTATATCCATGAGGGAGAAGAGACAATGGGAGTTCAACCTATGGGGTTCAGTGAGTTCCAGGGTCAACTTATAATGTAGGAGTGGAGGGCGGTGGCTTTAGCCTACCAGCTAGTCCGGAGTGCCCCTGTGCTAGGAGAGCTTCTGTGTCTCAGCTTCCAGCTGGAAGCTTATCAGCCCTGCATGGCAACACGACTTCTCCCTGGTGATTGATGATGTCACTGGACTCCTGGACTGTGGTTGGTGGGTGGGGCCCCGTCCTCAGTGCCTCATCTAGATCGAATCTGAAAGGAGACACCTCTGGATGCTGTTGTGTTTGTCCCTCCCCTGAGGGACTTGGACCCCAAGTGCCCCTTCATGGAAAGGCAGGTCTGGGCAGGGCATGTGGAAGTTGCTTGGTTCTAGTGAGATTGCTCCTTGGCCCAGGGAATTATGTTACAGCAGGTCCAGGGCTCCCTGGTTCTTAGGAGGAGGGACTGGCTTAGGCTTCATCGTCTTCATGAATTCTGAAAATTAAAAACACACATGACATCCATTATTTGTAGCATGCAACCACAGCTGAAGTGTTTTCATGTTAGCTGAAGCACCAGCCCCATCTCCACCTCTGGACCTGACTGTGTAACACTCTGCTATCTTTAATTTCTGTTAAAAATAAGGCAGGGTAGCTGGGCGTGGTGACGCATGCCTTTAATCCCAGCACTTGGGAGGTAAGGCAGGTGGGTCGCTGTGAGTTCGAGGCCAGCCTGGTCTACAAAGTGAGTCCAGGATAGCCATGCCAACACAGAGAAACCTTGTCTTGAACCACTCCCACGCCCAAAATAAGTAAGAGTGTCCCCGGAGAGAGTGCTGTTAGCTTAATATATACCTTCAATACACTGCTCCTCCAGGGTCCCTTGAAAATGTGCTGTGGGTCTTTCTTTGCATTGCATTTTCATCTCTCTCTCTCTCTCTCTCTCTCTCTCTCTCTCTCTCACACACACACACACACACACACACAGAGAGAGAGAGAGAGAGAGAGAGAGAGAGAGAGAGAGAGAGAGAGAGTAGACTAAAACTTTGTATTTCTATTTACACAAGTTGTTTGAGACAGGCAGGATTGTCATGTAGCCCAGGCTGGCCTTGAGCTGATTGTGTAGTCTGGATCTGCTTCCTGAATACTTTACCTATGCTTTCCAGGTGTGACCCCCCCCCCCCCCCCCCCCGCCTCTGTGTTGAAGATCACCAGCTTCCACGGATCCAGTTCTTTTCATCAGCAAGCTCAGGGCCTCACGCGTGCCAGGAAGGGACTCTACCATAGAGCCATGCCCTCAGCCACTTCCTCTTCTGCCATCGCCATCCATTACAGGGACAGCCCTCTCTCTATAGACCCACCTGGAGCCACAGCAGCGGCCACTGGGGTGGGCTTGGCGGCCTTCCTGCCTGTGCGTTGGTTGGCTTTAAATCTGGGGTTTCCCTCCACCACCTCCAGCTTCCCTGGGCTCTGGCCAGGACGCTGACTCAGGCAGCCTGACAAATCCAAGTTCCTATTGCCGCTAACCCAACTACGTTTTCCTCACGTAGGCCACTGCCATGCCCCTCCCTCAGCGGGCACAGCGGCCTCGAGGCTGAACTGTCTGGAAAAGAATGAGGAGGACATGCTTCTGGTTTGGGGGCTGCTGTGATGCTCAGTTTTTGTGGGGGGACCCACCCTGCCCGGGGGAAGCTGAGTATGCCTGGAACCCTGACTGCAGCCTTTTTTCTCCCTCTTTGTCCCTAATGACCACATCTCTTCCTGTGCTGTGGTGAGCCTCTCACACCCACTGTCCTTGAGTCATAGGTGTGTCCCAATGGGTATGCATGTGTCCATTGGGAGACCTTATGCATAAACATCCTAGTAACTTTGTCTAGTTTCCCTTTCAGTTGCGGTGTCCTTTGTCCCTGTAGCTGTTAGGGCGCCAGGGCGCAACAGTTTGCCACAGGCCAGGCCTGGAGACCTGCTGTAGCTCTGCTGGAGAATCTGCAGGGTTCCTTGCTTACATAGATGCCAGTGTCAGCCCCACACACTTGAGTTAATTGTCCAGCAAACATGCGTGGAGGACCTACTCCATTGGTAGCTCTGGGGGAGACATGAGGCTAGAAATCCAGGTGGTGGTGGTTGGCCTGCCATAGCTTGGAGGGACAGACAGATGCAAAGGGAATTTTGAGTCTTGAGTTGCTTGGCTAGCTGGGACTCTGCCGTGCCCCAGCCAGTGGTCTTGGGTAAGTTATAACCAAGCCATATCATCTTTCATGCTGACTGCAATCCTACCAACTTCTCGGGGTTGCCGGGAAATCTTGGGTCAGCCAGTGCCGCCAGCGCATGGCAGCCACAGCCATGACTGCTACCCTCATTTCACAGATGTGGAAATTGAGGTCAGAGAGGTGACGTGACTTGTCCAACAAGTTCTGAGGAGCCCTGTCTTAACTGGGGTTGCAGGATCCGCTCCATCCTTAGGTGGCCTCGTCTAGCCCACTGTACTCATGGTCAGAAAGACGCAGCCCAGAGCTAGCTGCTTTAACTGTCAGTAACGTGCACAGTCCCTTAGGCTTACTCTTAACCGTTCGGCTTCATCCATAGTCATCCTGGGCCTTCCATCTGAAACTGTCCCATTAAGACAAGTGTTTTAAACTTACAATGACTTCGTTTCAGGAGAGGCCTGAGTTTGACATGGGCCTCAGAGGTTGGAGGCTGACTTGTAGGTGTCAATATTCTCCTTCTACCACATGGGTCCTGGGGATGAATTTGGGTTGTCAGGCTTGGCAAGAAAGCAATTTTTGTCTGTAATGCTTGTTTGTCGTTTGTTTCTGGTTTTTAATGACAGGGTCTCTGCCCTGAATTCAGAGATCTGTCTGTCTCTTGAGTGCATTCGCCAACACTGCCGGCCTGGCAGCAAGCACTTTTACTCCTTCCCACCTCCAGCCACGTCTCGATGCCCCCCCCCCCCCAAACACCAGCTCCCCATTTGCCCTTCCCAGCCAAGGCCTTCCACGTATCTACTTTTGGTTTCTGAGTGTGAAGCCTTTAAAGCAAGGTTTGGTCTCTTGTGACGGGCTCGTTTCGTTCAACAAAATGGCCTCAGGGTTCATCTATGTTGTATTGTGTGTGTTGGTTTTCTTCCTTTTGTTTATTTTTGGAAACAGGGTCTCACTGTGTCCTGTAGCCTGGTCTTGAACTCTTGATATTCCTGCCTCAAGTACCACCATACCTGATTGCACTTTTCCTCCTTTTTAAGGCTAAGTAATACTTCATTGTCAATGAACCCCCCCCCCCCCGGGTGTGTGTGTGTCCATGTGTCTCTTGTGTGTGTGTGTGTCTGTCCATCTGTGTCCATGTGTCCACGTGTTCCTGTGTCTCCATCTATCTGTTAGCATTTGGGATGTTTTTACCTTCTGGTTTCTGTAATAATACTGGTCAGGGCTCTGATGCACAACTGCCCCTTAGACTCTCTATTTTCAGTGTCTTCCTGGGTGCAAGAGGGTCTCATTACCAGGAGTAATACAAGGATAACAGAAAACTCCCTTCCAGGATTGGCAATCTTGGGTTCTTGTGTAGAGTTCAAGGAACCTGCAGCCACTCATCTGCAAGTGAACTTTCCTCAGAGGCCCGTTGTAGGTGGCAAGGCCCGGTGACCTACAGAGATCATGGAGAGTTGGGGACACCATCACCTTCAAAGTCACAGTTGTCTGACCCATGGGTGGGTTTTGTCATTTGGTGGGACAATAAAAAGGACACCATCAGAGACTTTCAAGAAAAATTCTGGTATGCATGTTTCTATTTGGTCCGACTTGTGTGTAACTTCTCTGAATGGGAAAAAAATAAGCATTGTTCTAGCTAGGCGTGGTACTGCATGCCTGTAATCCCAGCACCTGGGAAGTGGAAGGCAGGGAATTTGAGGCCAGCCTGGGGTAAATAGACACCCGTCCCCAAATACAAAGCTTGATCTAGGAAGAGGTACCCTTAGCCCAGATTCCAGGGAGCCCAGCACACTCTGATGCCTAGAGGTCCCCTGGGGAGGAGCAGGGTGCACCCAGGGATAGGTTGGTCTTGCTGCATGGAGGTCTTCTCTCAGTTCTGGCATGGCCCTGGACATGTTGGGAGCTGTTGGGACTCCCCGCAGTGAGCAAGCGGGGGTGGGGTGGGGGTGGGGTGATGAGTCCTGCAGTTGGCTTCCCAGAGGAAGCAGCGAGGTGCAGCTGTAGCCCAGACAGCACGCGCAGCCCAGGCAGGTCTGAACCTGAGGAGGAATGTGTTTGCCTGGTGCTCTTGTCATCAGAGCACCCTTGTCCCCGGCTGGTCTACTCTTGAGTGTTCCAGGGACGAGAGTCAACACAGGAGGCAGTGGGTAGCTGGAGACTATGTCCCACCCTGTCTTAGCAGGGAGCCTGGGGAGGGGAGCAGGCGAGCATTAAGAACCTCCATTTTCTTGGCCGTTGTGTCATGAATAGCATTTATCTGTAGTAACAAAGGAACAGGCAATAAAGGGGTGTGT
The DNA here is from genome assembly GCF_903995435.1 of Acomys russatus. Lineage (NCBI taxonomy): Eukaryota > Metazoa > Chordata > Mammalia > Rodentia > Muridae > Acomys > Acomys russatus. Next base: position 41,745,543 of record NC_067162.1, read on the forward strand.
ACAGAGACAGGCGAGGCTTGTTCATGTGGAGCCCAGGAGGTGGGCATATGCACCTATGGCCCTTTTGAATTTTTTCTGTTCTCACTGCAGCAGCAGCGTTATTTATCTCTTTTGTAGTGCTGTGACCAAATCCAACGAGCCCTGTCCCTACCCATTATTTCATTTTTTGATGTGTGTATGCGTGTGTATGTGTGTGTACATA